>NW_006789830.1:160101-168530 GCF_000442215.2 Lipotes vexillifer | reverse complement strand
ACAGCAGGAAGACTGTTGAGTGAGTGCCTCAATAAAGTGAAAAGTGAAATATAGGGGTCTGTCAGCTCCATCAGGCCAGCAAATGGATGAAATGTTGCAGGCGACACGAGTGAGGACTGCCTGCACATTTTTCTTTTTCTTGGCATTAAGAATTGAGAGTAGTTTAATCTTAAATTCCTTCTCCAAGAGCTACATAAAGAGACGAATCTTTCCAATCCTTCATTGGAAGCAATGATTTATTATTTTATTTTATTTTGGCTGCGTTGGGTCTTCGTTGCTGCACGTGGGCTTTCTCTAGTTGCAGCAAGTGGGGGGCTACTGAGAAGTGCGCAGGCTTCTCATTGCGGTGGCTTCCCTTGCTGCGGAGCATGGCCTGTAGGTGCGTGGGCTCAGTAGTTGTGGTGCATGGGCTTAGTTGCTCCATGGTATGTGGGATCTTCCTGGACCAGGGCTCAAACCCACGTCCCCTGCACTGGCAGGCGGATTCTTAACCACTGTGCCACCAGGGAAGCCTGGAAACAATGATTTTAATCAAAGCAACCTGAATAAGTGTCTATAGGCCATCAACCCCTGGATGGTGATGAGGGCAAGGGTATGAGAGAAGGTGGGAGTAGACTGGTTTGTGGACAGGGAATTCTACATTGAAGATACAAACACTAATGCAAATACTATTATGAGTCTCAAATGCCTATACAACACTTGCTATGTGTTATGTGCCCGTGAAGCACTGTTCCAAGGGCTTTACATGAAGAAAGCTAGGGCCAAAGCCACAGACACCGCTTGCTATGGACTGAATGTTTGTATCCCCCACCCCAAATTCATATGCTGAAATCCTAATGCCTAACATGATGGTATTAGGAGGTGGGGCCTTTGGGAGGGAATTAGATCACGAGGGTGCAGCCCTCATGAATGGGATTAGTGCCCTTCTAGGAAGAGACACTAGGGAACTTGCTTCCTCTCTCTGCTCTCTTCAAGAAGACAACCATCTGCAAACCAGGAAGAGAGTCCTCACCAGAACCCAACCATGCTGGCACCCTGGTCTTAGACTCCAGAACTGTAAGAAATAAATGTTTGCTGTTTAAGCCACCCAGTCTATGATATTTTTGTTGTAGCAGTCCAAACTGACTAAGACACCTCCTGATATAGGAGCTTTGAAGATGCAAGTTCTAATAATTTAGTAGCTTTGTCCCCATCCTTCCCTCAGCATGAAAATGCAATAGGTAGGGAATGAAGAGATGGGGATGATTTATTTTTACTTTTTTTTCCTGCTTCCTCTGTCAACTCACAGTTTTACCAAATACAGATTTAAAAAAAATAAATTTATATGACAACCATACTCAGTAAACGTGGATTAAAAAGGGAAGAAAGGAGATATTTTTATTTATTTTGTGAAGTTTCGTGACAAATTCTTTTGACCCTTACACTGAGTCTGAATTCTCTCTATTCTACACTTGCCTCCCTCCATTCCCTCTACCTGCCTCTCCCACCACAACCAGTTTTTTAAGCACAGCTAAAATCAGGGGATGAGCATAGTGATAAACCTGACCCTGGGGCCCTCCTAGAAATGTTCATTGAGAATTACCTTCCCCTTTGCCAACTGCTAAATAAACCAGTCTCATCAGATGATGTTTACTGGGACCAGATAACAGATCTATTTCAGAATGCATGACTAGTCCTCTCCTTCCTTCCATAGACAAGCCAGCCTATCAATGCCCTTCTTTCTGAACCTTGATCTTAGCCTATCAGAAGCATGTACCCCATAGGAACTGTAGCTTTATCCTTGTTCCTGGGGAACCCCAGTCATATCCTGTCACGGGGTAACTGAGGAGAGGGACAAGAGAGGGTACTAGGGAGAGGTTAGGAGGGGGATAGTTAATTAATAATCTATCATAAATTTTGACCAAGCATCTCCAGGTATGCTTGGTTCCTTTGAGCAGGGGAGATGTGGGAAAGGTGAATACATACTGGGTTTCCATTTGACTTATTTTAGAAAATACCAAGCAATAGGGCAAGCCCATTTTGGATAACTTTGTGAGATCTTTCTATGCAGAAGGCTAGTCCAGCAAGTAGGAAGCAGTGCTTAAGGACTGGTAAGTATGACCTGGGGACTCTGTCTCTATCCGATCTACATATTTAGTAATATTTCTGAGTCAGAGTGTTAGGAAAGATTTCATGCACTTCATTTTTATCTGTATGGGACTAGGTTTGTGAGTTGCCTGAAGAAACAGACAAAGAAATACAGTTCTCCCTCTTCTCTACCCACACAGTCTGCTATGTGCAGGATGAGGGCTGCAGGCCCTTGACCTACTTCATGCTTCCCTGCTGCCCTTTCTTCTTGGCAGTTCAGGGGCTGAGCAGAGGCCCCGGGACTGTGACACTGTGGATAGAAAGGCTGGGAGATCACAGTGTGAACCCTGTATGCCTTGTCCCCGGACCCCTGCCTGCAGCCTCGGCCTTACTCTCCAGGCTCCTGGAGCAGGCCCATCCCTCGTTGGGAAATTGAGTCCAGAAGGGCTCATGCGCTCATGAATTCTCCTGCTGTGACCTGATGCTCCAATTCTGGTAATTCAGCTTCTGCTTTGACCTGTGACCCAACTGGGTCATTGCCTTGTCACCCTGGACTTCTGTACCTGCGCTGAGTTTCAGTTTGTCTAAGCCTGAGATCATTCTGCTGAACTTTAACTCCTTGGTTAAAACTCTGTTTGTAAGTGTCAGACTTCCCCAATTTTGATCATTATCAAAGTAGGCTACTTGCTTAGCAATTTGTTCTTTGCCTTTTGCTTGGGACTCATCTGCTTGTCCATCAAGGCTCCTGCCTCACCCAGGCTAATTCTCCCCAGACTCTGACCTGTGGGATATATCCTGATCTTGATAAGCATACCTCCACTCCACTTAGGTGAGCCTCCCAAGTTATCATGGTATGGTAAACTTACAGATGGCGAGGGTCATCAAGTTTACCAGCTCTAATTCTTATACTCCACCATTTGCCTTGCCCTTGGAGATATTTCACACAGAATGACTACTACTATCATGTATTAATTAGATTTATTTGGTTAAAGGGAAAGAAACAGACTTTGTTTAGTTTGAGTAAAAAGAAAAATTTACTGGGAAGATCTGAGTTTATAACCAAAGCACCAGGAGGGTTGAGAATTAGGGAAGCTCTGAAGATCTTAACTTTAGGAGTTCCTGGACCTGCAGTTTAGGACACTCTGTGGTTCAGCTCCATGACCCTCGGCAGCTGTTTCTCCTCATATAGATTTCTGTATTCCCTGGAGAGACAATCTGATTAGCTTAGCTTCATTTAAGCATTTTCCTCTGGAAAAAAATCAGCTCTAGTTCATGTCCCGAGTAAAGACTTGGCTGTGGGGGTCCACCTCTAGGAATCAGGGCCAGTCCCCAGGAAAGGGCCAGGGATGTGAACTGAGGATTCACCCCAAGTGTCATACCAGATGCTGATCACGCTGGTCCCAAGTGACTCTCTGCCTCTCCTACCCCAGGAGCCCAGCACTCATCTCAGTTCCCTTAGCACAGCTCGGGGATTCTTCACTGCTGTCACCCAAGGCTAGATTTTTTAAAACAAAAACATCAAGTAAAAGAGGAACATACAACTGGAAATCTACTTTGTAGACTTGCTTGTCTTCAGCTTGAGATATCTTGCAGGGATGCTTTCTGGACTTGCTCATGGTTGAGGACATGTGTTTGAGATTCAGAGGGATCCAAAGAAAGGCTAGAAATTCTCTCCTATTTGGCTAAGGACTGCCTTCAGAATGCCATTTTCCTGGCTCTTCCCGGGTGAAAGGTATGGGACTAGCCTCTCTTCTCAGGAGTAATCTCCTTCCCTTTCTACAGGAGTGTGGTCTGGCCTGATGGCCTCATAATATAGTCTACCAGAGCATTACATGATAGGCTCACCATTTTCCACAGGATGGGCACATCTAGTAGTAAGAGACTTATTCTGTTACCCAAATACTAGGCCATCTGTGATTTCGGTCCTGGCCTGTCCCAGTGTGGCTTGCTGTGTAATGTTCTGATTCAGAGTCAACATGTACTGATTACACGTAGGTGGTCTGCCAGGTTCTATGGGCAGGGACTTATACTTGAATGACCTAATTCATTATTTAACACAAATCCCATGAAATGCTCATGGAAAACGAGTGCTGTGGTCAAATACGTTTGGTTAACACTACCTGATGTCTTCTTTTTGCACACACAGAATTCTAAGTACCTCACTATACACTCTAGAAGATGCAGAAAAAAGAATTGTTTAACTCTATGTAAACTCGCATTTCCCAAACTGAATGGGTAGTGGAAACTTTTTTCCCACCTATTCACATCCTGCAGGACTGACATTCAGTAGAACACTCTTAAGGAAATGGGATTTAGTTTAATGCTCCCAGCGTCCGGGCAGCGAATCTGAAAAAGGTGTTGTTATGCTCAAGAAGACAGAGGCTCACCTCAGAGAGCTTGTGTAGCTTGACCCAAGTCTACCCAGGGAGCAAGTGCCTCTGCAGAGCTTAGAGCCCGGTTCCTCTGAGTCCAAGTCCAGGCCTCTTTCTGCCATTCCTGGATCACCAGCTCTGAGACTTACCAGATACTCCTGAGGGACTGTCTTAACAGATTCTGGCTATCAGCAGATACAGATGCCAGAGACCCAGGAGAGCCTCCTGTCTGAAGGCGTGCAGGCTCATGACCCAGGAAGAGCTGATATTTCAGTTCAAGTACAAAGACAGGGAAAAGCCAATGTTCCAGCTTGAAGGCCCTCTCTTATTTGGGTGAGAGTCAGGCTTTTTGTTCTATTCAGGACTTCAACCAATTGGATGAGGCCCAGCCACATTAGGGAGAGCAATCTGCTTTACTTAGTCTACCAATTTAAATGTTAATCTCATTTAAACACACCATCACAGAACCACCCAGAATAATGTTTGGCCAAATATCTGGGACCCCTTGGCCCAATCAAGTTGACACATAAAATTAACCATCACGGGTTACAAAAGTCTTCTCTGACTTCCGCCTTGCTCACACTCTCTCTTCCTCTCTCTGCATCTTCTTGCTGGCCTCCTCCAATGAAGTCAGCTGCCATGTTGTGAGCTGCCCTGTAGAGAGGGCTCCATGACAAGGAACTGTGGTAGCCTTCAGCCAATAAACAGCGAGAAGCTTGGGCCCTCAGCCCAACAGCCTTCAAGGAACTTCATCCTGCAAATAACCACATGAGTGAATTTGGGGGTGGAGCCCACCCTGTCTGCCAAGCCTGGACTTGACCAGAGCCCTGGCCGACACATTGGCTGCAGCCTGTGAGGGATCCTGAAGCAGAGAGCCCAGGTAAGCCATGGTCTAGATTCCTGATCTACAGAAACCACGAGATAATAAATATTATGTTAAGACTTTTCATTTTGAGGTCATTTTTTTTCTCAGTCACAGATAACTAACACATGTCTCATCCATTGGCTAGTCTCCACAAATGGAGCTTGAGGGTATCGACATTTTTGATCCTTTCATCCATTGTCTGTCTTTAAGAGAGGACCCAGACAGGCTTTCAAAATGCCTACCTCCAACCTTTTATGAGAAAGGATGCCCAAGTAACTGAACAAATTCTATCTGCGGCATTTAGACAGTATAGTTCAGGGGAGGATACTTACAAAAAGAATGGGGCAAGTTCATAAGAAACAGAAATGTTTCTTTTCTGGTTATTCTGTTTTAACACATCTTTCAGTGTTTCCTTTTTTCCACCATTGTTTCCACCAACCAACACTCTAGGTCCCTGGTCTCACTGGGTCCTGTCCTACCTCATCCCATAGATGAATCAATCAACAGGACACCAACCAACCTAGAGACCCACTCTGTGATTCTTTGTTGGGTATGGGGTGATAACTGATTGTTTCACCTTTGGACTTGTAAATGAACATCAGGGATGTTGGCGATTACATGTTGGCGGGGGGCAGGGGGGAGGAAAGGAGCCCTGTCTCAGTTTTCTTGGACTATGTAATCCTTGAGGCTTCTGACTTATAGGTATAGTTCAGGGAGTATGGGCAGAAAGAGACAGGGAAAAGTTGTATGAAAAAGAAAAAATTAAAGTTAAATTCCCCATGGACATGGGCAGATGTGGGTGAGCCATTCACAAAATGACTTAGAAAATGAAGAGATATGATATTTCTTGTACCCTAGTGTCAAGGAGAAAACTCTTCCAAGGATCCTCACTGTTAATGCCCAGGACATACTTGAGATGAAACAGGGTGTTTGTGGACAGGTGTGCCTGTATACTGGAGATCCTGAGGAGCTGTCCCTTAGTTCTTTTTTTTTATTATTAATTAAATTATTTATTTATTTATTTTTGACTGCATTGGATCTTCGTTGCTGTGCATGGGTTTTCTCTAATTGCAGTGAGTGGGAGCTACTCTTGGTTGAGATGCACGGGCTTCTCATTTCAGTGACTTCTCTTGTTGTGGTGCGCGGGCTCTAGGTGCGCGGGCTTCAGTAGTTGTGGCGCACAGACTCAGTAGTTGTGGCTCATGGGCTCTAGAGAGCAGGCTCAGTTGCTGTGGCGCAGGGGCTTAGTTGCTCCGTGGCATGTGGGATCTTCCCGTACCAGGGCTCAAACCCATGTCCCCTGCATTGGCAGGCGGATTCTTAACCACTGTGCCACCAGGGACACAGTTCTCTTAGTTCTTTAAGCCATCCTCCTCCTCCTACCTGCTCATCTACCATACGAGCCAGCAGCAGGTCCCTATGTACTCTCTTAGCTTTAGGAGAAAAGGAGCAACCCACTTGACATGGCTTATGGCACACCCACTGGGTTTTCTCTAAGGCAGTAGCTCTCAACTCTGGTTGTACATTAGAATCGCAAGGGAAGATTTGGAAAAAAGTGACCATGCCTGGACCCAGCCCCCAATCAATGAATCAGAATCTCTAGGGGAAGAGCCAAAGCATGGGAGTTTTTTGAAAAGTTCTCTACATAATTTTAACACACAGCCACTGAGAGCCACTGGTCTGGGGCCCCAAGACAGACTATAGTATTGTAATTCGGAAATGGGGACTCTGCTAAGATAAAGTGTCACTAAGTTGAAAACCAGATTCTTTTTTAAAAAAAGTCTTGAAATTAACATCCTAAGGAAAATAAGTTGAGTGGACACAGGCGCCTGACCCTTCAGAAGGAAGGCCAGCCAGTGAGCATGGCGAGTAAGGGAGGCTTTATTTGACCAGGGGATTTGTTGGAAGCAGGGTCTTTTGGAATATGCTTACTGTTTGAGATAATGTCTGAAGGTTGAGACTGATATGAATTATTTAGACCTTTAGGGAGAATTTTTGCAATGGAATCAATTTTCCTTATCCTTCTCTGCATAGTCAGACTGAAATGGTCAAACCTCTAGAGTAAAGCTGACTTTACAAACAGCAGCCACAAGAAAGTTCTGATGTTCGCTACCGTGTTGCTGATAAAACTAAAATTGATTGAGATACCCCTTGGGAGGTCTCAAGAACACCTAAGTCTTGTTGTTATGAAGTGTTATAATAATTTCCTTTGTATGTCATATTCATGAGACATGTGATATGCATTTAACGAGAACTCAGATCACGGGGTAGAAGCTTCGTGTTTTCAAAATGCTGCAGAATAGAGATTCAGAGGCTATATCGCAAGTTCATGTTTTCTTCTTTCATGGGAGATTTTGGCCTTCTGGCACAAAAAGTGTCAGGCTCGAGACTTTCTGCTTTGGTGTGACAGGAACGACCACGTGTCCTGGTTTGCCCCAAATGGTTCCAGTTTACACGTGTTGTCTTAGCCTAATAATTCACAGCCCACTTTTCCCGTTTCAAAAGTGCCCTGGTTTAGGTGATAAATCACATGGTCTTCCTGTCATTTTATAGTGTGCCTCTGGTCTGGGAAGAGGAGACCCACGGTATAGTATTATTGTTTCCACTAATTAACTTTGTGTTCCTAGCAGATGATCTTTCTCTGAGGGACTCAGTTTCCTTCTAAGTCAAGGAAAGGGGGATCTAAACCAGAGACCCAGGGTCTGCACCATGTTAGATGCAGATTTTTGTATGATTTTGTTATATGTCTGCATATATACCATTGTATGTACATTTTTCTGGGGAGTTTCAGATAGCAGTCATCATATTTCTGAAGGGGGGTTTCATGATCCCCAAATGGTAAAGAACCACTCTGGATAAATTCTGCAGTCCTATTCAACTCCAGGATCGTGCACTTCCGTCGTTATGATGCTTTTAAAACAGAACTTGGGAGTCAGTAAAAATATTGCCTGAGAATTTTTCCACAGTAAGAACTGTATGATAATTGATTTTCCTTGTACCAAACAAATAAATGGAATTTTATTTTTAGAGGCAAGCAGCCCACACACTGCAATGATAAAAGGACTCTATGAGACAGACAGGAACCCTGCAGTTGGGAATACAGGGCCTTCTCCTTTGGGAAACGC
>NW_006789830.1:155577-160091 GCF_000442215.2 Lipotes vexillifer | reverse complement strand
GGGAAAGAGAAACACCCCATGGGAATGCAGGGGTCCTTGTGAAGTAGGGATGATACACAAGATGACAAGGGAACTGTTTGGACCTTCCTGTCTAAGACTGATAGAAAAGAGGATGAGAGATAAGCAATTAAGGAAGTAATTATACGATAGTCTTAAAGAAAGGACAGTGAGCCAGAGTCTGCAATCTGTTTTCAGCTTTGTCATGAAACTGCTGTGTGGCCTTGGGTGGATCAGTTTCCTCTGCCTCAAAACCAGAATGGAACTGTGTGATCTCGAGCTGCTACGCTTTGCTTCCCTGCACTTGCTCATTCCTGGCTCTTCCCCACTTTCAGTGACCCTGAGGAAATCTTTCTGTGCCTGTTTTCTAAAAATCAATGCACTTGCCAAAGGCCTTGCTATTCTGTTTTTTCTTTTCTTTTTCTTTCCCATAAATTACGCCTCATTGAGAACATTTACCATTTCTCACCGATTTACTGTGGAGAGAAAATTTGCTTTGAAATGATGGCCTGAGTTTTCCCCAATGTTTTCTTTTCAAGAACATCTCACTTGAGCAAGATAGCCTAGAGGCTGCTTTTCTGGTTCAGAGTGGCCACTGAACCAGTTATGGAACTGGGTAACAAAGGATCAAAAAATGACTTGGGCAAAATTTTCAGTGGATCAGACTAGAGCCTCAGAAGCCCCAGAGGCTTTGCCCTGATGGTAATGGGAAATATTTGGTACCAATCTATTTCCTTAGACTCTCATGAAGTAACTTATGGTGATGGTGAGGAATTAGCTACTGACCTTGTATGTACTGCTCTGCAATCCTCAGTAAGAATTTCAAGTATAATATTTATATACAGGGATAACTCAAATCACAAAAGTAATAACTTTTTTGTCAGACAGCATTATACCGTAGGCTACATCAATGGTCTCCGGAGTGAAGTTTGAGGATTTTGGGGGTGGGGGGGGTGTAGTATGATCTATTGGGTGATAGGAAAAATATTCAACTTCTATTAGGCATGCTGAAAGATATTTTACTGGGGGGTGTGCTATCAAAAATATTTAGGGTACCCCTGGGTTAAGCCATTGTCTATTCTATGCTTAGAATTTGTTTTGGGAGCGACATATATAGAATGTGCTATATTGTAGTGAGTGGCAAGGTTCAACTCCATAGAACCTTGGACTCTGGACAATACAGAATGGAAATTTCCTAACATGACAAAGAATGTCATGGTTGTGTCTCATATCATTTGGTAATAGACTGGTGTTATCAAGAAAGGTGAAAACACAAAACGGATGACTGATAGTGGATTGGATACATGGTCTTTTGAAAGCCACGTCTGGGGTGAGAGTCACATAATCCAGACATCCAGAGATTCTGGCAGGTTCACCATAATCAGAACCTGCTGCGCCCCACCCCCAAAAGAACTTACACTCTTCCTCTTCCGTTATTTCTTTTATCAATTGGCAAGCAAAACAAAATCTTAAGTTCATCACAATCTCTAGTAGTCTCACTCAAAACAATAAAGAGTGAGGAAGAAAAATGGACAAACCCCTATGAAGAAAACAACTGACTTCAATGGAAGTATTATATATAATCATACACAACAACTATATATATTAATTACATACTTATGTATAGTAATATAATTTAGGACTAACTCCTAATTCTTGGTCAAGGCCAGTGGCTCTCTGTCTTCACTCTTCATTAAAATCATGTGGGAGATTTAAAAAAATACTAATACTTGGGACCTATTCCCCAGAGATTCTATTTTAATTGTCTGAGGCGGAGCCTGGCCTCAGCATTTCTCAAAAGTCCCTTTGATGAGTCTGATATGCATGTGGGGCTGAGGACCACTAGTCTAGGCCTTTAAAAACTCAACCTCCTGGACTTCCCTGGTGGCACAGTGGTTAAGAATCCACCTGCCAATGCAGGGGACACAGGTTTGATCCCTGGTCTGGGAAGATCCCACGTGCCACAGAGCAACTAAGCCTGTGTGCCACAGCTACTGAGCCTGCACTCTAAAACCTGTGAGCCGTGGGCCTAGAGCCTGTGCTCTGCAACAAGAGAAGCCACTGCAATGAGAAGCCCACACACTGCAACGAAGAGTAGCCCCCGCTAGCCGCATGTAGAGAAAGCCCGCGCACAGCAACAAGGACACAATGCAGCCCAAAATAAATAAATAAATTAATTTAAAAAACAAAACAAAAACAAAAAACTCAACCTCCCATGTCCTGTTGGTCTGAAGATCAACAAGGAATGCCTTGTGGTCAGCTAATTTCTGTGGGAAACATTAAACATTAAATATTCCAGCTCTCTTTCTCTCTGATTCTCAGGAGAAACCATATTTTCTCAGCCAGCTGAATAACCCATGCCCTTGAGAATTGACAAAAGTAGGAGCTGGCACTTACCTAACTTAAAAGCTACATTTGAGAAAGCAAGAAACTTGGCATTTGAAAGAAGAAATATTGGTCATCCTATCAGAAATTATTTTCTCCCATACTGACCCCCTAGAGAGAAACTTTGTGACTTAACATCCCCCCTCTCGCTCTCTTGCATGGCATGGTCATTACATTCTTCCTTTGTTCTGGTAGTGCAAGTCAGCAAAGGAAAATGCTGTTGAATTGTATAATGTTGGGGGAACTCGAGGAAGGAACAAAAGAATTGGTTACCTCAAGTTATCTGCCATTTTTCAAAGTAAATGCATGTCTGGATTTTTCTTTTACACTTTTGGTGGCTTTGGAGATGATGGGATTGAGATATCTAAGGAAGCTCAGCCATTCTCCTCAAACTGGAGTCTGCAGACAGAACTCATCCATCATTTGGTGCTCTCCCTTTGTGGAATAAATATATTCCTGTTGAATCCCCTCTGATGACTTATGGAGTCACAGGAAATTTGGAGAACAGAAATGATTCCAACATAAAATAGTAGCATAAACTTTTGGGGGGATTTCCCTTTTGGGCCTATTTCTAGGCACTTCCGAATGTAAAAGGGAGGGAAGTTAAAATAATAATTGGTATAAAAAACAAGTGGACAAAAAAAGAAATCTGATTACTGGTGAACTCTCTCCACCTGTTATCACTTATGTATCCACAGGGACAGCCAGGAGAAAAGAGCTAGTGCCAGGTCATTTAATAAAGGGAATTTAATATGGGGAACTAGTTAAAAAATAATAATAAGATGTTGAAAGAGATGAAAAAGCCCAACTGGGGATAGAGAGGTGACACATGGGTTAGTGACAGCAGCAAGTTACTACCAGGACAGATCTGAAATAAGAAATGGCAGCATTTCTCCAAAGTCCCTACAATGATTGTGATATGCATGTGGGGTTGAAGACCACTGGTCCAGACTCCCATGTCCTGCTGGTCTGAAGATGGATGGACAAGGAATGTCCTGTGGTCTGTTAATTTCTGTGGGAAGCATTACACATTTATTCCAGCTCTCTTCCTCTCTGAGCGGAAGAGGAGGTCGTCTAGAAGAGGCAGGGAACCAGGGCTGCCTGATGCAAACAGTAACCATGGTGGAAACTAGCAGCAGGAGCTGGGACAATGGAGGGAAGAGCTTTTTTGCTAGACCAGAATCAGGAAAGGGGAGGAAAAAATAGCCGGACTTCTTCCTTCCTCCTGCCTCCCTATATGCCTCTAGTGTCTTCCTTCCATTGGCTGAAACAAGCGGGAAGCCAGTTGTTTCCAACCGCAGCAATTTTAGAGCAGCAACACAAATTGTCACCTTACATTAAACTGGTTAATTTGAACTTTATTGGTTTGGTAGTTTTATCTCTAATTTGTAAATTTGTTTTGGTGTTATGGTTGTTTAGCATAATGAGTTTATATCTAGTTTTTCATTTGTATGTATATTTAAATAACAGTTTAATGAAAGTCATTTGTCAAAATTAGGGGCTCTTGAGAACATTTTTCCTCCAAAAAGAGGGCCTACGTTACTCAAGTTGGACAATAATAGTATAAAATTCTGATAACAGGAATCACCCAGGATTTAACTGGGGGAACTGGGAAAGAGGATCTGAGGGTTGCCTAAGCTTTGAGTCATAGGGAGTAGGGAGTTCTCAATTTTGCTTAGAACAACTCTTTTAAACACACACTTAAAAAAGGGAGGACTGGGCTTCCCTGGTGGCGCAGTGCTTGAGGGTCCGCCTGCCGATGCAGGAGACGCGGGTTCGTGCCCCGTTTCGGGAAGATCCCACATGCCGCGGAGCGGCTGGGCCCGTGAGCCATGGCCACTGAGCCTGCGCGTCCGGAGCCTGTGCTCCGCAAATGGGAGAGGCCACAACAGTAACAAAAAAAAAAAAAAAAAAAAAAAAAAAAAAGGAGGACTGTTCACCAAAACTCCAGCTCACAGGCAGATTTTGCTTTTATATCAGAAGTATTTAGTAAAATACTTTTAAGAGGGGTCAGTATAAATGTGGTCAACCACATGACCCACCCGCATGGTTGACTCTGTATGTGGGTGATTTTTGCAATATGTTCTCTTTTCAAATGATGGGCTTTGCAGCCTTTTCTGCTCATCAGCAGG
>NW_006789830.1:146840-155567 GCF_000442215.2 Lipotes vexillifer | reverse complement strand
GGAATTCTTTTTGACAGACTTGAAGGTGACCTCAGAGTCCAGGCTGGGAGCAGCTGGCCTTGAGTTCCTGGTGGTGATGAGACATGGAGATTGGGGACAATGGGGTGCCCCAGATTGGGCCATGCCTGTGTTCATGATGAAAACATTTTTTCTAGGTTCTGTGTATAGTACACAGAAAACAAAGCCAAAAGCAAACCAATCCCCAATTTCTCTATTGACTGAAGTACAAACAACATTTGTGTGAAACAGAATAAATAGCTTTATTTTTAAATTGAAAATAAGTATGAAATATTTCAAGTATGCAGAAAATAATATAATAAGCATTCATGAATCTAGCATCCAGTTTTAAAAAATGCTAACGTTTTGTTATGTTTGTTTCAGATCTATCTCTCCCTCTCTTGCTTAAAAAAAAAAAACCCAAAATATTATAGATACTACTAAAGCTGCAATGTTCATCATTAACCATTTCTTTACACTTTAATTTTCCATTAGGGTTCTTCTCTGACCCATAAATTATTTTGGAAATTTCAAATTTACCAAATGCTTGTGACTTTTTGAGCTATCTTTTGGTGGCATTATGGTCAGAGAATGTAGTCCACGTGATACCAGTTCTTTGATATTTCTTGAGATTTGCTTCGTTGTGTAGTTTAATTTTTAATTTTGTTATATTTGCTCTTGAAAATAATGTTTATAATCTAATTGTTTTGGTAGGCTCTATATATTTCCATTAGATCAATCATGTTCATTGTTTTGTTCAAATAATCTATATACTCATTAATTTTTTTGTCTTTTGATCTATCCATCTCTGAGAAGAAAGAGGCATTAAAATATTCTACTATGGTCATGTATTCATCGATTTCTCTTTGTATTTAAATTTTTGTTTTATATGTTTTGGAGCTAAAATGTTGGACAAAATATGCACAGGTTTATGTTATTTTCCTGGAGAATTATTATTTTTTTTATTATTAGAATAATGGCCTTCTTTATTCCTCAAAATACTTAAAGTCTGTTTATCTACTATGTATATCAATAGGCTAGCTTTCTTTTGTTTAGAATTTGCCTGGTATATATTGTTCCAATCCTTTATTTTTTGCCTTTCAGTGTCATTATGTTCTAGTGAGTCTTCTGGAAGAAACATTCACCTGGATTATTATTTTGACTATTTTTAATCCAATCATAAAAGCTCTATCTCTTAATAGATGACTAACTGCATCACATCTTTTTATGATTATTAACATAATATCTTTTGTAATCTCTTCATTTGTTTTTGAAAATCAAGTTATTTCTAATCTACACATATGACTCTAACACTTAGGGGATATTACACATTTGATTTAAAGACGGATTCTATGTTGTTTTTTACTTTCCTCTCTTTCCTTTGATTGGATTAATCAAATTTTCTTTATTCCTATTTTTCTCTTATACTGATTTAGAAGTTTTACATTCTTTTGCATTATATGTCTATTCTTTTTTCTGCTTTAGTGGTTATCAGCACACTAATACTCGAGTATTGGTATTTTTTTGACACACATACTTTTTTTAAACTTTTTATTTTATATGGAGTATAGTTGATTAATAAGGTTGTCCCAGTTTCAGGTGTACAGCAAAGTGATTCAGTTATACATTTTCCCATTTAGGTTGTTACATAATATTGAGCAGAATTCCCTGTGCTATACAGTAGGTCCTTGTTGGTTATCCATTTTAAATATAGCAGTGTGTTGACACACATACTTGAGTTACATAGTCTAAAAGATTTACAGTCTTTTGACTGTACATGGTCATATTTTTCACATCTGGTGTTTTAGATCTACCTTATTTTATAACTCTACAAATGAAATTTTATAATTTTTTTACATTGAATGTCTATTTAGATTTATGCACAAATTTACCAACTTTGCTCAACAATTCTTCTTGTTCCCATTTGCTCCTCAATTTAATTTCCTCTTATTCTGTGAGAGCCTTTATGTAGTATTTCTCATTCATTGTTGGTCTGAACATTTGTTTTTATCTTACCTTCATTCTTGAGTGACAGTTTAACTTGGTAAAGTATTCTAGGTCAAAAGTTATTTTCCCTTTTAGCTCTTTGAAGATATGATTTCATTTTCTTCTGACCCCTGTTTTTGCTGGTAAGAAGTCTGCTGTCCGTCCTATTATTCCTTTTAGTAAATGTATTATTTTCATTGACTTTTTAATTATTTTTTAACATCTTTATTGGAGTATAATTGCTTTACAATATTGTGTTAGTTTCTGCTGTATAACAAAGTGAATCAGCTATACGTATACATATATCCCCATAGCTCCTCCCTCTCGCATCTTCCTCCCAGCCTCCCTATCCCACCCCTCTAGGTGGTCACAAAGCACCAAGCTGATCTCCCTGTGCTATGTGGCTGCTTCCCACTAGCTATCTATTTTACATTTGGTAGAGTATATATGTCAGTGCCACTCTCTCACTTCATCCCAGCTTACCCTTCCCCCTCCCCCTGTCCTCAAGTCCATTCTCTATGCCTGCATCTTTATTCCTGTCCTGCCCGTAGGTTCTTCAGAACCTTTTTTTTTTTTTGATTCCATGTATATGTGTTAGCATACGGTATTTGTTTTTCTCTCTCTGACTTACTTCACTCTGTATGACAGACTCTAGGTCCATCCACCTCACTACAAATAACTCAATTTCATTTCTTTTTATGGCTAATAATCCATTGTATATATGTGCCACATCTTCTTTATCCATTCATCTGTCAATGGACACTTAGGTGGCTTCTTCCATGTACTGGCTATTAAATTGACTTTGGACCTTTCAGTCTAACTTCCATCTTATTTTCTGTATTTTTCATTTTTACCTTTAAAAAATTCTCTCCATGCTACATTCAAAGTAATGTATCCTCAGATTTTTTTTCTCCAGTTGGCTAATTTTCTCTTCATCAGGGCCCAATCTGTTTTTTAACCAATCCACTAAATTTTTAGATTTTTATCTTTTGTTTCCAGATTTCTATTTGATTATTTTTAATTTTTAAAAATTTATTTTTATTTATTTTTTATTTCTTCTCATAAAGTCACTTTATTTAGATTCCAAAGAAACCAAAACAGAGAGAAGAGGTGACCCTGAGTCAATCCATCCACTTGAGAGCTGGAACCCCAAGTCTCTGCCTCTGGCCAGTGGGCGGGGCAGGCGGGCCAGGGTCCCCAAGCAGCGTCAGGCCCCAGTGGGCACCTGGGGATGCAAGCGTAGTGGCCTCCTTGGAGGTGGAGGAGATGCAGCCGATGGCAAGGCCGGCCCTCGCGGCCCGGTGGTAGTGGCGGCAGCAGTCAGGTTGAATTTATTTTTTTTTAATTCTGCATGTTCTTTTGTCATAGTGTCTTATTCTTTCATCGTGGATTTTATTCCTTCTTTAATCACTTTAGCCATGTAAACTGCAGATAGTATAAAGTTATTTGGAAGTAATATTTGCTTTCCTCTGGGACTTTTCTGAGGGAAACTTTGGACCCTTATTCATGTTAGATCATTATTTCACATATTACATAATTTAAAAAATTGTAACCTTATCTTTGGCAGCTTTATTTTCCCTCTGTGGGAGTTCCTTATGGTATTCCCAGTGGAGTTTCCTTCTAGAGAAGTTTTGTATTTGCTTCTTCAAGGAACTCTGTGCAACCAGCCCGGGAGTAACACCTATGTCACTCTCAAACTGGCGAATCCCATATGCCAAGGAAAGTGTACAGTCAGACTCCACACCCAGGTGTGGCATGGGCTTGGGGCTTCAGGGGTGTGGGAGACTGTCCTTTGCCCACCCAGATCCTGGGCACAGATAAGCCTCACTGTTGCTTCCCTGGGCTGGGACATGGACTTTGTCTGGTTCCTTCATGTTGAGGCTGTGGCACTTTAGGGTTTCAGCTTCATGCAAAGGTCTCAGCTGCAGCCGCCTTCCTTGCTCAGCCCCAGTGCAGATGCCACCCTTGTGCAGATGCTACAGGACCTATTTCTCAATCTGACGTCAGTCCCTCTGCACCTCCCATCCCAGGGCCTCTGCCACATTGGTTTGTACACTCTCAGCATTTCTCAGCTCTCTTCCTTTCTGTGCTCTTGGAATTCCTCTTTATTTCTGATGAGCTCAGCTGGGCATTCTAAAAAATTGTCATCTGTTAAGTCGTTTTTTATGCAGCATTTCTAGGTGTTTGTGGTTGAAGTCATTCTACTTCACCTCAGTTGCCCATATTGACAGAAGTAATTCATTTTCTACAGAAAAATACAACATACTGTATGTACTACAGGCTCCTAATGACAAACTTTATTCATATAGAGTGTTGAGATATATTTACACAGTGCTTGAAACTACTAGTAACTTACATGAAAAAAAGTCTGTTCAATGCAAATGTTTGGCACCAAAGACCAAAAGTCTTTTCTATTAACTGTTTCCCTTTTAAAAACTTACTTTAAAAAATATTCTGCATTCTGTGGATATACTTAAACTATGTAACTAGCATAATGGGACTTTTGCTTTAATATAAGAAAAAAAAGGTGAAATAAATTTCTGTTTTATTTGTTCATGTTTTATGGCTAGACACTATTCATGTTACATGTAGAGAGGTAAGTAAATTGCTTAGTGTATAAAATGCATCACATAAAAAACAACCAACCAACCAACAGCTGTGTTTCTAGAAGATTCCTCAATAAAACAGGTTCTAAACGTTGCGACTGATGTCTTCAGAACAAAGAGGGTCACAGAAGAGTGAAGAGGACAAGACAAAACCCAGTGGAAGCTCTGTATTAAATTGGAATATAGTGAGTCAGGACCAATCACCGAGTACCCTTAGGAATAAGGATGGATAGTCTTTGTCTTCTGGCCACTAGCATCCATTCTAAGCTCTTTGATAACAGTGTTAATTTTCTTTGAGGAAACCATTCTCTATGAGTCTGTGAACCTCCTTGAAACTGTAATTTAAGGTGTCTGGCTTCTCCTGGGCAACTATCCCAAGTTGGTCCAATCACACCTTCTATCCTGAGACTTTGAAGCTTGAGGTGAGTGAACAAGATCAGAAGAATAATCAACAGTGGCATTTTTCATCAATGCCTGCTATCTGGCTTCCAGGACATGCTCTCTTTTCTGAGGGGGGCACTTTTTTGAGCTCTGTTTCCAGCTTTCTGTTTTATCTGGTGACTTGCACGTTATTCTTACAAGAATTTCCTTTTCGGCTTAAGCTAGCCAGAATTTCTCTCTGTTGCTGGCCACCAAACAAACTCTGGGGTGCTTTGCTCTATACATGAAATATATTTCAGTATGAAAATAGCTTTTGGTAAGTTAAACTCCATTTAAAAACTCACAATTTAAGTGAAACCAATGGTGAAATAAATGTAAATCAATTACCTCTTAATATATAAATTTTGGAAGTCAGTTATTTTTACATTTTGAGTTTTCTTCAAGTGAGTTCACCTGCATCGTGCTTTTTTTTTTTTTTTTTTTTTTTTTTTTTTTTTTTTTTTTTTTTTTTTTTTTTTTTTTTTTTTCTTGCGTTATGCGGGCCTCTCACTGTTGTGGCCTCTCCCATTTGCGGAGCACAGGCTCCGGACGCGCAGGCTCAGTGGCCATGGCTCACGGGCCCAGCCGCTCCGCGGCATGTGGGATCTTCCCGAAACGGGGCACGAACCCGCATCTCCTGCATCGGTAGGCGGACTCTCAAGCACTGCGCCACCAGGGAAGCCCTGCATCGTGCTTTTAACAAGTGTAGTTGATTGTATCTTGGCAGGCATAAGTTGAATTGGAGTCTAAATCTGTAAAGTAATTTATGGTGCACATATGAGGCTCCACTGTATTTATAAAGCAGAGATGCTCTTATTATTAAGCTTGTTCAAACAAGGCTGGATGAGTGCTGTGTGCAGGGTGATCAAGAACCTCTTGTGGTCATGTATTTGCTGAGTTGAAAGAGTGAATTTGGTTCAAGTTCCCCTTTTTTTGAGCTTTTATAATTAAGAAAGGGTTCTCAGTGTTTTATGTTTTGAAATTGCTGTGTGTAATAGGAACTAATGAATCACTTTGTCATTATGAAAGCCAAAGTAAAATTAGAATGTTGTTTTGCAAAAGCACATTGGCAGTTGTTCTGTTCAGAGTTGTGTAAGTTGCTCTATTTGTGGCTGTTCCATGAGCCTTTAAATATATATACACCCAAATTTCAGGCCTCTGTGGCTTAGATCAGAGTGTTCTTCATGTCTGGAGTACCCCCTACACTGTTTCTTTGCCTTTTGAAGTCCTACTCATTTCTCAAGGCCAACCCAAACATTACCTTCCCCTGAAACCTTCCTTAGTTCTGCCCAGCAGAATTAGTCACTCTGTCATCTGGACTTGCTAATCCTTTCTCTTTCTATTGGAGATCCTACCTCTTCAACTAATAGACTCTGGGCAACATAGGAAGGGGAAAGGCACTGACTCAAAGCTCTCTGGAGAGTAACTGCTGAATATCTGTAATCAAATTAGTTTCTCTCCTTAGGAACTGAATCCTCTGCTTCTTCTTTTATACAGGTAATCCCTTCAGTGTATTTCTCAGAATATCTCATATAAGGATTTTAATAATGCACATGGCGGAAACTAATATCACCCTTTCATCTTGTTTTTTCTTTGTTTCCATTTAAATGTTACCCAGTGCTTCACACGCTGAATACTCTAACTTGGGGGAAATCTAACAGTCTTTTTCAGCGATGAGCTTTTTATTGGAGGGTAAAAGAATTTCAATTTATCAGTCATATGGGGGGGGGGGCTTGAGGAGAGATGTGTTTTAGTTAGTTCTTTTTTTTTTTTTTCTATTTAAAAACAAATCTGTCCCAACTTGGAATTAACCATGCCCATGCTCATCTTTCAGTAATGGACATTTGAATAGTGGCCTTCTGGTTCACATGGTATAGACTAGGAGCTCCACATGGCCCGAATGTCTTCCAGCACCATGCTGGCCACTCCCTGATTTGGGCCTTTTGTTTCATGCACCCACTATCTTTCCATGACCAGAGCGTTCTTTCTATTTCTGCTTCCTGTGCTCAAAATATTCTACCCCTAGTTCTTTGCCTGGCCAACTCCTACTCATCCTTTAAGACTCGACTTTACTGCAACTCTATTATTGATTTTCAAACAATATTTTCTGAGTACCTATTGTTTGCCAGTGATATAAGACAGATAAGAATGTAAAATTCTAGTAAGGGACATGTAGAAACAAGTAAAATTAAGTAAAAATAATCATCAATTGTGACAACTGCTTCGAAAGAAATGAATAGTGTAGATAGAATGTCTGGAAGCAGGGTTGCTTTATATAGTTGTATGGGGAGGCCTTTCAGAGGAGATGACATTTGAGTTTAGCTCCAAAAGGGAAGCCTTCAGTGACCCCTTCTAATTAGGTTCAACTCCCCTTCTTAGTGTTGCTATTGTATCTTATGCATACATATCTTTAGCACTTATCACATGGTTAAGCTATGTTTATGTATTGCCATAGTGCATTTGTAAATGTTATTACAAAAAGCCCAGATTTATAGTATTTGCCAGTTTCCATAGAGTAAGTACTCTCATCTTGGCTGATTACTAACTTGACATCACTGAAGTTGGATTGGGAAGATATGCACAGAATTGGCTCTTGGGAGCCAGTATAAGGCAGTTTGAGCTGGCTCCAGCATACCACAGTGGCTGTCTCTCCCACCAGGCTGTTTACTATTTGAGGTAGTAATAGTTATTGAATCAATGAATTCACCCATGTACCTGTCCTACTCAACCTAAATCCATTGATTATGGTGCTATTATCAACTATGGATTCCAAAGGTGACATAAATCAACATAAGAATTATGTAACTGTTGTATGTGCTTATTGTAATTCAGTTTTGAAATAATTTATAAAGGTACCAGTATTCTATATAATATTGATTCTTATTACAAATCAAAAGGTTTGAATGAATTAGGAAAGAAAAGAAGAAAGGTATATATTTAAATATACAAATATCAGTATTACAGCCAGTACTATGTTGGAAAAAAAACGTAAATCCAAACAGGTTATGCATTCTCTTAAGACAAAGAAGAAATAGGAGACTATATTTCAGACATGGTGATGGACAAAACAATTGGTTTTAACTTAGTCATTATTGTCTCCCACCTTTTAGTGGGGGACATGACTTTATTCTCTCTTATTTATTTAAGGCATACCTTAAATAAATTTGCTTTACATAGAACCTAGAGCAGAGACTTATACATAAAACAGATGAAAACATGAACTAGTGAGTTTTTAAAAAATTTTTATTTTATATTGGAGTAGAGCTGATTCACAATGTTGTGTTAGTTTCATGTGTAAAGCAAAGTGATTCAGTTATATATATACATGTATCTATTCTTTTTCAAATTCTTTTCCCATTTTGATTATTACAGAATATTGAGCAGAGTTCCTGGTGCTATACAGTAGGTCCTTTTTGGTTATCTAATTTAAATATTGCAGTGGGTACTTGTCAATCCCAAACTGCCAGTCTATCCCTCCCCTCAACCCTTTCCCACTGGTAACCATAGTTCATTCTCTAAGTCTGTGAGTCTGTTTCTGTTTTGTAAATAAGTTCATGTGTAAAATTTATTTTTTAGATTCCACATATAAACGATATCATATGATATTTGTCTTTCTCTGTCTGACTTACTTCACTTAGTATGATAATCTCCAGGTCCATCCATGTTGCTGAAAATGGCATTATTTAATTCTTTTTAATGGCTGAGTAATATTCTATTA
>NW_006789830.1:142325-146258 GCF_000442215.2 Lipotes vexillifer | reverse complement strand
TATATATATATATATATATATGTACCCCACATCTTCTTTATCCATTCCTTTGTCGGTGGACATTTAGGTTGCTTCCATGTCTTGGCTATTGTGAACACTGGAGTGTATGTATCCTTTCAAACAATGTTTTTCCCCAGATATATTCCTAGGAGTGGGATTGCTGGATCATTTGGTAGCTCTATTTTTAGTTTGTTAAGGAACCTCCAAACTGTTCCCCGTAGGGGCTGTATCAATTTACATTCCCACGTACAGTATAGGAGGGTTCCCTTTTCTCCACACCCTCTCCAGCATTTATTATTTGTAGACTTTTTGATGATGGCCATTCTGACTGGTGTGAGGTGATATCTCATTGTAGTTTTGTTTTGCATTTCTCTAATAATTAGTGATGTTGAGTATCTTTTCATGTGTCTCTTGACCATCTGTATATCTTCTTTGGAGAAATGTCTCTTTAGGTCTCCTGCCCATTTTTTGATTGGGTTGTTTGTATTTTGATATTGGGCCTCATGAGTTATTTGTAAATTTTGGAAATTAATCTCTTGTCGGTTGCATCGTAAAGCTACAGTCATCAAAACAGAATGGTACTGGCACAAAAACAGACATATAGATCTGTGGAACAGGATAACAGCCCAGAAATAAACCAATGCACCTATGGTCAATTAATCTACAACAAAAGAGGCAAGGCTATATACAATGGAGAAAAGGCAGTCTCTTCAATAAATGGTGTTGGGAAAACTGGACAGCTACTTGTAAAAAAATTAAATTAGAACATTCTTTAACACTATATACAAAAATAAACTCAAAATGGATTAAAGACCTATATGTAAGATCAGATACTATAAAACCCTTAGAGGAAAACGTAGGCAAAACACTCTTTGACATATATCACAGCAATATTTTTTTTCATTCTGTCTCCTAGAGTAATGGAAATAAAAACAAAAATAAACAAATTGGACCTAATTAACTCAAAAACTTTTGCATAGCAAAGGAAACCATAAACAAAACAGAAAGACAACCCACAGAATGGGAGGAAATACTAGTGAGTTTTTGTGATTCTTCATCTTGATGGTAATTTCCATAGACTTTGACATTGAAAAATGATAGAAGAAAAACAAACAAAAAAGTGTATCTAAGAATGATTCATCATTTCTAAAACAAGAGGGATTTCAAAATGATTTCCCAGACTAATATAAACTCGTCAGAATGTTCTCTGAGTATTTGACAGGTGCTGGAACTACCCCTTCCCCTCATCCCCAGTTTAGATGGCTTTCATCATGCATTCCTTGTTAACTGAAGTTTTATATGTAGAGATCATAGAAGATTAAAGATGGCTTCAATCTCTTTGCTATTTCTCCTGCAGAGAGGTGGACTCCAATTCCTCTCCACTTGAATTCGGGCCAGCCTTAGAGACTTGCTTGACCAGTAGAATAAAGTAGAAGTAACATTGGGGTTTCTGAGTCTAGATCAGAAGACCCTTACAGTTTCCTCCAGTCTCCTGGAACACCTTGTCTGTGAGATCTGAGCCACCATATAAGTCTGATTACCCAGAGACTATGATGCTGGAGAGGCCACATGTGAGTGTTTTAGTTGACAGTCCCTGTTGAACTCAGTGTTCACATCATCACCACCAAAAAAGCAGTCATGTGAGTGAACCTGTCTATATCTTCTAGACCATCTCATCTGCCAGTTGAATATTACTGAATGACCTCTATCAGTATCACTTGAAATAAAAAAATAACCCGATGGTCACTGCCCAATTGCCTGACCCACAAAATTATGATGCATGAAAAAAGTGTTTTGTTACAAATGAATAGAAACTAGAACAGAGATATTTCCCTTCCTCCTCCCTCCCTCCCTTCCTTCCTTCCCTCTTTCCCATGGTAGGCTGGAAAATGGCTCCAAAGATGTCCACATCTTAATGTCTGAACCTGTAAATATGTTACCGAATGTGGTAAAAGTGATTTTGCAGATGTGATTAAGTGAAAGATTTCGAGATGGGGAGACATGCCTGGATTATCAGGTGTGTTTAATGTAACCACAGGATTCTTTAGAAGAAGCAGGCAGGAGGGTCAGAAGATAGAAGATCTTAAGTGATGATCTGAGTGGAGGAAAGATGCTATGCTGCTGGTTTTGCAGATGGAGGAAGGGGCCCTGAGCCAAGGAATATGAGCAGTTTCTAGAAGCTTGAAGAGGCAAGGAAGCGGATTCTCCTCCAGAGTCTCCAAAAGAAATGCAGTCTTGCAGACCCATTTTAGTCTTTGGACCTCCATGTCTATAAGATAATACATTTGTGTTTTAAGACACAGTTTATAATAATTTGCTACCACTGCAGTAGGATGCTAATACACATCCTTGCTTTCTTTTTTATCTTTTAAAATTTTTTCAATAGGTAGTGCACGGTAGTGACTAAGATCATAAACTCTGGAGCCAAAATGTTTGAGCTTGAATCCCAGTCTCACTTGCTGTCTTGGGCTGGATACTCAGCTTCTTTACACCTCTGTTAAGTCAGGTATAAATGAGAATAATCATAATATTCATCTTAAAGGGTTGTAAGATAATGTATGCTATGTCCTTAAAACAATGCCTGCACTAGACACATGTTAGCTATGATTATTATTTTGTATCTTCATCTGTGCCCAAATTTAATAATTAAAAAATAACTTATGATTAGAAATTCACTTTCTATTTCATTAATTAGTAGCACCTTCATGGAGATTAGCATATGAACCATAGTTTATTTTTGTTCGTAATTATTTACTTCTTTTTTTCTCTATAAACGTGCTAATTTTAGAAAAAGTTTGAAAACCTTTTCAAAGTGTAAAGAGAAAAGAGGAGGTTCTGATAATTCTACCACTCTTCTAGAATCCACTACTGGTAATATTTTGACATGGAGTTGGCCCTCGATATCCATGGCCCACTGTACTATACCACTTTATATAAGGGACTTGAGCATCTGAACTTTGGTATCCATGGCAGGAGGGGTGGGTTTGGTGGATGGGTGGTGAGATGGGGGGGGGTTGAACCTGGAACCAATCCCCCACAGGTACCTAGGGATGTATGTATTTCTAGATTATTCTATATTTGAAGAAATGGCTGAGGTAATATTGTATATATAGTTTCACATCCCATTTTTTTCTCACTTAAGTTTATATCATAAACATTTTCCAAGAAGCACCATAATGTAGCAATAACTCTAATGCTATACATTCAGCATTCAAAAATTTTGTTATCATGAAAAACAACAAAATGAATAATTTTGTGCAAAAATCTTTTTTTATAGTAGATAAAATGTACATAGTATAAATTTACCACTGTAACCATTTTAAAGTGTGCAATTCAGTGGCGTTAAGTATATACACAATGTTGTACAACCAGAGCCACTACCTAGTTCCAGAACTGGACATAAATCTTTGCCTGAATTTCAGATTGTTTCTGCACAATAGATTCATAGAGAGTAAAGTATTACATTAAAGGAAAAAAATATTTTAAAGTACATCCAGAAAGGCTATATTCATTAGCTTTCCAGTGTATAAGAATGCCGGTCTTATTACATCCTCATTTGCAATGAGTATCATTCAAAACACCTTTGCTAATTTGATAAATAAAAAATAAGATCTTATTCTCATTTTATTTGCATTTGTTTCATTACTATGCGACCAAACATTTTCTAATATGTTAATTAACTATTTTATCTTGTGAAGTGTCTGTATGTTTTTAAATCCATTTAGCTGTTAAGGTATTTGTATTTTTATTTTGTAACGAAATGAGTCGGGTTCAATTCAGTACAATTTAACACATTTGTATTTGGCTTTCGTGCTTCTTTGCTGGGTAACATGGAAGACATAGACGATTTCTCAGTCTGAAAACAAGCAAGCCACAGGCAATTTTAGTTGGTGGGGGGAGTAAAGGTTGGAGAAAGGAGAAAGAGAGGGAAAG
>NW_006789830.1:104255-142272 GCF_000442215.2 Lipotes vexillifer | reverse complement strand
GGGAAAGAGAGAACACAGGTTTTCACACCCGGTTCTGCAGAACCCTAGGAGCTCCGCGGAGGTACCCGAGGGGCTGCCACGGGCCAGGAGGAGATGAAGCTGCAACTCTGACCCTTTGCCCCATCGTCCTACTTCAGCTAGAGGGTCCCACTCTTCTCTGCTTTATATCTTAGTTTTGCTGCAGAACTTTGTTGGAGGAAAGGATCACTTAACTAGTAAATGTTTGAAAATAACAAATCTGGACTAATGGTTTTTATTTATCTATATAAGTATCATCTGGGAAGCTTGCTAAAAATACAGATTCCTAAGACCTCACCCAGAAGACTCTGCAGGTGGAGCCATGGAATTTGCATTTGATCGGCTGCCGGATTATCTCCTAGATACACACTTAGGGAAACACTGCTCTGTCCTGTTTCCCAAAGTGTGAGATTTACAAGATGATTCTAAGTGGCACCCAAGATGATATTGATTACATAAAATAGACATGACATTCAATAAAATGGAATCACACAAGATGAGTGATTTTCCTTTGCCATTCTCTTTCAACCCTTCTGAATGGATCGAGGGGAAGTTTTACTTTGGTGCTAATGTGTCTTTAACACCTTTCCAACGCATATAAACCTCCTTTTTAACAGACAGAATAGGCCTTAGGTTCAGTGCTTTTAGCACGTAATAATATCTAGTTAAATTATGATGCTATTACTTTGATTTTATTAGGTTTATTTACATGATTCCCTTCTAATTATGAGAAATTATATCAGAATTTAAATGGTGATATGATCGTAAGATATTAGAAATGAGAGTAGAGGTGTTACAGGCAAAAACTGAATTCTGAAGTCAAATGACTCAAATCTATGAATCACTGCTATGGAACACGAGCTTTTGTCCAGAAAGAGCAGGTTTCATTCCCGAGGTTGGGGTAGTAGAGGAGGCTAAGGAGCTTTGGGACCAGTACTGGACACTATGCTTTTGCTAGAGGTATAAAGGGGAAATTTCTTCACAGTTCACCCTGTGGCTCCCACTGCTAGCCACCGACCGTAAGAGGGGTGGTGCCCTATGTTGTTTATTCTTGAAGATGATTCAGGGTAAAACAGAACAACTTATGTCTATCTTCAGTGACACATACGTGATCCTTTGCAGGACTAAAGAGTGCTAGGACTTGCCAGCTGGCAACCCAGTTATTTGGCAGAAGGTTAAAGATGCTGCCTTGAGCAGTTACAGACAATTTCCCTCCGTCTCTTCTCTAATGGTTTGGAATGAAAAAAACATCGCTGACTCACCATGCCCTGTAAGGCAAGACGAGGATTCCGAGAGGGGTTGGTAATGGGTTCCCTTTTAAAGCATGATAGAGACTGAATTATCATCCATTAAGAAAGTTTCAGTTAAAAAAAACAACAACAACTCATTCAAATATTCTGGATTTGGAAAACCTGATTCTAAATGAACCATGGCATTTTCTGGCTGAGAATTTTCTACAGGAGATGTTATACTATGAGCAGTTCCCTTGCAAAACAATCATTTATCTTACTATCTGTAGTCTACCCTTGTATAATTTACTGAACAGAGCTTGGGTTTTAAAATGCTAAATCCTTTTCTTTAGTAAAAACACGGTAAATGGAGGTTATCTGCTACCAGATCTAATAATGGAATTAGTCTACAATTCTTATGTTTGTTTATGTCTAGGTAAGAACTATAATGGAAAATAACTCTTACAGTCCTATAATAATTTCACCCGTTATAACCAGGGCTGGAAATAAAGCAACAGAAATATATCTTCCATGCAAACTCAGTCTCAGTGTCTTGTAGCTGGTTCTCTTGGAATTTGGACCCTTCCTGGAACCCCTGGGATATTGGAGACCTTGAGTTAGGCACTGTTTTTCTCAAAGAAAATTATTCATTATTTGAGTTTTCTTAAGCTCCATTCTCTCTTTTAATCCTTGAGAATAACGTATCGGGAAGAGGAAGATGACAGCTTCCATGCCCCTCCCTCCACTTCCCCTCCAATGTGGACTGGGTGCTGCACCCACAGATCAGCAGTGACGATTCTCCATCCTGCTTTGTTGGAGCTTGATGCCCAAGGGCATGTGAGGGCATAGCCTTAGTTTCCAGAGACCTTATCCTCAGGATCTGGGATGGTAGAAGAGAGAGATTTTTTACCTACTTAGTATGATCATCAAAAGCAATTATCATGTAAATTTTTGAGTGTGGCACTGTGCTGGCACATGTGCCAAGAGCACAAAGGATCTTTCTAGTGGTTGAGGGTCTACACCGTGTTCACACTGGTGTCCACCTGGTGGAAAACTCATATTCATGTCATGGCAGAAATGGCAACATTTCCCCTTTCTCCAAATTTGTGGGTGGAATAAAAGTTAGCCCTAAATGTTATAGGCTTCTTTGGTCTTCCATCTGAGGGGCTTGAAAGCATTCAGAAATAGGGATCCTGTGACATTTGATAGTGGTAAGTGGAAGTAAGAGCGTAGATGCGGTAGCATCTGTGGGTGTGGTACCAGAATTGTTACAAAATCCTTCCAGCTGCTGTTTCAGAGAAATCACCCCGAAACTCCCTACGTGGTTCTCTTATTTCAGTCTCTCTCCAACCTTGACTCTGAGTTGATGAACGGAAACTGATGGATTCATTAGATATTTTTCACTGAACCTGTCGGGTATGATTTCTCTTTCCCCGAGAGTATGGACTCAGCTTTTGTTCTCCTTCCTACACTCTCTCCTCTGCTGCACCTACTCCTCCCGTTAGGACATAGAAGGTTACTCAGCAGGTGAAAACATTGCACACTGTTTGGTTTTTAACAGGAGAAAGCCTCCTGTCTGAGATAAATCCTGCTTCTAGTCTAGGTGGTTGTAAGTCTGAAGTGAAATGTCAGTCTGGCGTTTCAGCACTTTCAGTAAGATACCCCCAGGGCCAAATAAATCATACTACGTGGCTATAAGACACTGAATTTGGCTTGAAATATGATCTCAGCAGATGATTCCCTTTCACCACACTGGAGGCCAAGTTCATTCTGAAGCTGCCCGTCAGGATGAAGGTAGGCTTCTGGAGGTTAAGATCTGAGAGAATGAGGTTAGAAGTCATTAGGAGAAAGAGCCCAGTCCCCAGCCAGTCCTTGCCCAGAAGCAAGATAGAACTAAGCACGGGTTCTCTTGTCTCCATAACCTAGACCAACCCCTAGTAACTAGTCTATGAGGAATCCAGTTTATGTAAATGGTGGTCACGTACCAATCTGGCATACACCAGAACACCAGGTATCTCCATGGTCCAAGAATCCCTACCGCACATGCTCTGTGATGTGCATAAGTCAATTCCAATCTTTTTTTAGGTAATGTCCAATAGTGCATAATCTTCATGGTCCCTGGAGAACAGGCCACACCATGTAAGGGGGACGATCTGCTAAGATTGTCACTTTGTGGAAGAGATGCAGTTGCAAAAGAAGCATTGTGAAAAACAATGGACCACGATCGACTGATTGGGTTTGGACTCAGACCCTAGACTTTGGGCACCTGACCACTTTTTCACTTATCCTCCAGCTTTGATCAGGTTTTTCCTGTGATTACGCAACCAGGAAAAAACAATTCTCTTGGTTGGCACTTGGGAAATGGCTGCCCTTTAGACCTCGACTCTGTTCTCCTCTTTGGTATTTGCCTGATATTTACTCTTGAGCTACATTTTACTCCATTCTTCTGAGCTCCTGGTGTCTTCGATTCCCCCTGGAGTTAAGAACACTATCAATCCCTCAAAGCCTTATCCTCTGTCAACTGATAATATATTAAGTTTAGAGGAAAATCTTAGGCAACTGTTTAGGGTCCTCATATGGAAGAGCATTTTGATCAGTATACCAAATATAATTTTGAAAAGTCATACAAACTCCACCAGTTTCAAAGCAAAGGGGGTAAAAATGTTTTGCATCATATTCTTAGGGCTTCTTAGAAATTTCATATGAAAACCACTTTTTATTTGCTGGCCAGCTAAGAACTCCAGCTGATTTTAGCTGCTGTTACTTGGTGTGTACAAAAACAAACAGGCAAAAAGACTTTTCCAAAGAATTTTGTTACCAGTAATGCTCTGCAGCCTGACATAACACACTTGACAATATCAAAACAGATGGTATCATATCAATGTAACGGGGAGCAGAATGCAGTTCTGTTTCATGATTCGGCCAGAAAAAAAAAAAATTATATTCATTGACCTGAGGCAACCTGACTTCATCAGACCCCTGGTCGTTATACACATTACAATTTTGCCTCAGTAAAAAGATTATAAAAGGAAGCTTACAAGGGCTTTCAGAAAGGAGACCCTATCCCTTTTCAATTACATCTGATTTATGAACTGCTTAAACTATTTCCCAAAGTCTGCCTTCTCAGCTTCTAGCCTGTTTGATAAACACTGCACAAAAATTCTGCTGGTTTGCAAAATCTAACTCTTTCGTGTCTGAAGTCCCCTTTCGGACCCTGGGAGGAAGGAACATTGAAGTCTCCAAAGAGCTGCCAGTGACAAATGTCTACTGCATTTCCTGATGGCGGGGAACAAAAGAACGACTAGAAAGAGAAAACACACATGCTGTTGAATCCCCCTTCCTTCACTTCCTTTGGAGCCAAACGCTGACCTATCACATTTTTAGACCCCCATCTCCACCCCCTCAGCCATTCTCCCTCTCATGTTGTGGTCTGTTCTCCAGAAATAGATCTTTTTTGGTTTTAAACTAGATGGAATTGTAGAAAACAAACTGTATAAACTCCCAGGCCCACAATTTTCTCACAGCCAGGAAGGGAGTAGGTGAGAGGGTCTGGATTACCCTCCCCCCGACCACCCCGAACCCAACAACCTTCTTTTCAAAAGCAAATTCTTTTAAAATTATATAGAGAACATAACTCAGCAGTCATCTGGCAACGAGTGGGCTTGGTTATCTTTCAAAATAATAATGACGCCAAACTTTGGAGAAAGAGGAAACTGCTCTCATTGTTCCAAAGACCCCAAGTGATGTAGATAAATATCTCTTAAGGCATAAATACAAAAACCTTTTTTTTTTTTTTTAGAACGGGTCCATCTGCCTGTCTAGACTTGTAGGAAGGCATCATAAAACTGTGATTTTCAATGGACCAAATGTTTTTCCAATGCAACCCTATCTGCCCCAGAACTGAAATAAATCCCAGTTTTAGAATGGATTTGGCAAGCCTAGGCTGGTTCTTTTCCCATTCATCTGATGTAGATCTTGATTAACATCATATTAACAAGGGGTTTAAAGGGTTTTTTTGTTTGTGTGTTTTGTTTTTAACAAGGGCAGGGTCTTCTACCTATGTCAGCCAAGGAGATGATTTCTCAAGCTCTGCTGAAAAAGGACGTTGGGTGTGAGATGGTGTGACTGTCTGGTAGGAAGGGCATGTTTGCTCCCCTTGGAGCTAACATCTTGGTCTTAGGGGGCATCTTGTAGGGTCCCGTCATCCCCTGTGCAGGGCTCCATCAGTATCATTTGCAGGTTTAGGGTGTTGGCTCAAAAGGGACGTAACTTATTATTCTGCAGAGAGTATGAGAGCATCTGGGAATTATGAGGGTGTTTATGAGTAACATGCCTGGTAGACACATGAGATCAGTCTTCTTCCCTGTCTTCACCACCACCGACGAGCTGGGGGTGGGTGGAGAGAGGCGAGGTGATGTGGTGTGGCAGCTGCAACCCAGAGTGGGAAGAGTCAACTTGGCCATAGTTAGACCTTATTTGCCGTCTATGTGTGAGATTATTGCAGTGTTTGGTATCCAAGGGCACTTAGCCTGGGCCAAACTTGCCTTCCTGTTTATAAGAGGAAAATGCTTTGGAAACTTATTTAAGAAAGACTCCAAAGTTTCCTTGGGCATGAAGTAAATGTTAAACAACATGTTGATGAACTTCTAAAGTACATGAATCAGAAATATATGCTAGTAAATTTGCTAGACTGATCCAGGGACTTGAAATATCAAGGAGCAAACTCTTGGACATTTTGGCAAGAGTCATCATTTTATTTTACTATGATATCTTTCCAGTTCAAAACAGGGCAGATTTTTACATGTGTCCCGGGATTAGTGAAGAGACCACTAAGTTTTAATATTTTCTGAGAAAACTAGAAAATAAACTACGTCTTTTGACCATCCAGGGTAGTGCATCTTTCGTAAGAAGAAGCAGGCCTGTTGCTGGGAGCCCTGAATATAGCTATGGCCTCTGTCACTGATTTAGAGTGGTGGCCTTGAACTCCACTGCCTGTCTGGGTCTCAGTCTTTCTTTCTGTAAGGAGAGAATAACGGGGCTGGACACTTAGTGTTCTCACCAGGGTCTTATGGAAGTGATGGCACCGTGGGCATGGAGTGGACTTTTATAAGAGAGCTGGGATTTTCTCAGTCTCTGAATGTTATGTGTAAAGTGTGGGCAGGAGTAGTGGAATGTGTGTGTGTGTGTGTGTGTGTGTGTGTGTGTGTTTAAGTGCCTTCAGGAGCTAACGGTGGACTAGGACAGGGGACCGGTGTCAAGTTTCATTTCTTTCTTTCCAGCAGAAAACTCCCGGGACGGAGGTAGCCCAGGCTTCTACTAAGACACAGGCAAGTGTTCTTTTCAACCACCATGGTCAACTCTCAACCAGGAAAGCCGTTCCTTCAGACACATGTGATCATTATCCTGTGATGATGTGTCTCCATGAGGAGGTGAAAAGTGGTGCTGATGCTGAAGTGATCTGTGAAAGAATGGCTCAAGACAGGGATGACAAACCACATAACAACCTAAGGCAACAACGCCGATTAACCCGCAGGGGCTGCCAGGGAGCTATGGAGACGGATTCTGTGGTGAACACAGACTGCCTCCAGAGAGGAATGTCATCACCAACTTTCAATGTCTGTCACAGGTGCGAGAGGGCAAGTGATGGCCACCTGCCAGGCTGTGTCTTTGCCACAGTGGAACATACCAAAGGTAACATAATCAGATGGGTCTGGCTTCAAATCAGATCCACTCTGGGAAAGTTGGGTGGCTTTGAGCAAATGACTGAACCTCTCTGAGTTCAGCACCTTTCTTAGAAATGAGGACCCCTTCCCTGTGGGGTTTTTGTGAGGCTTGAACAAGATGATGCATATTTTCTCTTATTCTTATCATTGGGACTGGCGAAAGGTAGCTAGTGTCAAGTGAGAAACCTTTAGATTAGAGAGATGAGGTTTGGGTTTGCATTATCTGTTGTTCGTTAATGTGAGGAGACTTTATTAAGAAACCCAAGTCATGGAGGTATTCAATTCAGATCAGCATAATAAAGTGAAGATTATTATTTTCCTAAAACAGGGTCAAAGTCATGTAGGAGGGAGCTGGATTTCTCAGGTGGAATTAATGGCCTAATCTTCAGTAGGAAATGACACATCATGATGATAAATGGTGGATGATTTTAGGTCAGGTGGGAGAAATCCAACCCATCCCAGGGTGTTCCCATTGTTGCCTCTCCCATTCCACAGCCCCCCAGCTCACCCTTCTTTTGACCCTGGGTCTCATTCCTCTCTGTGTTGGAGCAGACATGAAAGCCACTCTCTTTCAGCCTCAGCCTCCAGAATTTGTAATATACATGAAAAGAACCAGCCACTGGGCATCCAGGGGAAGGGGGGATGGAGTCCAAAATAGTAAGTGAGGTGGAGCTCAAAAGGTGTCGAAGACGTGGGGAGAGAAAGGGGAGGGTAAGAGTACTGCAGGAGGGCCGTGTGCTCACTGCCCTCCTGATACATGGAGCACCCAAGTCATATCTCCCTGCCCCTCGATGGCTTTGGGACAACATCCTGAATGTGTGAAACTTCGCTAGGGTCCAGAGCATCGTCTGTTCAGAGAAGGTGAGTAGGTGATAGTCAGAGATGGTGGTGGGGCCTGAAACTCTCACAACACTTTTCTTTTTTCTTTGTAATATATAAAATAGCCCATATGCTTTTTGTTTATTTTTATTTATTTTTTACATCTTCATTAGATTATAATCGCTTTACAATGTTGTGTTAGTTTCTGCCGTACAGCAAAGTGAATCAGCTATATGTACACATACATCCCCATATCTCCTCCCTCTTGTGTCTCCCTCCCACCCTCCCTATCCCACCCCTCTAGGTGGTCACAAAGCACTGTATTACGACATTGTTAATCAACTAGACTCCAATATAAAATAAAAAGTTAAAAAAAAAAAAAAGGTGGTGGTGGGGAAACCTACTTCCTGGCCATCTAATGGACTTTGGAAAACACCATCACTGGGAACCATTAAACGGCATAGAGCCTCATTTTGTGTTCACCTACCCAGCTGGAGAAAAATACAAAATGGTATGGCTGATCCCCTCTGAGGTCTGGTAGAACAGATTAAGTAGGATAGAGAGACTTGTGTAGGTTACATCATTATCGTCTCCAGCCCAAGGTGACTTCTCCAGTGGCCAAAGGGACACTCTGAGTTGGAGATCATCTCTCTGGAGTTCCCTTGATATGTAAATTATGTTCATTAGTCTTAGGGACATCTGAATTTCCCATTACCCATTCCATTGTTACTCTCAGACTTGGACTTCCCCTTAGGTACAGAGTGAAGGCAAGGGCTTTACTGGTTTTCCATCAGAGGAATGGGGTCTCTCATGGACATCACAGTCTGCAATAAAAGAGTCCTCTACGTAATCCAGACAATGACTGTGGGACTTTAAAGTTTATGTCAACTACATAACTCCCTATGTCTGTTATTCCCAGCCCATTTCTCTGTAGTTATCAGTAAAATCCTAAAAAAGAAACAGGTTTGAGGGTGGGTGAGGAATGTGGAAGGAAGGCGGGGAATCTGGAGGCCTGGCCCGTTGCAAAGCTTCTAGGACAATGGAGAAATCATAAAGTCAGGTCCACGGGTCCTGTGGAAAGAGATTAAGCGGTGTCATACGGGGCAGAGAAGCTGGCTGGGGTTTCCTGGTTGGTGGCCCACAGTGAGTCCCTCAAGAATTTGACATCCCTTTCCCAGAACTGCACAGGACACCCTTTATCAAAGTCCTGAGCCCTAATTCACCCTAGCAAACATACACAGGGATTAGCCAACCTTCTGACTTTCCACTTTCTGTTCCTGTCCTAAGTGGCCATTCTCTTTCGCTGCTGTTTTGTGAAACAACTTTTAGTTACACAACTGGCCGTACATGCTGCGATTTGAACATATACGGAGAATATCTTTGCAACGCTTTACTCCACAAGTTTGTGGTTGACAAGTACCGTCTCAGCTAACATTTTCCCACTTGAAATATTAAGCAGCTTCTCCTCCCTTGGTCCTCCCTTCCTTTTCTCTCCCTCCTCCCCCTTCTCCTACTTGCCTTTCTCCTTTGATCTATGAGATGGCTGGTTCGATTACCATGCAGTGTGGCATTAATCTTTTTTCTCTTTGCAAATGCATTTTGAGCAAATCCTAAGATAGCAATTGAGAGATCACATTTGGAAAAGCTTCCAAAACCTTAAACCCTTCAGTTAATAAATCTCACAAGCCCTGTAATTTATAGATGGGATTAGAACATTCCAGCCTCTATTTGGACGCTGTTTTTCCAACTCCCAGGGGTAATGAGATGATGAATGAGTTAATATTTGTTCAAGGATTTGAAGAAAAGCGATGTCTTTACATGCTTATGTATTTTGACCTCAAATTTCATTCCCGCTGAATTCCCTTTAAGTGAGGACAAAGAAAAAGACAATGGAAAGCAACGTAAAACAACGTAAAGCAATTCCCTCTACTCCCCTAACTTGCAGAACTTCATGGAGGACGATAGGAAGTGCCCATGGATGACAATGCTTGTTCAAAAGTGATTCTTGCTGGACCTAAATGAAGGGTGCAATCTCCAGATATCTCCTCAGTAACCACTAGCTCTTTCTGGGTAAGTCAACTTCACTCTGACACCCAGAGTCATCCTCATGTCCAGTGGTGTGATCCTTCACCAGAGCTTCTCCCTCCCAAGTTTATACCACTGTGTCAAAATTTCTGTCTTCTGTCTCTCAGAGCCCAGATAGATGACCAACCAGCTACTCTGCTAAAGTAATTTGATCCAGGGTGTTAATTACTGTTAACATCTCAAAAAAGCTTTTCTAACAGTCATTATAGTACGAAGAACAAATATAAAAACTAGAACAATGAAACAGTAATAATAGTATCATTCATCAAGTCCTGACCATGGGTGAAGGTCTGTGCAAAGTCTAGACATTATTTAATTAATCCTCAGAGCAGTCCTGTGAATAGAGATTATTACTATTGTCATTTTACATATGAGGCAGACAGGCTCAGAGAGGTTCATTAACTTGACCAAAGTCACACAGCTAGTAAGCAACTGAGCTGTGATATAGGCTGTAAACCTCAGGGGTTTTTTAGGTTTATACATGATCTTCTCATCCCAAAAAGCCTTGTACAGGTCTTGCAAATAGAAGGGAATAAATGTCTAAATTGAGTGGAATTATTTTCTATGTGATTTAGGGAAATCTCAATTTTCCAGGGCAAAAAAGGAGTGAATATTATTTGTATTTTAAGTCCTATGGCTGGATTAAGAAGAACGTAATTCTGTGGCTGAGGAATTTTTCACTCATTCAACTGAGAGTTATCGAATGATCTTTTTATTTTATTTTTTTCCTGTGGCCTTTGAAGTCATATCACATTAAGGTACCTGACCACACTGGCAAATAACAGAAAATCTTAGTAGCACGAACCAAATGATCAAACATTCACTAGGCACACAGACTTAGTGGGCTCAGGCAGAAAGATGGATCCTGTCTTCAAGGAATGCAAAATCTAATAGAAAAAAGAAGGGCCTCAGTGAACTTCCCATGTCTGGTTTCATTTTCAAGTATGCCCCAGGCCACTATGTGGGGAAACTCTGGAAGTGAATTCTAAGGGGATTTAGGACTCCTTCAAGATAAGTTCAGGAGATGTGAGTTTCTGCTTCTAGGTGAATTTCCCATTTCCCCCTATGTCAAGAAAGTGAGGCAATTCCAAAGGAATGTGGCCCTGTAATACATCCAGCAGGAAACCCACACAGACGGCTCCTTTACCTCTTCAAGTGAGAAGACGAAATGGAAAGTTGAAACGGTCATGCTGCCAGGCCCAAAGCTGTGCTTTCACAAGCACAGGCTGATTCTTGAGCTTGACTTGGTGTGAGTCTCATGGTACATGGACAGACACTCCCTGAGGATCTGTCCCATAGCAATTGCCAACACCACCACCCCCTCCTCAAAGCTACTGTTCATCTCCTCTTGGGCCTCCTTCAGCTCAACTCAAAGCACATTACTGGGGAAGGCCCTGAGACCCATGAGCTGGATGAGTGTGGGGAATGCTAAGGTTAAAAAGATAAGATTTGCAATAAATGCTGAAGAAGGTGTGGAGAAAAGAGAACACTTGTACATGGTTAGTAGGCATGTAAACTGGTGCAATAACTACACGAAACAGTATGAAGTTTCCTTAAAAACTAAAAATGGAGCTACCGTAATACCATACCATATTGCTACCAGTAGCAATCCCACTACTGGGCATACATCTAGAAAAGATAAAAACTCTAATTAGAAAAGATACCTGCACCCCAATGTTCATAGCAGCACCATTTACAAGAGCCAAGACATGGAAGCAACCTAAATGTCCATCGACAGATGAATGGATAAAGATGTGGTATATATATACAATGGAATATTACTCAGCCATAAAAAGAATGAAATAATGCCATTTGCAGCAACATGGATGGACCTAGAGATTATCACACTAAGTGAAGTAAGTCAGACAGAGAAAGACAAATACCATATGATATCACTTATATGTGGATTCTATCAATAAAATATGACACAAATGAACTTACCTAGGAAAGAGAAAGAGACTCACAGGCATAGAAAACAAACTTATGCATACCAAAAGGGAAAAGGAGCAGTGGGAGGGATACATTAGAAACATGGGGTTAATAGATACAAACTACTATACATAAAATAGATAAGCAACAAGGATTTACTGTATAACACAGGAAACTATATTCAATATCTTGTAATAACCTATAATAGAATATATATATATATAAAACACTGAATCACTTTTCTGTATACCTGAAACTAACACAATATTGTAAACCAACTACACTTCAATTTTAAAAAATAAAATAAAATAGAAAGAAAAGATTTGTCCCCTGTGGTGGTCGTCCATCCCCAGTGATTTCCAGGGAAAGGTCCCCAGAGGATGAAGCCCAGAAGACTTGTTGGTTCACGGTTCTTTCTATGTGGTTAGTGGAACCACTTAAAAATTTGCAGCAGGGTGGGCTGTGAGTGCTGCCTTAATTCAACTTTGCAGGAGCCTATAGGTTGGTCAGGGACTGGTTACTGTTCACTTCTTGCATCTCTCTTCAGACCAGACACAAAGTGAACTAAAAGAGAGATTCATGTTTTCTTTTTTGTTTTTTACTGAAGAGTTGAATAGATACCGTGGAGCAATGGAGACCAGAGCTGGGCATTGTGATCTCATCTGATTAACTCATCTCCTTGTACGGCAGTCGTGAGGAGGACCTCACAGGGGTTAGAATGCATCCTGTTTCTGAGTCTTCCCTCTTCCCAGCCTTCCTCGTGTGGTTCTGTGTTCCCCCTCCCCCACCCACTCCTCACCAAGAAAGAAATTATTTTGTTTTATAAAACTTCAGACTTCAGGTTTGGGTCAAAAGCTAGCTGACTCCACCTCAATTTGGTGACTCCAAAGGGGCTGGTGGATGAGCTGAGATCTTTTGGAGGGCTGAGAGAAAGAGAAAGTTCACTCCTTCCATCACTGAGGTGGAAAATTAGGGCTCATCTAATTTCCTGATGAATTATGTAAGAGCAAGCACACTTGGCCACAGTATTTGTTTCCTTCTGAGTGGAGTACAGGTTCGTTGCAAGTGAGAAAAGCCTTTCCTTCCTTTTAAGCTGACTTCAACCTTATTCTCTATGAAGTAATTTTTTCTGGTATTGATTCTCTAATTCTCATCTGGATCCTATCAGCTCACAATACAAGGAAGAGCACAGTATGTGAGAACGGTCTTCATAGCTCTTTGAACCCGTGGCACCAGCTTCATCTAGACACTTCATGATACCTAAATCTTGCCCCATACAAAGCTTGTATGTATGTGGAAAATTCTGTATTCATCCTGCCACTGTTCAGTAGAGTGTTTTAAGTGCCACATGAGATACGTAGAGGTATGGGTGGATGGAGTGAAGAGAGATTCTGACTCTGCAATTAGGAAAGGTTACTTAGCCGTTGAGGGCAACATTGGAACTGGGAAGTCGAATTTTATCCAAAAGAGATGAGGTGGTGAGTAGTTGGCAGGAGTGGGTGTACTTAGGACAGCAGGAGAGAAAATACCCAGAAACATTATAAATAACAACTTACATGTATTAAGAACTTACTATGTACTCGGGGCTGTAGTAAGCAATTTATATATGTAAACTTATTTAACTTTCATGACAATGGTAACACCTTAAGTGCAATTAGGGAGGACATTATGTAATTGGATTGGATGTAGCAGGAGAAGAGGAGGGAGGAATTAAGAAGTGAGACTAAAAGGATGGACTGGAGCCGTATCCCAGGAAACCTGGTCCTGTTAAGTAATCAGCACTTTGTTTTTCCTGTAAGAGTCCATAGAGCTTTTGTGTTTGTTTTTAACACTGTAGTGACGTGGTTGGTATTGTGCTTGAGGACAATAGTTGTGGTTGCCACATGAAGGATGGGTTGGAGGGGAGAAAAACTAGCACAAAGACCAAATGGAAAGGTTGGAACAGAGAGAACCTGGGGAGAAGGAAAGGAAGGGGAGGGTATGAGAAACGTAACACACTGTCTCACTCACATATTCATGCAACAAGCACTTATTAGGAGACTCCTCTATGGTAGGTGTTGAGGCTCTGTGCAAAGTGTCTGAAAATCAGATTATGAGGACCTGGTGGGGAATGAGTTACAATGAGGAGTTGAAGATGATTTAGTTTTGGGTCCCAAGGTATCCCAAGGAGATGACATCATCATCCAGGAGTGAAAACATAAGAAAAGGAAGGAATAGGAAAAATATGACTTATGTTTCTTCATTCCACTACAGTTTTTCTGTACACCCCTAAAACGCTATTTTTCATTATGTTCCCCCCCTGACCAAAAAAGGATTCCCTATCGTTTGCTTTCAGGTTGGCCTTCAAGGCTCCGCGCTCTGGCTGCAGTCTCCTCTTCCTATCCTACCTGCTTCTCTGGGCTGTTCAACAAGCACCCTTCATCCCAGCCAGGCCAGTTTATTTATATTCCTCCTGATATCAACTTCAGGCTTTGGTGCATAGTGACTCCTCTTCACCCAAAAATTATCCACCCTGGGCTTCCCTGGTGGCGCAGTGGTTGAGAGTCCGCCTGCCGATGCAGGGGACACGGGTTTGTGCCCCGGTCTGGGAAGATCCCACATGCCGCGGAGCGGCTGGGCCCGTGAGCCATGGCCGCTGAGCCTGCGCGTCCGGAGCCTGTGCTCTGCAACGGGAGAGGCCACAAGAGTGAGAGGCCCGCGTACCACCAAAAAAAAAAAAAATTATCCACGCTGAAATCTCAGATTAGAGTCCTGTTTCCTCCTTTAATATCTTGGACCCAAAGCCCAAAGCCTCCTCTAACCATTCCAACCTCCAGGGATGGCTCCCTCCTTTGTAGGTGCCTTATTTCCACCAATGGCTCTGCGAGTTTCTTGTGAAAAAAGGATGCCTGCTCCATACATCTTTGGTTCCCTGGCACAATACCTGCACTAACTGTGGTGAGTTTGTAAGAATCCTGAAAGCCACCATGTTGCGGGAGAGACAGCCAGGGTGAAGTTCCCTTCTCTTTTGGAGCTTGGTTCCTCAGATTCCTTTGGATGCACCAATCCTTCATGGCTGCGTGTAGCTCTGACTTTGAAAATCACCTCCAGAAACAGCACTGTGTTTATCAGCAATCACACCACACACAAGCTCCTTAGATAAGGACATGACTTATTTCCTGCTTCAGTGTTTAAAGATATATTTCACTGGTTGCTGGTATTATCTTTTAAAAGAAAGAAAATTAAGGATTCTTCCCCAAACACACTGGACAAGCTTGAAAATAAATGAATTTTGCATGTTTCCCACCCTTCCACCCAAATTCTAAATGTGATATCTGCTAATAAAAGGATTTAGTGTTCACAAAGAAAAATAATGTCTTAGATGACCTCAAACAATGGATAATGGTACTTCTATGACTAGTTATAGCCAAGAGATTTGAGAAAAACATGTTCCTGCGAACATGAGTTTCAAAATTAATTGCAACTGAGCAAAAACCCCAAAGCAATTTGAACTTTTAGCTCTAACTGCTGTAATTAGGTGCCTAATGCCAAAAAGAAAATTGGTTTAGTGGCTTTCAGGGAAATCACATAGTATATTACATATTTCAGTTCTTTAAGCCCCAAGAAGACTGTTTTTATGAATGTATTGATTTGTATTTATTTGTTAAAATGAAATAAGGTTGAATAAGCTTGAAATAGCTAGGGAACAAATATTCAAGATATACACGGACATTATAAGTTAAGTGTCTTCTGTGTATAAACGCTTTATGTATATTTGTGTATGTGTGTATGTGTTAGTATTTATTGAGTGTCTGATTTGCACGTATTATATATCAGTTTGCTTGGCACTGGGAGATGCACATAGGGATTATACATTCAAAACCTTCATGTCAGGGTTTCCCTGGTGGCGCAGTGGTTGAGAGTCCGCCTGCCGATACAGGGGACACGGGTTCGTGCCCCGGTCTGGGAAGATCCCACATGCCGCGGAGCGGCTGGGCCCGTGAGCCATGGCTGCTGAGCCTTCGCTTTCGGAGCCTGTGCTCCGCAACGGGAGAGGCCACAACAGTGAGAGGCCCGCGTACCGCAAAAAAACAAACAAACAAAAAACATATTGATAATATGTTTCTCAGGCCGGCTGGTACGTACACGATTATTCATTGTATTCATCTCTAGACTTTTTGGCGTGACTTAACTGTTTTATAATAGAACATTAAAAGTGACCAATTCCTTCTGCAGATTTTTGTGAATTCTTAGGTATCATATGCTTTTGTGCTTACCTCTGACTCCAATATCCTGCTTCTGCTGCGTGTATTCTATCTGGGAAATCATTCCACCATGCTGATGTGGTCGCCCCGCTTTCATAATGACTCAGTGCAGACATGAAATTCAGCCCCTTGCCTTGATTTACACAAACACTGAACCCACAAATGAATGCAAGTAGTCTAAACAGTTTGCAGAGTTAGAGGCATGTAATTCTCGAGAACATAAGCAACTTAAAATGCAATGTTGTTACTCTTAAAGAACTTCTGGCCATTCCACCAGGAATGTTGTCACTGCCAGACTATGCAGCATCCTAACCTTTCCCACTCCTTGCTGCCTCCTTCCTTCTCTTCCTCATTCTTCCCTGCCCCAGGCCGCCTTTAAGAACTCCAAATTCTTCCTGCTCTATTATGAACAATTTTGATCTTTTCAGTCTTGATTTCCAACCTCACATTACAGGCATGGAATACATATTTGTTGAAAAATGAATAAAACTTGGTTCCTGGTTCACTCACAGATGTCCAAAACCCACCCAAATTTCTAGTCTATGAACAACAACGGCCTGGAAGAAACCTGACATTTATTTCTATGGGTGCTAATCCCCTCAGGAGGAATTGTGGTTTTAAGTAGTAATTTTCCATTTTCTCCATCATATGTAGTAAATTATGACCCCATTAAGGAGTTTCAAATCTACTTAAATAGACAGGACATCTATGTCCAACATAAAAGTTTAAGGTGAAGATTATAGGAATTTGGAGGAAGGAATCATTGCCGACGTTTAAAGGAGTTTGAAAAGAATGGTTAAGGAGGTAAAATTTCACTGGTACTTGAAATAAGGGTTAGACTTAAATTACTGGAGAGAAGAGGGCATTCTAGGCTGGGAGAAATTTGTGAGCAACGGAAAGGAATAAGAGAGAGTTTATCTTTAGGATAAATCCATTAGTAAACCCATAAAGAACTGGTAAAAAGGGAAGGATTGGAGTTGTGTGTGTGTGTGTGTGTTTGCACATTGTTATGTTTTAGAGAAGAGCATGATTGTAAATGAAATTGCCATGCGTTATCGACTAAATTATGTTTCCCCAAAATTTGTATGTTGAAGCCTTAATCCTCAGCACCTCAGAATGTGACTGTATTTTGTAGATGGACCCAGTAAAAGGTGATTAAGTTAAAACGAAGCCTTTAGACCCTAATCCAATCTGACTGGTATCTTTATAAGAGGAGACAAGGATATACAGAGAAACACAGAGACACAGGCACATAGCACACAGAATAAAGGACCATGGTCACAGGACCATGTGATGACACAGCAAAAGGGTGACCATCTGCAAGCCAAGGAGAGAAATAGCAGAGGAATCCAACCCTGCTGGTACATAAGTCTTGGACTTCCAGCCTCCATAACTGTTAAAAAATAAATTACTGTTGTTTAAGCCACCCAACCTGTGGCATTTGTTACACTCTAGCAAACTAATACAAAAAAAGGTCTTGGAATAAGAGAAAGGGATGGAATTACAAATAGAACAGCAGTTTTCTGGTAAAACTAAAAGGCATATCAGTCTCTGAGAAAGTACAGTTTTGAAGTTAAAATAAGAGAAGATGGAGTTAATACCAGATGACCTAAATCTACTTAGATTATTTGGTTGGGTGGCAAATGTCAAGATTTAAAACTGGATATACACACTGCTATATTTAAAATAGAAAACCAACAAGGACTTACTGTATAGCACAGGGAACTCTGCTCAATATTCTGTAATAACCTAAGTGGGAAAAAGCTTTGAAAAAGAATAGATACATGTATATGTATAACTAAATCACTTTGCTGTATACCTGAAACTAACACAACATTGTGAGTCAACTATACTCCAATATAAATTAAAACACCAACTAAGAAAACCAAAAATACTCCTGGAACATGTGAAAGTTCAATCTGGAAAAAAAAAAAAACAGACTTCAATAGAATAAAAAAGACTAAACTCAAACTATTTGGTGTGTATTTGTATATTAAAATTTTATAATTTTCTCTAACTATGCCTGACTGATTGGAATAAGATATTATAGGACTGAAGTTGGGAAAATTGTCATAGATGGGAGGTTGAGGGACATAAGGGATTCTTTTATTTATTTATTTATTTTTGCGGTACGCGGGCCTCTCACTCTTGTGGCCTCTCCCGTTGCGGAGCACAGGCTCCGGACGCGCAGGCTCAGTTGCCATGGCTCACGGGCCCAGCCGCTCCGCGGCATGTGGGATCCTCGCGGACAGAGGCACGACCCCGTGTCCCTCTACATCGGCAGGCGGACTCCCAACCACTGCGCCACCAGGGAAGCCCCTCCCAGGGATTCTTAAATGTAAGATATCCCCATTGGAACGACTGACTCTGGCTTCCACTTGGTAGGAGGCTATGGAAGTGAAAAAGAGGCAAATAGTCTGAGAGAGAGAATCAGAATTGATATACTGAAGGTCATGACGAGGCCATAGAGGAATTTCAGTCAGTGAGAAAAGAGAGAGACAGACAATAAAGAACCTGTGATTAGAGAGGGAATGATTTGGATTTAAAATCTTTCTGGGATTTTTGAGCATTACTCTAGTTTTCCTTCTGCTTGTCATGTTAAATGAGATGATGATTTGGAAAGGTATAAATGCAATTAATACATTGGTAGTCATCTAATAATTAAATCATTAACAATAAAAATGACAGGTCATCCAACATGATAGCCATTCTCCTTGTATGCCCTGATTAGATCCAGAATTTGGTATTACTGCTTTATTTTGAAAACTGTGCTTTAAACAACGTTTAAATTTTGTTTAGGAGAAGACCTATGAGATAATTCTAAATAAAATGAAAATTTTGAAATATTATCCAGAGCATTTAAGTCTCTTTAAAAATTGAAGAGTATAGTTGAAGTATAATATTATATAATTTACAGGTTTACAATATAGTGACTCACATTTTTTAAAGGTCATACTCCATTTATAGTTATTTTAAAATATTGGCTATATTCCCTGTATTGCACAATATATCCTTGTAGCTTATTTTATACATAGTAGTTCGTACCTATTAATCCCCTTCCTCTATATTGCCCTTACCCCCTTCTCTCTCTCTGCTGGTAACCAGGAGTTTGTTTTCTACATCTGTGAGTCTGCTTCTTTTTTGTTATATTCACTAATTTGTTGTATTTTTTAGATTTCATATATAAGTGATATCATATAGTACTTGTCTTTCTCTATTTGGCTTATTTCACTTAGCACAATACTCTCCCAGTCCATCCATGTTGTTGCAAATGGCCAAATTTCACCCTTTTTTATGGCTGAGTAGTATTCCATTGTGTGTGTATGTGTGTGTTCATGTATCACACCTTCTTTATCCATTCATCTGTTGATGGACACTTAGGTTGCTTCAGTATCTTAGTAATTGTAAATAGTGCTGCTAGGAACATTGAGGTACACGTATCTTTTCAAATTACTGTCTCTGGTTTTTTTTTTTTTTTTCAGAAATATTCCCAGGATTGGAATTGCTGGGTCATATGGTAGTTCTATCTTTAGTTTTTTGAGAAACATCCATCCTGTCTTCCACGGTGATTGCACCAATTTACATTCCCACCAACAGTGCATGAGGGTTCCCTTTTCTCCACATCCTCACCAACATTTGTTATTTGTGTTCTTTTTAATGATGGCCATTCTGACAGGTGTGAGGTGACATTTCATTGTGGTTTTGATTTGCATTTCCCGGATGGTTAGTGCTGTTGAGCATCTTTTCATGTGCCTGTTGGCCATCTGCATGTCCTTTTTGAAAAAGTGTCTATTCAGGTCTTCTGCCCATTTTTTAATTGAGTTGTTTACTTTTTTTAATGTTGAGTTATATGAGCTGTTCATATATTTTGGATCTTAACCTCTTATCAGTCATATTATTTACAAATATTTTCTCCCATCCAGTAGGTTGTCTTTTCATTTTGTTGATGCTTTGCTGTGCAAAAGCTTTCAAGTTTAATTAGGCCCCGTTTGTTTATTTTTGCTTTTATTTCCTTTGTGTTAGGAGGCAGATCCAAAAAGATATTGCTACAATTTATGTCAAAGAGTATACTGCCTATGTTTTCTTCTAGGAGTTTTATGGTTTCCAGCAGAACATTTAAATTTTAAGTGATCCAAGGAAAATGTCACTGGCAAAATTCATTCTTTCATTCCAAAAATACTGGTGGCATGCCACGTACAAGGCACCATGCTAGGTCCTGTGGGAGATAACATGAAAAGTCCTACTCTCAAGGGCAGAAAGATAAGGAGACAGATCCCATGAGACAGATCACCCAGTTTTCTTCCCTTCTTTTGAAATATTTGGAGAAGGAATGTCCTAACAAGTCCTGGCTATACCCAATGAGAAAACTGATTGGTCCAGGAATGGTCATGTGATCAAAATTAGACCAATGGTTCCTTTCTTTGGGAATTTTGACTTTAGCTGCTGAAGCTATATGATGTAAAACTCAGGATCTAGGTTTTATACCCTGTAGAAAAAGCAGTTTTGCCTTAAAAAAATGAGGTCAACAGGCAGAGAGGATCAGAGACGAGATGGAGAGGATTTGTTGCTGTACATATCCCTGGTTTCCAGGAATTTGAGACCTTTCTGTTCCTTGGCATTTTAATGGTTTAGCTAGCTCGTCTTTGGGTAGTAACTCAGAATCCTTTCTATATGTTCCCCTTTAAGACTTAAGCCTATTTGAGTTGGGTTCTATCACTTGAAACAAAAAACTTCAAATGAATATAGTGAAATAAGAGATGTACACAAATAACCATAGTTAAATAATATGTCATAAAATAAACCCCAAATTATGTGGAGCTTTAGAGGAGGGGCAGATAGCTCTGGGATTATCAAGGGTTATTGATGAAGGCTCCTCTCCAGAAGCTAACTGTGTGTTTTTTCCCTCCATTCAACACCAGAACCCTCTGGTCAGTCCTATCCAGTCTCTCCTTTTTCTTCTTTGCTCAAGGTGCCAAGGGTTGAACCTGTTCTCCACTTTGGTTTAGAGCTGACATCATCCTATTTGTCCTTTAAAGTTCTCCTACATGGATTCAGGGTAGGATACAGTCTTATTTCTCTTCCTTGCTACCCCCAAAAGGGAAAGTTCAATAGCCTTTTGTTCTCTGGGTTTTTTCTTCTATGAGTTTATGCTAACTAGGGGAGGAATGAAACAGAATAATAAACTGACAACATGGCAAAGTTGCTGTGCTAAATATCTCCTTTTGCCCCTTCAGATGTACCCTCTATTCTACTCTAGCCAGCTCTCTGTGTTGGGAGGATAACCTGTTTACCCCACGTGAATGGGCTCTCTTACCCTTTGGCTTCTAGTTGGATTTTTTAATATGAAATAGTGACAGCAGTTCAGGATAAGGAGGTCAGTGTATTTATTCCTGTGACTTCTGTCTTACAGTGCCACTAAGGTTGGATACTTCCCTCATCACAGCACCTTTCAACTCAAGGCATCAATAAACCATGGTCAATGGGCCAAACCCAGCCTGCCACCTGTTTTTCTGTGGCCTTGAGGTGCATACATTTTTAAATGGTTGAACCAAAAATTTTTTAAAGAATACTATTTCATGGTTCATGAAACCTACATGAAATTCAACTTTCGGTGTCCATAAATGAGGTTTTATTGGGAGATAGCCATGCTCACTCATCTACATATTGTGTCTGGTTGCTTTAGCTCTACAATGGCAGAGCTAAATTGTTGAGACAGGGGTAGAGATGAAACTCGCAAAGACTGAAATATTTGCTTATCTGGGCCCTTAGAGAAAAATTTGCTCTACATGACTCTCTCCTTCCAGGTTCTAGTAGCTGTTCCCTCCCTTCTCCCTCCTCTCTTCAAGTGTGTGTGGAAGGGGAGTGGGAGGAGTTGTGGGAACCCTGGGGTGTTGAGATACATTTTGTGGTTTCCAGACACTCTGCCCCCCCCCACCATTTAAAATCGTTCTTTTAGATGGCCAACAGGTACACATAAAGATGCTCAATGTCACTAATTATTAGAAAAATGCAAATCAAAACTACCATGAGGTAGCATCAGACAACAGTCAGAGTGGCCATCATTAAAATGTCTACAAATAATAAATGCTGAAGAGGGTGTGGAGAAAAAGGAACCCTCCTACACTGTTGATGGGAATGTAGATTGGTGCAGCCACTATGGAAAACAGCATGGAGGTTCCTTAAAAAACTACAAATAGAGCTACCATATGATCCTGCAATCCCATTCCTGGGCATTTATCCAGGAAATATGAAAAATCTGATTAGAAAAGATACATGTACCCCAATGTTCATAACAGCACTATTTACAATAGCCAAGACATGGAAGCAACCTAAATGTCTATCAACAGATGAATAGATAAAGATGTGGTATAAATATATGTGTATACACACACACACACACACACACACACACACACACACAATGGAATACTACTCAGCCACAAAAAAGAATGAAATAATGCCGTTTGCAACAACATGGATAAACCTAGAGATTATCATACTAAGTGACATAAGTCAGAGAAAGACAAATACCATATGATATCACTTATATGTGGAATCTAAAAAAATAATACAAATGAACTTATTTACAAAATAGAAATTGACTCACAGACATAGAAAATAAACTTATGGTTACCAAAGCGGATAGAGGTGGCAGGGGGAGAGATAAATTAGGAGTTTGGGATTAACATATACACAGTACTATATATAAAATAGGTAAACAACAAGGACCTACTGTGTAGCACAGGGAACTCTACTAAATATCCTGTAATAACCTGTAATAGAAAAGAGTCTGAAAAATAATATATATCTATGTGTATAACTGAATCACTTTGCTGTACACTTGAAATTAACAAAACATTGTAAATTAACAAAACATTGTAAATTAACTATACTTCAATTAAAACATTTTTTTAAATAGTTCTTTTACTAAACCCTTCTCAGATGATACTAATTTGGGTGTGCCGTCTGCTTGTTGCTGAGACACTGACTGATAACTCTTACAGACAGGACCTTAAAAAACATACGTCACGGTGTCCTAAGTAGTCACGCTTCTCCAGTGAATCAGTAGCTGGAGGCTTAGCTGGACTCCAGTTCTCTATTTTTCTTCCAAATGGTAGAAGTCATAGAACATCTTCACTACTCCTTTAGTCACCGTCTTCCAGAAAGGCCACGTGGGAGGAAAACACTCTTCCTGAGCTTCGCTGGATGTGGTCATTTTTGCATGCAGCTCCTGAGATTATGGCACCGCCTTACAACCACCAGATGAGATCCTGCTGGCCTGCAGGGTATGGCAGAGCAAGAGAAAGCTCTGGTCCGTGACCATGACAGAGTCACTGATTCACCCTGGCATCGCCTTATTTTTGGCCTTCGTATTATTTCAAATAATCAATCACCAATTCTTTAGCTATTTCTACTGCACTGTTCTGTTACCTTTAGTAGAAAGAATCCTAACTGATACAGCTTCCAATTTATTGACTCATCTCTTTCTCTCCTTGTGGGGTACACAGGGTTTTATCTACAGTATTATGACATAGTTGAATGGTGGGCTGAGAGGCCTATTTCTCTTCTTTGCCAGGAAAGCCTTTGCTTTATGTCACATAGGCTTTGTTTGTTGTCATGCAGACCTGATAACCCCTCCCACTCTCCCTCTTTAGTATTTAGTTCAAGGAACTTTAGAGCTGGAAATGGCCGTAGAGGGCGTCCTTTCCTGGGCTTTTCAAAGTGAGTCCTCAGTCATCTCAGTCCCAGCAGGTCTTCTCAGCCACAGAAATGTGTATGTCTGTGTGTGTTTAAATTATGTTTTATTTGTTTAAGCTTCTGAGTCGATTTTATTTGCACAAATGGTTGTCCTTGCCAAAACCATATCAAAACACAACACCAAAAACAACAAACAAAAGGAGACTTGGAAACCACTATTGGAGTATCTCATGAATTCCAGCCCATCCCAACCCCATTGCCATGTGGTTAAATCTTGTTTTTATTCCTATGCACCAAGTATTTCTTAACCATTAAAAAGTTATGGGATTAATTCTTTGTTCCAATCACTAATTTTGTTCAATCAAATCTTACTGAACACTTACTATTTGTTTGGTATTATACTGGGTGCTAGAAATAGAAGGACAGCCATCTAATTGGGGGAGATAGACATGCAGAAAGCCAATTTCAATACAGTGTAATATGCATTATAGAGCACCAACCATCTCAACAATAATAGAACCTCTTAGTGAAGGACTGCAATGTGCCAGGCCCTACCAGGCACTTTATATTTATTACCTCACTTAAATTTCACAACAACCCAGGGAAATAGATAGCTTTTTAATCTCCATATTATATAGCTGAAGGAACTGACAAGAGTTTGAGAAATATATTCCCCATCCTAAATATAAGAATTCATAGAGCTCCAAATCTGTTGGAGCCATGTGCATATACCAAATCATTCATCCAGAAAACATCTATTAAGGATGCTAGCAACTATAATGGGTACATTATCACTTCCAATAATATGGCAATTTTGATATTTAAAAAAATATTTCAAGTGCAAAATGACCAATAATGCTGGTTAACATAATATAAAATCATTTTCTTTTTCTAAATTTTAGTTTTTAAATTAGCATATAATATAATTAACTCTTTGGGGGTGTTTCTGTGAATGTTAACACATGTATAGGTTTGTGTAACCACCACCACTACCAAGATACAGAGCAACAGTTCCATCACCCCCAAAACTCCTTTGTGCTATCCCTTTGTGGAAATGCCTTTCCCCTGCCCTAACCCCTGGCAACCAGTGATCTGTTTTCTGCCACTATAGCTTTGTCTTTCTAAGAATGTCATTTAAACAGAATCACACAGTATGTAACATTTTGGGACTGGCTCCTGTCAGCATAAATGCTTTTGAGATTCATTCCTAGTCTATGTGTATCAAGAATTAACTCCCTTTTATTGCTGATTAGTTCACCATTGCATGAATGTGCTATAGTTTATTAACCCATTTACCTATTAAGGGACATTTAGGTTGTTCCCAGGTTTTGTCAATTAAAAGTAAAGTTGCTATAAGTTTTTGTGCACAGATTTTTGTGTGAACATAATATTTTATTTTTGCAGGGTAATTAAGAGTTGGGTTGATGGGTTATATGGCAAGTATATATTGAACTTCTTAAGAAATTGCCAATTGTTTTCCAAAGGGGCTGTGTTATTTTGCTTTTTCACCAGTAATATAAGAATTTCCAGTTGCTCTCCATCCTTACCAGTACCTTGTATTGCCAGTATTTTTTTATCTTAGACATTCTATTAAGTGTGTAAAGTTATCTCATTTTGGTTTTCATTTAAATTCCCTAATGGCTAATGATTTTGAACATCTTTTCATCTATTTAATTGCCTTTCCTTTATGTTCTTTGGTGATATAAGTATCTTTTTACGTTTTTTGCCTGGTTTTTAATTGGGTTGGTTGTTTTCTTACTGTTGATTTTTGAAGTGTTCTTTGTAGAGTCTGGCTACAGATCCTTGCCAGATATGTGATTTGCAAATATTTTCTCCCAGTATGTAGCTTGTCTTTTTATTCTCTTAATAGTGTCTTTCACAGAGCAAACGTTCTTCATTTTGATAAAGTTCAATTCATCATTTTTTTTTTCTTTTATAGATTATGTTTTTGGTCTTGTGTCTGAGGACTCTTTACCTAATTCCATTTCTTGAAGATTTACTTCCATGTTTTCTTCTAAAAGTTTTAGTTTTATATTTTATATTTAGATCTATGAGTTATTTAGTTAACTTCTTATAAGGGACGAAGTTTAAGTCTAGGTTTGTTTTTACGTAAGAATGTCCAATTGTTCCCACACTATTTGTTGAATAGTGTTGAGTATCATATCTCCAATGAGTTGGATTTGTACTGTTGTGAAAAATCAGTTGACCTTTTTGTCTGAGTTTATTTCTGGACTCTTTATTCTGTTCCAGTGATCTTTGTGCCTGTCTCTTTGCTAATCCTACACTCTCTTGATTACTGTAGATTTACAGTAAGTCTAGAATTCAGTGTGATTCCTCCAAATTTGTTATTCTTCTTTTTCAAAATTGTTTTGACTATCTTAGTTCCTTTGTTTTTCCATACGCATTTTAGAAACAGGTTGCATATATCTACAAAACATACTACTGATAGCTTAATTGTAATTGCACTGTCTGTAGATCAATTTTTTTACATTTACTATGATGAACTTTTCAATCAGTGAGCACGGTATGCATTTCCATTTCCTTAGGTACTCTTTGATTTTTTGTCATTAGCGTTTTGCAGTTTTCAGCATACATATCCTGTATATATATTGCTAAATTTATGCCTAAGTACTCCAATGTTTTAGACCTGTTATAAATGTCATTGTTTTTTTGTTTGTTTGTTTGTTTTTTGCGGTACGCAGGCCTCTCACTGTTGTGGCCTCTCCCGTTGTGGAGCACAGGCTCCGGGACGCGCAGGCTCAGCTGCCGTGGCTCACGGGCCCAGCCGCCCCGCGGCATGTGGGATCTTCCCGGACCGGGGCACGAACCCGCGTCCCCTGCATCGGCAGGCGGACTCTCAACCACTGCGCCACCAGGGAAGCCCAATGTCATTGTTTTAAAATTTCAATTTCCAATAGTTCATTGCTCATATGGAAATATGATTGATTTTTGTGTGCTGACCTTGTATCCTGTAACCTTCTTAAGATGTCTTATTAGTTCTATAAGTTTTTATTATAGATTCATTGGGATTTTCTAATATAGACAATCATCACATCTGTGAAGAGGGACCATTTTATTTCTTTTTTTCTAATCTGTATGCCTTTTATTTCTTTTTCTTGGCTTAATGCCCTGGCTAGGACTCCAACATGCTCTCAAATAGGAATGATGAGAGTGGACATCCTTGTCTTATTCCTGATCCTAAGGAGAAAACATTCAGTCTTTTACCTTTAAATATGATTTTAACTATAGATGATGATAATGATTTTGTAGATGCCCTCTATCAGATTCAGGAAGTTCTCTTCAATTCTTAGTTTGCTGAGAAAGTCTATTTTACCTTAATTCCTGCAGGATACTTTTGCTAATTATAGAACTCTGGGCTGAGAGTTCTTTTCTTTTAGCTCTTTGAAAATGTTGTTTTACTTCTTTCTGGCCCGCATAGATTCTCATGAATACTCTGTAGTCTTTCGAATAGATGTTCCCTATAAGTAGCACATCATTTTTCTCTGGCTAATTTCAGGATTTTTATTTGTCTTTAAAGTTTAGTGATTTGATTATTATATACTTGGGCATGTTCGGGGAGTTTATTTTATTTGGGGCTTTCTAAGTTTAATGAATCAGTATCTTATGACTTTTGCTAATTTTTTGAAGTTTCCAGCCATTATTTTCTCAATTGTGTGTGTGCGTGTGTCTGTGTTTGTGTATCGAACTCTTTCTTTTCTTCTTCTGGGGCTCTGATGAGATAAATCTTTTGTATTGTCTCAAAGGCCACTGAGGCTCTGTCCATTTTTTGCCATTATTTTTTTCTCTATGTTGCTCAGATTGGATCATTTCTGTCTCTATCTATATTCTATTTCTAGCTATATTCATATTCATTCCACCCTGCTATTGAGCTTATTACATGAGTTTTATTTTTATTTCAGTTATTGTATTTTGCATTTTAAAAATTTCCAGTTGGTTCTTCTTTGACTTTAGTAATGGCAAGAAAAGAGAGAAAGAAATATAGGAAATGTGAAGCAAATAGAAAGTACAAGATAAAATGTTAGAAGTAAATCCCAATTTATTAGCAATCAACAGATAATATAAATGGGTGAAATTATCCAGTTAAAAGATAAAGATTATCAAACTGGAATAAAATTCCATCTATATTCATTTACAAGAAGCATACCTAAAACATAAGAACACTACAAGATAGAAAGTAAGAGAATAATAAGAGAAATACTGGTTATGGTGGTTAATTCACTTTCTCTGGGGGAATTCAACCACCACATCATGAGAACACTCAAGCAGCCTATGGAAAAGCCCCTTGTGGGGAGGAAGTGAAACTTCCTGCCAGCAAGTAGCACCAAATAGCCAGCCAATGAGTCAGTTAGAAACAGATCCTGTTAGAAGTGGATCCTCAAGCCAAGCCTTCAAATGACCATATTCTTAGCTAATATCTTGACTTCAACCCAAAGCCAGAACTGTCCAGCTAAGTTTTTCCAGAATTCTTGACCCACAATATCAGAGAGGATAATAAATGTGAAATATATCTCAGGGCAATTTGTTATGTGGTCACAAATAATATATTAAGCAAGTGTTTTAAAAATGTAGCTGGTGTAGCCATATAACCACCAGACAAAATAGTTACATTACTATAAATAAATATGATAACTACTTAATGACTAGAAATTTGGGTTTATAGGAAAGAAGAGTTACATGCACTTAATAATATAACTCCAAAATATATAAAGCAAAAATGGACAGAAATATAAGGAGAAATTTAAAAATCCATTATGGTAGGATATTTTATCATACCTCCATCCACAAATTATGTATAAAAGGGCAAAAAGTCAATAGGATAAAGAGGCTTTGAAGACACAATTAATATATTCAGTCTAATAAGCAATAATTGGGGCAATACCCATTTTTTAAAGCATGTTTGGAACATTTACCAAACTTTGACCATATATCAAGATAAAGCAAGTCTACACATTTCAAAGAATTATTATAATAAAATCTATAAAGGAATATTGAAGAATATGCAGTAATTCAATATTTCTACATAGCTGGGGAATATATCTTAATTTACATGGCTCTATTTAAGAAGTACAAACATGTAAGAAACAAATTCTTTAGAAAATAGCTATTCCATTCACTCTGCCAGTGCCTAAAAACTTTCCCACCATATTTCCTCTTTAGCACTAAAAGCATTTGTTAAAATGTCAGTGTTATCTGGGAGGACTAACCCACAGGGATATCAGTCTTCAGACTCTTTAGACTCTTGTTTTGCCTAGCCAGAGCTCTGGCAGGAACTTGAGGTAATGTAACGGAGAATTAAGAGAGCATATTTTACTTGGGGAAAGAGGAGACAATTGGCATAGGTCCAGAACTTGGGTGTTGCCAAACCAGGGCACAGTTTTTCAAAAAGGGCACTGTATAGCAGTGAGGACACATGGCACTTGGATAGGAGCATATAGAAAGGTTGAAGGAGACATAGTATATTTCAGTGTCTATGTGTCCTAACCTAATTGCTAAGCCAATCTGAACTAGATCTGCAACTTTTATTTTTTTTTTTGCGGTGCGCGGGTCTCTCACTGTTGTGGCCTCTCCCGTTGCAGAGCACAGGCTCCGGACGCGCAGACTCAGCGGCCATGGCTCACGGGCCCAGCCGCTTCGCGGCATGTGGGATCTTCCTGGACCGGGGCACAAACCTGCATCCCCTGCATCGGCAGGCGGACTCTCAACCACTGCGCCATCAGGGAAGCCCGCAACTTTTTTAAAAAAAAAATTTATTTATTTATTATTTATTTATATATGGCTGCATTGGGTCTTAGTTGCTGTGTGCGGGCCTTCTCTAGTTGCAGAGAGTGGGGGCTACTCTTCATTGTGGTGGTTTCTCTTGTTGGGGAGCACGTGCTTTAGAGCACAGGCTTAGTAGTTGTGGCATGTGGGCTCAGTAGTTGTGGCACAGGGCCTTAGCTGCTCCACAGCATGTGGGATTTTCCCGGACTAGGGCTTGAACCCATTTCCTATGCATTGACAGGCGGATTCTCAACCACTGCACCACCAGAGAAGTCCCCTAGGTTTGCAACTTATATGCAAACTTATATGTAGAGCTTATCTGCATAAGGAGGTACAATGGCTGAAATGGAAGACTTTCCCTCTAATCACCAACATGTTTGCCTAGTCCCTGTGAGTGGACTTAACTGTATCCTTCTTTCTGCTCCTGCTAGGATAAAGTTTTCCCTGAAACACTTCTTTTTTTTCTGCAGACTTTTCCTTTCTGCACTCTTGCCAGGCCCTTGGAGCTAGAATTTCTGTTTATTCTCTATTCTTTGGATGGGGTTTTAGCACCAATTCAGATTTTCATACTTCATGGAACACCCCTGGAAAATTGAACTGTTGTGTCCCAGAATGACATTATGTTTCATTGACCCCATGTTTTCCAAGACACCTTGGTGAGTTTAATTTTGATTGTTGATCACTGTCCTTGGAAAGAGAACCCAAGAGTTCAGCAAATCTCCTCAGGTTTGGTCTATTCTTATTTTCCAAGTTGGAAGTTTTCCAACTTCCATGTTGGCCATTGTTGAGATCTTGTCGTATCTTGCAGCTTATCCACCCATAAAACAATTTCTTAAAAAGGAAGAAAAAGACAAATGTACCTCTTTTAATTTTACCAGGTAAAACCCAAGCCAAGTGGCCAAGTCTCACACTAGCACAACAATCAAAATAATATTGTCGAGCAAACAAAAAGAAATAAAAATAATTTCAGTAGGATTTGCATCTCTTTAAGAATTCAATTCCCACAATGACCCTTCTTTTAAAAAAAAACTTATTGCATCGCTCCTTTTATTGTCTTTCACATCCCACACTGCTTTCTGAGCTCTTCTATTCTCCTCTTCGAACAAAATGACTTTCTACCTCACTGATGAAAGTGACTCTGCTGGGACTCCCATTTCTACCCTCATCACATTCACCATCCCCAGACACTCCAGGACCCACAGGAGCCCCAGCCCGCTTTGCCCTCGGAAGACCCTGTCTCGTCACAGAAAGAAGTTTGTGGAGCCTTTGAGGTAGTATAGTTCTCCCTCTTGAATTATTTTTCTCATAAGAAATTCTTCCATGACCCTGGCAGCCAGTACTGGCATTTCTCCCATTTATCATAAAGTAGTAACTACAGGCAAAATTGAATGTAAAACAGCGTTTCAAGTAGTGGGAAGCAGGCAGAGCAGAGTGACTGGGGTTTGGAGTGATTCTGAAAAGGAAAAGGTCTAGAAGGAGGATAGCAATGTATCCATCACACCCACAAACTCTCTTAAACAGAAGCAGGTCACAAATATTTAACAAGTGTAAAAGAGAGCTGTAAAGATTTGGAGTGTAGAGTCCAGAATCAGGATCAGTCTGTGATATATCCATATGAATATATCCTATTTAACTCGAATTGCCCACTAAAGATCTTTTTTTTTTTTAATATTGGAAAGAGAAGGTGTAATTTAGGCCTAAAAATATGCCATAAGACAAAAAGAAGTCAGCCTGTTCAAAGCCAACCCCTTTTCCTGCTTCCTTATCACTCTTTTATCCTTTAACTACTCTTTCATGCATCCTTTTTCTTAGCCTATAAAAATGCTCCAGTCTCTTCCATCCTAAGGCAGGTAGCCATTGGTTCTTCATCTCTCCCCTTTCTATTAAAACTAAGCTTCTTCAAGCAGCAGTTTATATTTACTTTCTTATTCACAGTTCACTCTTCCATCAGTTGTAGCTTGGCCAAAGTCACCAAGGAAATCTTTATTATTAGGCACCATGGATACGTTTTGTTATTTATCTTCCTGGGCCCCTCACTGTCATTTATTTGATTTGCAAACGATGTAGACCTTCTCGGTACCCTACTCCCTCGATGTCCGTGATACTGCAAACTCTCTCAATCTTTCTGTCTTGCTCATCTCTGTGGACTTTCCTTTCTCTGCCCACCCCTTAAGTTGATATTGATGATCCCTGAAGTTCCCTTCGAGAGTTGCTACTCATATTATTTTATACACTTCAGTTACTTGGGTAAGTATACTTGGCTAACTCCATGTATTGGTCCAAGTGATCTCTCTAAAATTTAAGCTTAAGCATATTTCTCTCCTGCTTATTCCTGTCATTCATCCATGCTGACTATAGGAAAAATTTAAATTCCTTATCATGACTTATAAGGTCCTCCTTGCTCTTGAAGTAGAAACCTGTTTTTTTTTTTTCAATGAACGTTCAGCTAGTGAATGGATGGATGACTCACAAAATGTCTCTAGCCCTGAACTTTTCCTTGAGTTATAAACCTGCAGATCCAGGGCTTGCTGAACATGTCCAATTAGTTCCACAGAACCCCCAAACTGAACTCATCCCAGCCCCACTTCTTTTGCTGTATTATCCAAATTCCCACCATCAGACACTTGACCATCACTCTTTACATCTGTTCATTCCCTATATCACTGAATCTTACTGGATCATCTCCCAAATGTTCTTCAAATATGTTCCCACATCTCCAGTGCCATAATTCACAGTCTTGTCTTCTTTCACCTAAACTATCACAGTAGCCCCCGGCTGATCTCCTTCTAATCTTGCCTCCCCCGACCTCATGGCCTCTACACTGTCATCAAAGGGATTGATACAAAACCTTTTTAATTTCCTCTGCTTAAAATCTTTCAGATCTCTCTCTCTAGGATAAAATGCAAGCTTCATTGTGCATCATGAAAGTCATCCATGGTCTGACCCCTCTCCATATGTTCAAACCCCTCTATTTTCTGTCTCTCATCCACTAATACAGCACCCCTCGAGATCATTTGAATTTGCTGTGTTATAGCTTGAAACGTTTGCTCGTGTTGTTCCTTGCTCTGGGCCAGACTTCTACCTCTTCTTCACCCGCTGAACCCCTACTTATCTTACGAGATTTGCATCAGGCATAACTTCTACCGGGAAGCCTTCTCTGATCCTTTTGGTTTGGCTGGGGCGCTATGTGTTTACTGTGTTTTGGGAGGCAGAAATGCCTAGTGGTTAGTGCCTAACCTGCCCAGGTGCTGAGCCCAGAATCACAGCTTACCAGTGCTACATACAGCTTTGGGCAAGTTACTTAGGTAATCTCTCTCTGCCTCAGATATTACTCAATAAATAATTACTACTGTTATTATCACTAACAGCCCTCCTCTCCAGTGTGGATGCACAGCCCACCTCCTGTCCCAAGGAATCTCTGGCAAGAGTTTAGAAGGACTTCACTGTGTTCTGGATTGATTATTATCTTCAAAAGCCCACAGAGCAGAAATGTCTGAATGAGGAAGCAATGTGAATTAGCCTTTTCTCACTCTTGCAACTACCTTCTTAGCTAAGTTTTCTGAAGGCTGTGGGGAGGTGGGTGCTGGGACTCACTCTTCCCATTTTTTTGCTTTCTTTGCCTTTGCTGTGTTTATCCAGGCAGGATCTCCTCTTCCTCTCCATGGGGGAGAGCTGGTGACTTCATGTGTTTATGTGACCTGAAATGTCATTCATCCTATATAACATCATTATTTAGACTTTTTATTAAAAATGACCAGAGAAACAAGTTAAAACATAAAATCCATTTATGTTGAGACCAGAGATTAAAAAAAAATCTATGTAACAGCTATATAAATTTGATTTGTTTCAGCCGTTGAATCTCAGGCTCGTTTATTATTTTTTTTTTTTTCTGAAGTGTCTTTCATCTTCCATGTTTCAAATCCTCTCCCAAATAAATTCTTTAGTAGAAAGAACTGAAACAATTCTAAGTTTTTATGTACAAGCCAAGAAAGACAGAGCCATTGGAGATTGGAGGTAGAAACTAAAACACTCATTATGTCATTGCATCCCACCCTTGCCAGTGTAAAATTAGTGTTCAAAGAGTTTTTCCAGCTCTTACTCCAGATCTTTTTTCTTTTTTTCAGATCGATTTTTAATGACCCAAGTTATGGGATTTGGATAACTTCCTTTGGCAGTTCTTTTCAGAATATAGTCAATTTCACCATTAGGCAACAACTGCTGATATCAAACTAATTGAATTATTTTGTCAGCTTCATCTCATTTTTCTGGGTCACATTGTATCAATTTAATTCTAGACAGATATTTGAAAACTCCTCAGTCACATTATATGTTCATACCTAAACTCTCTTGTTTTGAGTTTGATGCTGCCATGTTAAACCATGGCAATTTGAAATGTTTGGGAATACGTGATTTTGGACAGCTGGCCCTTCTAGAATCAATCCTTCTTTATTTGTGCATTTATAATGCACATTTTATACAAAAGATATTCCAAAAGATTATAGGTACATGCTACCCTAGCTTATTTTTTTTTTAGACTGATGTAAAATTCACATAACAGAATTAACCATTTTAAAGTGTACAACTCAGTGGCATTTAGTACATTCAAAATGTTGTGCAGCCATCACCTCTATCTAGTTCCAAAATATATTCATCGTCTTAGAAAAAAATCCCATAACCAGTAACCAGTCACTCCCTGTTCCTTTCCCCTCCTTCCAACTCCCCCGCCTTTTGGCAACCTCTAATCTGCTTTTTGTTTATACGGATGTACTTTTTCTGGATATTTAATATTGCTCTAACATTAATTATCACCTCAAACAATAGTAATACCTTATTTTTGATTGGTGTTCTGAAGATTTTATGGATTTTCATATGGATCACCTCATTCCTTTTGAATATTTGAGAAATTGCTATAATTAGATAAATCCATGTTCTAATTCTCTGTTAGAAAGGTGAGTTGAGATGTTACTAACTTGGTTATTAAAAAATCTGATTTCTCCAAAAATAAATTGATGTGTCTAAAGAAACAGAGGTCCAGCCATTTTAATTGATTAATCGGATTAATCTGTCCCTCTCTGTGCACAGCCCTATAAATAGTATATGTTTGAGACTTTCAGATGTCTGATGATGCAAGCGTGTCTATAGATTGTACCTGTGTAGTTGAGGCAGAAAAATGCCCACCCTTGAGTATAGACTAGGTCCATTGATTCTGATTCTTCACTCTACCACTGAATGCTGGAACCCTTAAGGCTTTACTCTTCCAGCTAAGACGAAATTAATTTTAAGGCCAAAGGAACCTTTGGGTAACCTTTCTTTTATTTCTATTTATTTGCTTAAAAGAGTAATAGGCAGACTCTTCTACTTGTTATTCTGTGTTTGTTCCCTTTTTCTACCTCAGTGATGGAATCCTCGATATTTAGCTAAATACACAGCTATCCTGAAAAATAGAGTATATTGACAGCCTCCCTTCCAGCTACTAAGCTCTGACCCATCTGACCCATCTGGCCAGTGAGATACCTATGGAAGTCTCATATTCAACTGATGAAAAGAGTTCTTAAAGGGGAGAGCACACTCCTTTCTTGCTCTTCTTTGCTTTTCTGCATGGAAGTTAGACAATGTGGCTGGAGCTCCAGCAGCCGTTTTGAACCAGCAGGTGACCTTTGGAATGGGATGCTAGGCTACTGGTTAAAAGGAATCTGTTCCCTGAAACTCAGTGCTACATGCCATCTCTAGACTTTCATATGAGAAAGGTAATTTAATCCTGTATGTGACAGTTTTGAGTTTTCTGTCACATGCAGCCAAACCTGACACAGTTCTCAATATAGGCAGATTTCACCAAAACTTTGAAGAGTTTCTCTCATACTATCTTGAGTAGCCCCATTCTCAGAGGGAAGGGTCTTATTATACAAGAATGCGGTTAGAGAGTAGGCTCAATGTCCATCTGCCCTTTAAAGGTTGATCTATTTCCAATGAAAATATTTTTATTTTGTCATTATTGTTATTATTAATGGTTATTATTTTCCAGGAGAAGTAGGGTTCTAGAGGAAAGAATCACATAATTTCAAGAAGACCTGAGAAGCTATCCAATCTGGTTACCAAACTGGGATCTCAGAACCTTAGTATTTTAGAAGACCAATATGGAAGTGGTGGAACAATTCATATTTCAAAAGTTCTATCATCTCTATTATTATTGCCATAAAAATCATTCACAGCATAACTAAAAGTCAAGGTAACTTTAAAAAATTATGACATGGGTCACTCATGTTGAGCAAAAACTCTAATAGAAGAAAATAAATTATTATAGTAAAAGCAGTTGTGTTTTTCAACTTATTTTTTATTACGATTTTATTTTTTTTTGAGCAGTTCAATGTTCACAGCAAAAATGAGGACAAGGTAAAGAGATTTCTCATATACCCCTCCCCCATACATTCATAGCCTACCCCACTATCAACATCCCTCACACGTCATAATCACCCAAAGTCCACAGCTTACATTAGGGTTTACTCTTGGTGTCTTACCTTCTATGGGTTTGGATAAATGTATAATGATATATATCTATCCATCATTACAGTATCATATAGAGTATTTTCACGGCCCTAAAAATCCTCTGTGCTCCACTCATTCATCCCTCTCCTTCCCCCTCAGTCCCTACTAGCTACTGATCTTTCTACTGTCTGTATAGTTTTGCCTTTTCCAGAATGTCATACAGTTGGAGTCATATAGTATGTAGCCTTTTCAGATTGGCTTCTTTCACTTAGTAATATAAATTTAAGTTTCTTCTATGTCTTTTCATGGCTTAATAGCTCATTTCTTTTTAGTGCTGAGTAATAGTTCAATCTCTGGATGTACCATAGTTTATTTATCCATTCACCTACTGAAAGTCACCTTGGTTGCTTCCAAGTTTGGGCAATTATGAATAAAGATGCTATAAACATCCTTGTGCAGGTTTCTGTGTGGACGTAAGTTTTCATCTCCCAAGGAGTGTGATTGCTGGATCACATGGTAAGAGTATGTTTAGTGTAAGAGACTGCCAAGCTGCCTTTCAAAGTGTCTGCACCGTTTTGCGTCTCCACCAGCAATGAATGAGAGTTCCTGTTGCTCAATATCCTCTCCAGGATTTGATGTTATCAGTGCCAGGGAGGAAGAAAGTTTCCTCTACCTTGCTAGGTTCTTCTCAGTATTCTAAGAATTAGATGGACATGATACCATATAGCACAGACAACTATATTCAATATCCTATGATAAACCATAATGGAAAAGAAGATAAAAAGAATATATATATATATATATATATATATATATATATAATATGTAAAACTGAATCACTTGGCTGTACAGCAGAAGTTAACACAACATTGTAAGTCAACTATACTTCCATTAAAAAAATTGACATGAGACCGATTAATAGGAGAAAATAAAACAAAAGCTTAATAACATGTATACCTGAGGGAGGGGCCCAGGCAAACTGAGTAACTCGCCTAAATGGCTGGAGCCCTCACCTTATATACCATCTTCAGCTAAAGACAGAGAGGGATGTTGGAAGTCGTCGTGGGGGGATGTCATGGGTGGGGTGAGGGGACTTCAAACGGGAGAAAGGCAATTGACATGGAGATGGAAAAGCAAACGTTTGGTAAGTAAATGTTTGCTGGCCATGTAGAGACAATGGGACACCAGAGGAATTTTCACAAACAGACTTTGCCAAGTTCCTCCCTGTCTACCACAATTAGTTCATACTGTAGTTATCTCTGGTGATAGCTCCCTTCCTGGAACAGGTCCTCTATCTATATTCTTTAGGAAGCTAAGGGGGAGGTAAAAGAAAAACTTCCTGAGTCTTCTGTTTCTTAAAAATAATCAGCCTAAGTTAATCATCTTGCCAAAGAGACTCATTTGGGGCAAAATTTTGTTCGCGTACACCAGTGTCCCAGATTTGGGCCATTCTAATAGGTAAAGCAGTTATTTTTTAAGACAAGTATTTCAGAGCACAAAGCATATATGGGAGAATATAGTAAAGGCTAAAAGGTTGTGAACCATTTATCTATGCTTCTTCAAGACGTTTAGCCATGTATGTGATTGTTGAAAGCCACTGTAACTATAATATCAAATAGAGATTGGCTTCTTCCCAATGCTTTCAAAGCAAACAGGAGGCAGAGCATTGAACAAAAGAGTCAGCTGCATGGATTCTTACCTTCATCTTACTTCCTCTTGGTGCAGTCAGGAAAGTATGGATATAGAACATACTTTAGCCAAGCCACCTACTGTAAAGTCCATGAAAATTATCTTCATTTTTGGTAAAATTTTCATATATCTAGTATTTTACTCCAGGACTACTTACATATTTTATTATTCTATAATTCAGATAACTCCCTCGTTTTAATTTGTAACAGGGATGGGCGATACACATATATATTTTTATTGTATACCTACTTACATGAGTACTCATGTAAGTAGAAGGCTTCTGCTCTTTGCTCTAAATGTGGAAATCCTGTCTTTCCCT
>NW_006789830.1:92886-104131 GCF_000442215.2 Lipotes vexillifer | reverse complement strand
CCTACCTGATGGCCTCTTGAGGTTAGGAATTCGTAGCTGGATGGACAGAGAAAGGACAGAGAACTACTGTGCAAAGAAAACAAATACATTTATAAGGTGGAAAGGGTGAGTGAAATAAGAGAAGGTACACAGGCTGAGTTAAAGGCAGAGTTCTAGGGGAGCTTCAGAGAGAGGGGAGAAATTATTGGGGGCCACTGCTGTATGTGGGTAGCAAAGCTAGCAATGCTTTACAAAACCGATTGTAAAGAGGTCTATAGTGCATTGTGAACATAATTTCCAGGGAAAATTCACATTGTTTTCAGTTATTCTTGGATGTTGGTATGATGTTTCTTGAATGCGGCACTGACTTTTGACTGGACCATTTTATTTATTTTAAATTCACATATACATTTTATATTTGCCTCAAGGACTTAATGGTCCTATTTGGGGGTCAGAGTTTCATTTTGCTGATTAGAATTAAGTATGAATTCTTCCTCTTCAGTCTTCAAAAGCCAAACTGCTGAGTTAGCTTGACACCAATCTGAGTCCTAGTGACGTTAGTTGAAATTATTTTGTTGTGACTAGAAGAAAATGTGATTTTTGTCAAAAGGATTAAAAAGGGATAAGAATAAGGTAATAATGAAGGCCTCATCTAACAAACATCTGGGTGTCAATAAACACTAAAATCAATTTTCATGAACAGAATAAGCAAGTTTTTCCAGTTCCTTTTTTTCTTTCTTTCCTCCAACGAGTTTCATTTCGGAGATGAGCTTTGAATGGTCAAAGGAGTGGTTGATTTTTAAGTTAACCTATATGTAATATGTAACGAAACATCCCAGATCTTTAACCACTTAATGGGATTTTCTTTACTCTTTTAAATAGAAAGTTTTTTAGAGAAAAACCCAGTTAAATGGTAAAGAATTCTTTTTATGTAATGAAGCATCTTCCTTCCTTCCTTCTTTCCTTCCTTTCTTTTTGTTTCCTTGTTTCAATTTTTTTTTTCCAAATTGTGACTAAATTATCCTATACAAAATTAGATTTTAAAAAGGAAAGAGATGCTTTTTGAACCTTTGGGCAATATTTCAGACAATTCCATTGATCGAGAATATCTATCTACTTAAGACATGCACTTTATATTGTTGAATATTCTAAAGTGCTGGCTCTGATCAGGGAGATTGTACTGCTGTCTCCTCTCCCACCAAGGGACAAGGGACATTTGACCATGTCAGGAGACAGTCTTGGTTGTCATGACTTGGGCAGTGGGCTACTGGCATGTCGTGGGTAGAGGCCAGGGGCACTGCTAAATATCCCTTCAGTGCACAGACCAGCCCCCCTCCAAAACAAAGAGTTATTCAGCCCCAAATGCCAACTGACCTGAGGCTGAGAAAGTCTGTTTAGAGATTTCTTAAACTCTTCCTGAATTTTCATTTTAGGCACAGAAGTTACAAAGTGAATTGGAAGTTTAAATACTCATCATAGCTAACACTGAGCATGTGCCGTGTTGCACCTATTGTTCTAAATACTTATAATTCTCATAATAATTCTATGAAGTAGACACGATTTGCTCCACTGTACAAATGAGAAAACTGAGGAAACAAGAGGATAAAGTAAGTATTAAGAATCGTAGCCTAGGGAGAACCGTAAACCCAGAAAGTCCGCACTTTTAACTGTCATGCTATGTTGTCCTTTTCTGTCAGTAACGCCACACTTCAACCTTAACTTAATGAGGGTAGGGGGACACACACGGGGGCCTGAAGAATGATGTTTGTCTGAATCGCCACCTCTAATTCTGAAATTCATTGCCTTAGAAGGACAAGATTATCTTTCAAAACACTGCGTTTGTGGAAATGTTCAAAGTTACATAGTCTGATGTTTATCTTGAACAAATGATTTTTCTGATTACTGTTAATTTAGTGGCATATAATAGTTATGCTTGTTCAAGGAAGGATATTTTAGACTACAGGAAAAAAAATACTGCAAACTTTTTTCTAAACCCTGAAATTTTCAACATGAAAAATAGAAATGATTATGAATGATGAGTTCTTTTCTATTGTTACATATAATAGTTTTGATAATACACTAAACCCACAATGTGTTTTCATACTGCTCTTATTAACTTTACTTCCCATGGGGGAAAATAAAAAATCCTCAAGTTGGAGGGACAATTCCTTGTTTCCACCATCTCTCTCTAAGAGGTCGAGAGGATTATAGCTCAGAGTTTATTTGGGCAGCTTAGGTTGCAGAGCACGTTCCATATAAGGAAAGCCAAGTCCATTATTTTTGGCTCAGTGTCTGAGAATATGGATCCACCAGAGCTCAACATAAGGAAAACACCCTTCATTCAGTGGTGAAGCAGAATGATACAGGACCCTGCTTTCAGAAAGACTGCTTTGACTGTTCTTATATTCCTGAGCTGAATACATTGTTTTCATGTGTGGTTATCCTTGGAAAAAAACAGAAATGAAGTCCATGAGATGGAGAGGTTGGAAGGATGGGTGAGTGGTGGGGAAATGGGATGGGATGTGGATACCACAAAAACAAATCTGGTCATAATTATTTCCCAGGAATTCTAGAAAGCAGCTCTACTTATCATCAATTTTGGAACTCTGGACAAAAACATTTGACACCAGATTCTCGTCTGTTTCCTTTAAAAAAAGTCAACTCACATTTCTCTGATTCCCTCTGATTCATTTCTGTTGAAAAAGGCAGAATGTGATGTAAAACAAAGACTCTTTTTCCTGAAACAGCACTTTGAAACTTGAACAAATAAAAAACACAGTTGATTCACTTTCCCTCAGTCACTTTAAAACTAAAATAAAATAAAAGAAAGCAAAGAAAGCAAAACCCAGCTGCCACCTCAGAATCACTCATGTGCTCTCCCACCCCAAACTGTCATGTTCGATTTTTTTTTTTTTTTGGCCTCACTGAGCAGCATATGGGATCTTAGTTCCCCCATCAGGGATGGAACCCTCTCTCCCTTGCAATGGAAGCCCAGAGTCTAAGACACTGGACCAACAGGAAAGTGCCCCCTTCATGTTCAATTCTTAAACTAAAAGGTGAAAAATACAGTTCAAAGTTCATCCAGTTTCCAAATCACACCCATCTCCAGCATGGATATAAAAACAAATAAAAGCCAAAAATCAGGAAACTATCTGCAGCTTCACTGTCCTCAAATTAATTGTTTCACAGCAAAGTCAGATCATCCACATTGCTATCCATTGCCCATTTCCTACCCTGTCCACAGCACCTCCAACTTCTCTTAGAAATGGCAATCACTTTTTGGAGATCAGAGAGCTGGTTATCAATAGATTAACTTCAGGAAGGATGACAAGGGATCTCACTTAGCCCAGTTTTCTCTCTCTCTCTCTCCCCTCTTCTTTTTTTAATGTAATTTTTGACATGTTCATGTATCTAGGCACATTAAACAATTGCAGAGATTTCAGCAAATCCTCATTCCAGAGCACTAAACTCTGCTAACATGGAGGTTGTGGAGTGGTAAATAAAGAACTTGGAAGATTAAAAAAAAAAAAGGCACCAGCATATCTGGAGTTCATTCATTTCAGGAGCCATTGAGCTGTATAAACTGTATCATTCTTACTGTCATCCCTTCTGTATGTTTCATGGACTACAGTGTGGGTAAGCTTCTCTAATCATATAAAAAGAAAATTGAACTATATTTGCTTTATTCATCAATATCTTTTCAACATTTATATATGCCCTAGCTTACTGAAAAAAAGTTTAACTCACTCCAGGAATGAGCTTTTCTCTTGTGCTTAAGATTTTCTTAAAGATAGATAAGTTATTGAACTATATATAGTGGTTAGAAGAGTATTATCGTTGTACTGAGAAAGAGAAAAAGTGGAGGGAGGTAAAGGAGAGTCCACTGATTTTAAAATATTTAGGGCTTTTCAACAAAGGCACATTGTTTAAGATTTGCACATAGATTTTATCAGGGAACCCTCTGAACAAAAGGTCATGTTTTGGCCGTTGAGCCAGGACCTTCCCAGTGACTGCCAGGTTTGGCTGGATTCCGAACACCCATCTCTGTTCTCTACCTGACAGGTCACAGATGTGGCTCACAGCTGGCTCCAGCTGATTAGGTCTGACACTGTCAGGGGTCACCTGGAGAAGGCCAGTGGGTTTCACACAAAACTAGACCCAGTATTCTATCCACAAGGGACCAAATGACCTCCTCCACAAAAAAAGAAGACAAAGAAAAGACACAAGGAGCTAAAGCACCTCGTAGGGGCAGTGACTTTATGTTAATCACTATATCCTCAGTAGCAAGGACAGTACTTGGTACACAATAAGCATGTCATAAATATTCGGTAAATAAAGTTAATCTTCACAATAATACTAAGAGGAATGAATTAACCCCAACTCACAGAGGATGCTCAGAAAGGTTAGTTGAGGAACTGGGATTTGAACTTAGAGGTAGATCTTTCCACTGTATTACATAACTTATTAGAAAATTCTTTCCTCCATCTCCAAAATTCAAGTCATTTCAAGAGACCTCTTGAATATAGATATCTTTTTTTTTTTGCCACATCTTAAACTCTAGGCAAAAATTACAGGAAAGTCTACTGTAAAGTGACCAACCAAATAATCTAGATTTTAATGGGTACTTTAGAAAGCATCCAGCTTAGCTTCCCAGCCAATGAGGAAGCAAGTACTTTCCTCAACGCCTGGCGCGTTAAGTGCTTAATTAACATTAGTTCCTAACCATGCAAGAAGCTCATGGTAGGCTGTGGTCCCAGCCATGGCCAGAACACTGTCACTTACTGTGTTACAATTTTATGAAATCTTCCTCTTTTCTAAAAATGAACTGTTCCCCCTTGAAATGTAAACACCATGAAATCAGTGACTTTGTTTTGTTGGACACTGCATTCCTGGTGCCAGAATAGGGCCTTACACATTGCAGGTGCTAAAAAAAAAAAATACATGTTTTGAATATATGAATGAATGCATGAATAATTGTTGGAAAAATTCTAGAAATAGCACTTTTTGCTAAAGAAATGGATTAGGAATTCAGAGGAAGAGCTGGTACCCCAGGACAGCAGGTGGCCAGGGTGGAATCATTTGAAGTCATGTGACACTGTGGTAACTGAATGGCTCACAAGCTGTGGTCTGGATCCTTCATCCCTCCCTGAGAGTCCATGGTCTTGTCCAAATGACAAATGTAGGATGAGCTTATATCTGGATGAAACTTACAGACAGCATGGAAAGGTTGGGAAACTCACTGAACACAAGATGGGCTGTGGCCTCCCTCCCTCTCTTCTTCGTCCTTTATCACCCATCCCCACTCCACCGAGAGCCCTGATTTGTAGCCAATCATCCTTATCTCTGCAGCATGAAATAATATGAAATCAGGTCTTCAAGGAATCCAGAAGATGAAAATTGAGAAGAAAAATCTATTTCAATTGGCAGTATGCCCAGGTGGGGTTTGGTGCTTTTGGCAGCTGATTCTGAAATGAGGAAACAAAATGTAGGAGATCTAAAAAATGTAATACCTTTGATTTTTTCAAAAGAGATCAAATAGCTTTGTGTTATCTCCTATACCTTTACAAATCCTTTACTGAAGACAAGTTTCCTACAGAATCTCTGAAAAACATTGTGTCATATAACACTACCACCAGGTTTCATAAGTAAAGTAAAAAAGCATCTTTCCAGGGGTAAATACACTCCAAGCCCACCCCTGCATGTTACTTCTTGTATTTGTTCACAAAAGACTGGTTGTTTGTTGATGAAAGTTCCAGTCCATACTGCTGAAAGGGTGCTCTGTTCTTCTCAAAGTGATTATTAAGCGACTTCAAAAACACTTTAATTTGTGGGTTTGCCTCATTCTATCTGAGTCCAAATTTTACAATAATATAATGAAGCAAGCCCTGTAGTACTGTCTATGTCATCTTAATTTATCAGGAAACCACAACCTTGCACATCTTTACAAAGTGCCTTTTTTTTTTTTTTTTTTTCTCTCCCTACATCCAAGTCCAGTGCTGTCTGGCTTCTTTCTGGCCTGAGTTCCAGGACTGAGGACTCACTGCATTAATCCTACAAGGCTTCAGATCTCCTTTATCACTTTTCAAACTAGCCTGCTCCCTATTCTCGGTGTCAAGTTTCAAACTCTTCTGTGTGCTTTGAGTAATCAAGGTTTTATTGTAAAAACCGATTTGAATCCCCAAAGAGCTCTGAACTATTCGTATCATTTTTCTTTCTGCTTCAATGGGGACTTTGTGTGAATTGTGAACTTGGGAAACATAAAAAGAAAAAGTTAAAATAAAAAATGTAGACTGTAAGAAAATCATGAACAATGTTTCAGAGAGTAAACCATGAATAAAGAACACATTTAACCAATCTGGTATTTTCTTTATATGTTTTCTTTATGATTGATTTGCTCCTGATGGAATGACTGACATTTATTTAGACTTCAGATATGATCTTCACTTTGTTTAAGGACTTGATGGTTTTACTTTAGAATTATTTGACCAACTTTAAAAGGTACTTAAGTATGTTAAGAATGTATTTTAAAAGATATCACTAGCCATTTCTTTTAGAAACATCTATTTCCAAAATTTTTCTGATTATTTATGGCCCATAAAATGCCAAGGGCCTTAATTTTCATTCATGACATTGTATAACTATCTTTTTTCATATTTCCAAGTAATATCATTCCAGATATTTAATGTTTCTGGAATACTTTATAAAAGTGAATTCAGAATTTTCCATATTATTCTTAGCTAACTTCTAATAGTGCTAAAGAATCCAATAGCCTATATTGTGATAACTGAGGACAGAAATAGTATCTACTCTAATAATATGTTAAAGAACAATTGTTAGGCACATAATGCAACAGAAAGAGAACCAGACTGAGTTGATGAAGATTGCAGTCTTCTGTATGATCCTGGGAAAGTCACCTGACCTCGCTGGGCTTTAGTAAGGTCAGAGAGGTTAGAGTTAAAACTAGGGTCATTCCCATCCTTTCACTTTTTGCCATACTTGCTTAAAAAAGGTTTATTTAATGTTTTTTTCAAACCAATATTGGGGAACATCAAGCTAAACTTAATATTCATTGCTTCCTTACATCTTTGGTTTTCCTCTTTTAAAAATCCCTTTCTATGGATCTGTGGGATATATTTAATGAAGCAGCAATTCTTTTCCCTAACTTTGACCTGAAAAGGTAGACAACCTACTCTTGCATTCTCCAAAGCCATTTTTTCAGAGCATTTGTCTCATACTCAGAGACACAGATGTTAAGTGCCAGAATGAAAACAAGTTATATACCAAAGTGAAAATCTTTGTCTTTTTGTCTATTCAGAAAAACCACATATTCTTTAGGCTGATTGACTCCTATGGGCTCAACTGAGTTCTAGTCCTGTTTTCATGTTGAATTTAATCTTACTTAACTTATAAGTGCAGCTCCTCACCTTTACTTTTTGTTGATGTTATTTGTGGCTCACAGTTCTTCAAGTTTCTTTCTTTTGATGTCTCAAATTCTTATGATTTCTGAACACATTTTGAATGTTTGAATTTGAATATTGATTTGTTTCTGTGAAGAGAAGAAATCATCACTGCAAATCATCAGATATACTTTAAAAAGAAGTCTGGAATTTGCCAAAGGAAATTATGAGAATACTGAAAAGCCAGAGAGCTATCCTACAGGAAACCAAAACTTTTTAAGGAGGGGATAAGAAAACCTCAGACATTCCATAAGTTTTGCGTGACACCCAAGAGTTCTATTTTTTTTTTTCATTTTGGCTAACCCATCTGTTATTTTGATTTATTAATTTTTTGGCAAAACCTTTGGCATGCTATGTTTCATATAGACTTACAGCTTTAGCCCTTTCTGGAAATAGAAGATTTTTCTAATTTCCCTTAAGACATGAGTCACTGGATAGAATTAAAATAGAATAGGACAGGGGAGAGGAAGGAGATGGGAATGATAAAGGTGCTATTAATAAAGTGTTGCAGCATCTTAGTGAAGGTAACCATGTTGATGGGCACATGGAAGAACTGACAACCCATTTCACCAACCACCAAGTTCTACAACTTGGGGCTCTGATGTAAATAAATGAAACTGCGTGTTTTTCTAGTGGTGGATTTGTCCTAAATAACACACATTGTCTTGTCTTGGCCTTACTGGGCAAAAAGGGTACATGTTAAAAATATACAATGTTCAATTATTAGTAAAGCAATCTTTTTACAATTGAGTTTTATGGCAATTCTAGGAGTAGGAAAAGAAAGAAGTGGCATTAACAAAATATTGTATAAACAAGTTATTATGCCACTATGTGTGTGTTTGTGTGTGTGTGTGTGTATGTGTGTGTGTGTGTGTGTGTGTGTGTGTGTGTGTGTGAGAGAGAGAGATGTGTGTGTGTGTGTGTGTGTGTGTGTGTGTGTATGAGAGAGAGAGAGAGAGAGAGAGAGAGAGAGAGAGAGGGACTGAAGCAGAGAAAGGAATAGAAAAAGACAGGGAATCAGGGAATGCAACCAATCTCAAAAAGAATGACTTAACTAGAGTAGGTCCTGGGCATGGATAAATTTTTAAAAACTCAAGATGATTTGAATGTATAACTAAGTTTAGGAACCATAGCCATAGAATTAAGGGCTACTTCTTCACTGTTTATTTTCATTTTAACCATAGTTATTAAAGTATAGGTTTTTAATAAGTAAGGTGTTATGCCAGTACTTCTGTAACTATTTTCAACCTGTGCTGAAAACAATAGGATATAATGTTTTCATCAATGGTACAATGAAAGTCATGCCAATTTTGAAGAAGAGCATGGTAGAGAGACTTTGTTCTAATTTAAATAAAAATTCATTATAAAGCTTCAGTAATTAACATGGTGTGGTACTGTCCAAGGAGAAACAAATATTCTAATAGAGCAGAATAGAAAAATATGGCAGAGGTGGCTAGTTAGTGGTAAAAGGTGTAGTATTCAATGCATGATACTAGGACAACTGATTGTTTATATGGAACAAAATGAAATAGAATCTTTCCTATCCACAGGATAGATAGATTAAATGTTAAAAACAAAACTAAAACTTCCAAAAGAAAACAATAAAAGGGTATCTTTATAACTTTGGGGAAATATTTTTAAACGAGACATGAAAAGCTCAAACAGTAAAAGAAAAAGTTGATAGATTGATTATATGAAATGTTTTTAAAATTTCTGTACATCAAAAAACTAATAACAAAGGATAGAAACAAGCCACACTCTTTGAAAGTATATTTGCAATACACATAATTAACAAAAAATTAATATCCAGAATATGTAATGAAATTTACACTCAATAAGAAAAATAAAAGCTTAGATAAAGGACATAAACAAGTAACTCACAGAAGAAAACCAAATGGACAATAAATGTACAAAAATATCCTAATTTAATATAAATCAGGGAAACACAAATGAGATGCTACTTCTTGCCCATCAGATTGCAAAAATTAAGTTTGACAATACAAAATGTGGCATTAAGAAAGAAAAAAATATGTATCAATTAAAATATCGGGTTGGCCAAAAAGTGCATTGTGGTTTTCCATGCCATCTTACAGTAAATGAATTACGTAAATGAATTACAGCAGTGCTTTTCAACTCTGAAGGTGGGGGATGATTCTGTCCCCACAAGGACAACTGGCAATGTCTAGAGACATTTTTATTGTCACAACTTGGCAGGGAATGGGGGGTGCATATTACTGGCAGCTAGGTGGTGCATATTAAGTACCTACAATACACAGGACCACCCCTCACAAAAAAGAATTCTCTTGCCCAAAATGTCAATAATGCTGAAGCTGAGAAACCCTGAATTAGGGCTACAATCAACATAAATTATTATAATAAAGATAAAGATAATTCGTCAGTTATTTTCTGTGATTTTCTTTTGGGGCTGTATTTGAGAACTTTGTCTAACCCAAAGTGTCTTATATTTTCTTCTGAACATTTTAGTTTTATGTTTTTCCATTTCACTCGGTTCAAAATATTTTTTAATTTCCCTTGAGACTTTTTCTTTGACCCATGGTTTACTTTGACCCGTGGGTTTAATTTCCAAAATTTTCAAATACTCAGAAATTTTACAGATGTCTTTCTGTTTTATTTCTAGTTTATGTTCAGAAAGCTTACTTTAAATAATTTAAATTCTTTTAAATTTGTTAATGTTTGTTTTAAGGCTTGGGATATGATTTGCCTTAACAAATGGTTCATGTATGTTTTACTGTTGTTGGGTAGAGTGCTTGGTAACTGTGATTTAGGTCAAGTTGGCAGACGGTGTTGGGTCTTCCATACACTTGCTGATTTTATGCATACTTGTTCTATTGATTGCTGAACAAAGATTGTTGATGTCTCCAAGTATAATTGTGGGTATGTCTATTTCTCCTTGCACTTCTACTGTATTTGCTTTACATATTGTGCAGCTCTGTTGTTAACTACATACACATTTAGAACTGTTATGTCTTCTTGGTGAATTCAACAATTTATCATTATTTAATATTCCTTTTTATCTCTGGAAATATTCCTTATTCCATAGTCTACTTTGATATTAATATAGCCTCTCCAGCTTTCTTTTGATTAGTATTCACATTGTATATTCTATTTCTTCCTTTTACGTTAAACTTATTTGGATCATTATATTTAAAATGTGTTTCTAATAGACAGCATAATGTGTTTTTTAATCCTAGCTGACAATCTATGTTTTTTAATTTGTGTTTGAATCATTTACTTTTTTTTTTTTTTTTTGCTGTTGGGTCTTTGTTGCTGCTTGCAGGTTTTCTCTGGTTGAGGTGAGAGGGGGCTACTCTTCATTGCGGTGCACTGGCTTCTCAGTGTGGTGGTTTCTCTTGTTGCAGAGCACAGGCTTTAGGTGTGCGGGCTTCAGTAGTTGCAGCACATGAGCTCTAGGGCTCGTGGGCTTCAGTAGTTGTGGCTTGCGGGCTCCAGAGAGCAGGCTCAGTAGTTGTGGCACATGGGCTTAGTTGCTCCAGGACGTGTGGGATCTTCCTGGACCAGGGATTGAACCCGTGTCCCCTGCATTGGCAGGCAAATTCTTAAGCACTGTGCCACCAGGGACATCTCTGAATCATTTACATTTAATGTATTTACTGACATAGTTGAATTTAAGTCTGTCCTGTGACTGTTTACTGTTTGTCCCCTCTATTGTCTCCTGCTCTTCTGGTTTCCTTTTCCTGATTTCTTTAGGCTTACATGAATATTTTTTACTATTCCATTTCAACGTGTCAACTGGTCTTTTGACCATGTCACTTTGTATTTTTTAGCTG
>NW_006789830.1:59546-92876 GCF_000442215.2 Lipotes vexillifer | reverse complement strand
TATATATATATATATATATATATATATATATGTATGTATGTATATATACCTAACTTTCCAAAGTCTACTTAGAATTAATATTTTACCATTTCAAGTAAAATGCAGAAGCTTTGCAAACATATAGATTCCTTTATCTTTATGTTATAGTTTTCATATATATTATATCCACATACATTAAAAAATCCACTGAACATTGCTATAATTTTTGCTTTCAACAGTACTACTTATTTAAACACTTAAGAGCAGGAAAATAGTCTATTTCTCAAGATATTTGCCATTTAAAATGCTTCATTTCATTCCTGAAGTTCCAAGCTTCCCTTTGTTATCACTTCTCTCCAATCTGAAAAACTTTGTTCAGCATTTTTTAAAAAACATGTTTGCTGGTGATGAACTCTTAGTTTACTTTCTTCTAAGAAGACCTTACTTTGGCTTCATTCCTGAGGATATTTTCAAGATGACAGTTCTTTTCTTTCAACACTATAAAATCTTGCTGTACTTTCTTCTGGCCTCCAAGGTGTCTAGATGAGAAATAAGACATCCTTCAAATAGTTTCCCTCTTATGTAATGTGTCATTTTTCCCTCCTCTGGCTGCTTTCAAATTTTTCATTTATCTTTTGTTTTCAAAGTTTGAATTTGATGTGTCTGGGCATGATATTCTATGAATTTAAATTAAATATTGGGATTTGCTGGGCTTCTTGAATCTGTAAACATATGTCTTTCACCATATTTAGGAAGTTTTTAGTCATTATTGATTTGATATTATTTTCTGCACCAATAGTTTCCTCTTTTCTAATTGGGACTCCAGGGACACAAATGTTAGATATTTTCCCAGTTATTCCTGAGGCTATTTTTTTTTTCTCTTTGTTCTTGGGTAATTTGGATAAATTGGATAATTTATATTGGTTTATCTATAAGTACACCAACTCTTCTATCATTTCCATTATGCTACTGAGCCTATCTAGTGAATTGTTTAATTCAGATATTATGCTTTTCAGCTCTAAAATTTTCATTTGCTTCTTTCTAAAATTTTCTATTTTTCTGCTGTGAGCTTCTGTTTTTCCATGTATCTCATTAGTGTTTACTTTTACCTTACGGGGGATGGTGATAATAGTTGCTTAGTCTTTGTCTAAATGTTTAACATTTGTTAAATTTGTTTTAAACTGTTTTAAAGCTTCTATTTCTGAATCAGGAATTCTATTGTATTTTGAGTTTTTCTGAATCTCTTTTTAGTTTTCTAGTCCACTTCTCTTTTAAGCAGCTGGTGTCTAGAAAAAAATCATTTCATTGTGATATATTTGGGTATTCTAAGATGACACCAATCAAGTAAAAAAACAGAACAATGGTCAGGACTTCTATGTAGTTCTCAAAAAAATAACTCAGATCTGTATACCGATCTGTATTTCCACACTGGGAAAAAGAACGTCAGCTGTTTACTCTGTATCACTGTGAACCCTTGTAGTAGCCCTATTTACTTCTTCTTATTCCTTACTGTTGTTGAGCTCTTGGGTCCAAATATTTACTACTCACTTGTAATTATCTCCCTTTTCTCTAAGCTCCTCTGAAGCCCCACATTACTCTCCAATTGCTCAATAGTCTTATGAGTAGTAAATGACTCCTAATTTATATCATTCCTACTCAAAATGATTAGCAAAGTTCAGCATCACCTGGGAGCTTGTTAGAAATGCAAATTCTCAGGTCCCCTACCCAGAGCTATTGAATCAGAAACTCTAAGGGTGGGGCCCAGGAGTCTGCATAAGTAAGATCTCCCTGCCATTCTTTTGTGTGCACTGGTCTGAATGACTAATTCTTTAAGCTCATATGAGTGGTTGGGGGAATAATAAAGAGGAGGTAAAATTTAGCTGGTGAAAGAGGGAGGCAGAGTTGGTCTCAACAGAGAAGAGAATGGTCAGACTAGGCAACTCTCAAACAACCAGGAACAGGCATGGCAGCAGCTGAAAAGTCAGTGATTTGGGGCCTAACAGTGGCTGTCAGATCTTTTGATGGTGTCAGATGGTGCAGACATAGGGGCAAAGAAACATGTTTGTGCACAGACTATTTCAGGCTGTCATATGAATATATGAATTATGTTACTTTCACATTGTTTTTGTAGAGTAACAAAGTAGGGAGAATTTTTTTCTGCATCTTTTTGGTGATAGAATTTTTTGCATCTTATTGGTGAACAGGCAAAATCTCTTGAGTGACTTGACCAATGTGTCATGTTAGTAGTAGAAGTTGTACCTATAGTTGGAGTTGGGGCCCATCACACCATTCTGTGATTTTAGTAATTGATAGGTGAGCCTAGACAAGTCCTACTGTGAGTAGTTCATCACCAACACTAATAACTCAAAAGACTGGGTAATAGAACATTGCTCTATTCATCTGATAATGCCTCCCTTGTCACCAAACTCTCAGAAAGGATGACCGAACAAATGGTAGTCGCAGAGAATGATTACCTGTTCAGGGTCCTGAGGGAGTTCTGGGGGAGTCCTGGGGGAGGTGAGTCTTCCAAAACTCCCTTATGCATTCAGCACTTTTAAACATGCCTATTTTCTAGAGACAAAATTTTACTGTTTTCAAAAATTAGTTTGCAGTAGAATTGAAAATACAGTTGTTAATCAATCCCAAATCCCTATAGAAATCTCAGAAGGAGTTTAGAGTGATTTGTCATCCCCTTGCATTGCCAAGAGACAGACTAGACTTTGACCTGGGTACTTGGTGTAGCCATGTTTGTATACTAATTAAGGCTAGGATTTGAGCTTCAGTGTTGACAGGCAGTGTTCAGGTGGAGATAACAGAGTCTCTGAAGCCAAAATTTGCAGTTGAATGTAGCCTCATTTATCTTATTTTAATAGTTCCATTAATTTTGCTTTGGAAAGCATTTCCATTTGGTTTTCTCATATTGGTTTGCTGTGATATGCAAGCTTCAAAAGCCTAGAAGTAAAAAGACTAAGAAAGGGATTTTGGAAATCTTGAAGCAGAGATTTTCTAAAGCTGTCTACAAGCCAGCAAGGTTACCATCTCAGATGTCAGGAATGAGAAGGGGAGGGGAAGGACCCCCTTTGCATAAGGACCTGGAGAGGAAAACTGCGGGGCATGACCGAGGTGGGGTGGATCAGGGGGTCTTTTTTTTGTAAATCCAGAATGGGTAAGTAATAGGGTATGCCATCAACCTCATGAAGCTCACTTATGGGAAGCCAGGCCCATGAGGTAGTTATTCTGGGAGATGCTCTCTGTGTATTCCAGACCACAGCCACTGCACTGATTGATACCGGAGAGCAACATCTGGGCCTGGAGAAAGAGCTGGCGCTGCCAAGGAGCCAGGGAGGGTTCTGGTCTCCAAAATTCCTAGGTAGGGTGGATGGTCAGAGTCCAGGAGGGAGACCTTGAAAAGAAGCTCATGGCTGACAGCAGGGCACTGGAACTACTGTGTTTGGGTGACAACAAGCAGGGAATGGCAATGAGGTTCCATCCCAGGTAGCCGACCCGGGCCATCACATTCTGACTGTCAGGTGGGAAACCTAAATTCATAGCCTCTCTTTTGTGTCAAGCAATCTATTTCTTCTTTCTTGGAGTCTCATTTTTTTAATGCCAGATTTACTACTGGCTAAGAGACTAGAACCAGGCTGAGGTTCGTTCCTTCAGAGCCATGGTTTACAAGGTCTTGCCATGTTCCTATCCCTGCCTGCTTAGTCTGGGCACTTCTCAGGCACTGCAACTGTGCACAGCACTCCAGAATCTAGGCAGCGTTTGGACAGCTATTTTCTTTCCTATATAACTGAAACCTGCCCTCTCAAGTCCCTCCTGGCCCCAGAAGGAAGGAAGTGCAGGCAGATGAACTGAGAGAGCCTCAGCCAGGACTAGGAATTCTCAATACCATGTCGATTTATGCCCTTGAGTTTAACTTGTGTACTTTTCTACCTAGAAAAGGTAAGTATATCATTTATGCTTTATATTAACCAGCTGGTGGGGAAAAAAATATTTCCTAATTTTTCACTCCTTCTGTCTTCACAGCCAAGACTCTGTTGTGGCTGACTTGTACAGGATTCTGGAGTAATAAATAATTTATTTCAGGCGCTCTTACATTTTCTGACGAATTCTCTTGTTAGATTTTGCTGCCCCTGTTAAAGCATTAATCCGAAGTGTCGCCTGCTTATGTTAGCAACTGTTGGTGTAACCTGTCACTGCTTAGAGAAAAATCCATCAGAAAAGACATCATATTCAGTGGCTTTTTTTTTTTTTTTGCCCCTCAACTTCTTTTGTATAGACTGGCAAAACAGCTTATAGCATAACTTGTCTGCAGGGAGGAAATCGTATGGAGACCACATTTCATTATCATTAAGTAAAAGAGAGCGCGTCTCATGCTCTAATTCCTGTCTACCTCTCATCTTCTATTCAGCTCTCCCCTTGTATTTCATACTTGTCATGTGCAACTTCTTTTGTATAGACTGGCAAAACAGCTTATAGCATAACTTGTCTGCAGGGAGGAAATCGTATGGAGACCACATTTCATTATCATTAAGTAAAAGAGAGCGCTTTGGGAAATCTTGGTGTCTTCAGCAGGAAGTCATTGATTCTTCTCTACCTTCTCTTCCAAAGCCAGGCTTCCCTGGGATTGCTATTGTGTGTAAAAACAGCTAGGTTTCCTCCTATGAGGATGGCTGTGTGTACCAAGCACAGAGCGTCCAGGAGGCAGCAGATTTAGTGAGCTGCCTCAGCATGGGTGTGCCCTGGACATGGGTCAGGTATCTGATCAAGTTCCCCTGTGGCCCCAGAGAAGTGTTGGTGGCATTTTCACCCACTGGAGTGTGATGATGTAGAGACAGTTTTCTTGACCTGTACCACAGAGCCCCTGAAATTCTTCATCGCCACCAAAAAGACTTCATTTACACTTTTGTGTATCTGGGGCTTTGGAGCATGGTGAGAAAGGAAAACACTTTTGGGGTGTGAAGAAAAGAGAATTTCCTTGATTTGCATTGTTTTTCATATTCTTTTAGAGCTGCCTCTTGGAAAGTCACTTAGCAGAGAGGGGTTTACATATTCCCAGAGATTAAGTTACCAGATGTGATTTTAAAGTATAATGTAAAAATAACCTGCCTGATATCATCATTACATCTCCAACAGGAATGCTGCCAGAGAAGAGAACAGTATGTTAGAAACATTCTTTAAATGTGTTTCTCTGCACACATCCCTGAAATTGACAGGGGTGTCCTGTGCAGTGTAGAATTTCTCAGTTTCACCTTTAATTTCCAAAAAAACTGTCACTTGTGAGTGAACGTGGGCTTCTGCTATAGAACTAAATGCCCTTCTGTTTCTTTTCAGGGACTACCCCATGCAATCACCTATGAACACTGGACCAAATCTCCCCAGACTGTTGAGACTTATTAGAAGGACAGCTCCCCGCAGTGCCAGCAAATCTTGAATCCCTGGCAAACGGATAATGTGCAGGCTCAGGAATATCACCATCACGAATTCACACAACCACAGAAGCTTTGTCTGATTATGTCAGTCTTTGTGGATGTGCATTTCTTCCCAATGCTAGTAGGTCACACTGCCCTTATGAGCTATGCTGTTAAATGAGAGTACTAAAGAAATTAGCCTTTAGAAATCTTGAAATGCTTCCCTTTCTTATCACTTTCCTCAATTAACTTGTTTTGTTTCCCGCTGTCCTAATTGCTTATGTTGAAATACACAGTCTTGTCATGGAAATTACTACTTCTAAATCAATTGGAACAACTGGTTTTCCTCTGCTCCCCGACTACTCAAAAGTCAGAGAGATCTTGGTTCCCAACATTTTTATTTTCTTCTGTACACTTAGGCAATTGAATTAGGAAAAGGTTCAGAAATAAGAGCTGGTAGAAGGGACTTTATGCAGAAAGAAAATAAAAGGTTAAAGTAAGGAAGAAAGCTCTAGAGTGAAAACGGCAAATGTCTTGAATTACATCCAATAATGTGGTCGTTCACTGAGTGACCTTTTGCACCTTAGTTAAGAAAAAGGAAAATGGCAGGTTCAGAATTTTCTTCAGCTATGTCAGGACTCACCTACCCGCCCAAACATCTTCATTATCTGTTTGAAGAATATTTACACTCGGGATGCCTTTCTTTATGTTCAAAAATACAATGTGGAAAATGTTGATTTAAGTTAATGAGAATTTTTGTTGGAATGCAAATATATCATCTGTGAGGTTACTTATTAAACCAGTCTTATCCTAGAAAACAATAGTTTATCTGATTGCCTTACCTAGTTAACAGAATTCCAGGAGAATGGGATGAAGGAAAGGTCAGCTTTGAAGACCATTAGGGGTTCAATTTATAATGGGATCACTTTGTGAGTTGTTATTTTGGAAAGATAAAAGGCGGTAAGGCTGAAGCTTGGGAGGAGAAGGAAGAGGTAAAGAAGAATATACAAGAGATACATATTTACTTAAAATTTTGCCGAGGGCCTACTCTTGTCTTGGTTTTTCATGTGTAGGTGGATACAATGGAAGTCATTCAGCATATAGGGAATCAGAAATTAGAGAACTAAAAATATCAGTTTCACTTTGCTAATCAAGCTGTGCTTTTATTCTAAATTTCAAATAGGCAGAAGGGGCTATCCTGGACACTGGACCTAGTGAATAGTGCATAAACCAATCTGCAGGGTTGCTAGGGAGAGCTTCCCTCATGACATTTGCCCATGAACTGAAAGATCAAAATCTGTTTTCTGCTTACAACTGAAGGAGAATATTGGAGAGAATTCTTGCTGTGCTTGAAGATTATTTAACTCATAAGCACTCATCCAAAGCAATAGTAAGCTTTAGCTATGATTTAATAGAATTATGCTAATGAGATAAAGCAAATATGACGATCTATGTCTGTGGTTGTTTGCTCGTCTAATCTAAAAGATTACACGCTTTTGCCATTTCACTCTTTGTCTACAGTCTTCAAAGTCTTCAAAGAAAAAGAGAGAGGGAAGATTTTTTTTAAAAATCATATACTGTCATCAGTTTGGTGGGAAAGGATGTTAGAAATCTCAGCTTGGAATGATCAGCAGATTCAATTTATTCGTGCTTTTTCTTGCCTGGATAACCAAGATAATCAAGGGTTAGTTGTTTGACATGCTGGAAATGTCAGTTTAGTCAATAGACAGCAGTCCTCATTACTGTGCAGTAAAGTATCTTGTGGGGAAATGCTGAACAGGTACAAAAAGGAAATGAACTGTCTTGATGGAAAGACTCACACAACACAATCAGCAGTCTAAACTGACAAGAGGATCTCCTCACCAAAATCATTAAGGAAGGAACTATATGATATATATTATATACTTTGCCTATACAACCTGGTTAAATCTGGAGTTATGAAAATACTATATATAGAAAATTAAATTTTTTTGTTTAGGTTAGATGAGATGGTATTAAGCATGAGAATTTTGTAGAAGGCAAGGAAGGGTAGAACGCTATTAGTTCCATGAATCATAGGCCTTGTTCAAGTATTCAATCTTTGTTTACAAAAAAATTTTCCATGAAATTCATAAAAAACTCATAAGACATGTCAAATTGAAAGGTTTCATTGCCAGTTTGGTTTCAGATGGCAGACTTAAGTGTCAACTGAAAGAAAATCCTATTAATTGTATTTTATTTCACCAGAGAGACAAACACAAAATTAGAGGTCAAAATGAAAGAGAAGCCTCATTTCTTTCGTCCAGTAACTTGTGACTTCCATGTTTTTTAAGTCAAAGTTGACATGACTATTATTAGCTAATTTTTGGCGTTATAATCATAACTCTTAACCCCTACTTATAAGATGAGGCTCTTCCAAATTCAATAGCAACATTTGGGCAAATGGATGAGTGACATTTCCTGGGACTAAAGTATTTCCTAGTATTTTGTCACAAGTCTTTAATGTCTCCTTCCAATAATAAAGTGAATTTCCTGTTCTCTCCTCAGTGCAAAATATTTGTCACTGACTTAGCTGTTCCCTTTGGGCCAGAGGACCTAGCCTCATTTAGATGAGTCATATATGAGATTCTGAAGTAAGGTGCTAGTGAAAGCAAACTGTTCTAAAAGGAGTTTTGTCAGCATGGTTTACACAGCTAATGGATGATGGCAAATCTTAGTGCCTGAAAGAAGCAGACACTTGAGCAAAAGTGAGCAAAGTGGAGCTTTCACACTCACTGCTTCTGTAATGGTTTTCCAATGTGTTTGCTGCAATAACTAATTTTTTAACGTTCTGTATAAAAATAAGATGCTTTCAGACTTAATAAGATATACTTGACTTTCTATTATAATCGTAAACATCCAGAATATCATAGTAAGTTTAATTTAAGTAGGTCCTGCTGGACCTGTGACTAGACAACCAGCCCACTGATCTAAACATGAGTGTTTTAGGGCAAATTTTACTATAGAATTTAGATGCTTAAAATGATTTTAAGAATGAAAATATGTAGGCAGAGGATCCTCTTATCCAGTGAGAAATGGTGATAACATGGACTTCATGGTGAGACAAGAGAGGTGTTGCTTCTAAGCATCATCATCATCATCACCACCATACACACACAGAGAAACACACAGACACAGAAACACACAGACATACAGGCACACACACACGCAGACACACAGACACACACACATGCACATACACACACTTGATTAAGCAGGACTGGACTAGGAGAATTTACTTTTTGCAAAATGTTAAAATCTCTTCCAATACCTTCCAACTCCTCTTTCCTTCTTTTATAATTTCCTTCGACTTGGTCTCTTTCTGGGTCTGACCGAGACAAAACTGAAAGTCAGGTAAGGTTTGCTTATGTGTTTTCTGATTTGGCATTATATTTTCCAGATTCTCTTGCTGTCTTCACTGATAAGATCTCTTCTTCTTTGATGCTTTCTCTTGAGCCACATGGCTTTATTTCAGGCAACTTTCTGCTCCTCTGACTTCCATCAGAGATGATGTATTCTGTGTGTCTGTCAAACTCTTGATAGGTGACTGAGTGACATATATATGATAAATGCTTCGTGCTAAGATTTCAAAGGACAATTATGCCTCGGTGTGTATCCAATCCCCTATTTTAGAAGGCCAATTTGGGTCAATATTTTTTAATCCAGAGGATTGACTCAGTTGGTGAAAGTGGAAGATCTTTGGGAAGATGGGTCTTTGTCTCCTTAAAATATGACTCTTAGGTGACAACCTACTCTAGTTTGTCTTGGGAAGCCCACCCTTCCTCCCCTTCCTGTTCAACTGTAACAGGATCCTGCTACAAGATGGGATACATCTTCAGAGCAAGTGGGTGAACTGCCTGCTGGTTTTCTATGGTAGGAGCTCTCGCCAGAGACATCTCAAGAAGGATTACTCAATGTTAATTCTAATAAGAGTCCATTGCTGACTCTGTAAAATTTGCAGACACTTAAGGCATCTGCTGTTTTCCTCCATGTCTCAATTGCTTTACCCTTATTTTGCATTGCTTCATAGAGAAGTTATCATCAGAAACAGCTAAAGTGACAAACATTGGGTTAACCAATTTCATGTTAATCCTCCCCTTTTACTCTTTTCTGAGTGTGAAGTTGCCATACACAGGATAGATGATCTCTTAAAGTCTTAGAGAGAAACATCTTTCAGTAGCTTTTGAGGGAAATAAACATGACACAAAAAAAGAAAATCTTCTTTTAATGCATTTGGCTGTCTGGATGTCTGACTCCCAAAACAGTTGGAGCTATAAATGTTAAATTTGGCTTAAAGAAGTCCTCCATAAGAAATACAACTCTAAATTTTGAAAAGAGAAAAAAGTTGAAACTTTACTTAAAAGTTAATAATGGTTACATTTACAAATCTGAGGGTGTGTAAATTCAACACTTCCATCTGCTAACTTGCCGTGGCGTAATTTACTCACTGTTCATAAACAGGCTGAGATGGTCAGAGAGAAACATGTGGTTTTCTTGAAATTTATAGAAGATAGAAATAATCAATTCCACCTTCAGGGAGTTTGTAATCTAAGAGAAGAAAAGATTATCATGCATACCTTGTAAGTGGACAGTTGTGTAAGAGAACTGGCAAATATTGAGAGGCTTAGTTACGAATTATGTCTTCCTTACAAGTTAGGGCTTATTGTATTCAGATGTGGACATTCTGATGTGTGTGAATTATGACTTTAATCATGGGAAGAATTTGACACATTTAGTGGAAGAGCTGACAGCTGTTTCCGTGACTTGAGTTCTCTAGAAAGCTTTAGGCCCAAGGCAGAGTCAAATGGCAGTGTGGGAAGACACGGAGTTCGTCCCACCACAACTAGGGCATCTGTCGCCTGCTGGTGGGGAACTCTGATGACCAAGGAGATGGGAGGAACCACAAAGTGAACCAGTAGGACATAGGGGGACTGAGCGGGGAGTAGAGGTGGAGGCTAGACAGGATCGGAGCCCTGAGGCCGGGGAGATCAGGAGCGGCAGGCGGGAGTGGCCTTCCCAGACCAGAGGAGCAGGAGAGGAGAGGAAGGCATTTGCTCTGCCCACTCAAGCCCAGGAAGCCTCCTGGGCTCCCAGGTGAGGTCCCCTGCCCTCTGAGACAAGGGGTGGGGGGCACACCTGGACACCTTCTGTTCCTTGAGCCTAAACGCCACCCCCTACAACCCCCAGGGCCTAAGGGTCCAGCCTGTGGATCCTGACCATTGGCCCCACCTATTGCCCAAAACTTGCACTTGCTTAGGCCTCGGACTCCTCAGCCAAGGCCTTTCCCTCACCTTTATTTATTTTTTTCTTTTCCCTCCTCTTCTTTTTTAATATTGTGGTACTGACGTAGGTTCAGTTGTTGATTCATCTTTATTTTTATATTCTTCCTAACATATCTGTTAGTTTCCTAGTTGAATTTTACTTTGTTTTTGTTCTTTCTTTTTTTTTTTGCTGCCCTAGGTGGCTTGTGGGATCTTGGTTCATGATCCTGGGGTTGGGCCAAAACTCCTGCAGTGGCAGCTCTGAGTCCAAAACACTGGACTAACAGAGAATGTCAGATCCCAGGGAATATTCATCAGACTGAGGTCTCATAGAGTTCCTCATCTCAACACCAAGACCCAGCTCTACCCAATAGCCTAAAAACTCCAGTGTTGGAAGACTCAGGGCAAACAACCAGTAAGACAGGAACAAATTCTGGCTCATAAAAAATAAAAAATAAAAAAATGAGACAGCAAAAAAATTTGTCACAGGGCTTCTCTGGTGACACAGTGGTTGAGAGTCCACCTGCCAATGCAGGGGACACAGGTTCATGCCCCAGTCTGGGAAGATCCCACATGCCGTGGAGCAGCTAGGCCCGTGAGCCATGGCCACTGAGTCTGCGCATCCGGAGCCTGTGCTCTGCAGTGGGAGAGGCCACAACAGTGAGAGGCCCGCGTACCTCAAAAAATATATATATTTGTCACAGATGAAGGAGCAAGGTAAAAACCTACAAGACCAAATAAATGAAGAGGAAATAGGCAATCTACCCGAAAAAGAATTCAGTGTAATAATAGTAAAGATGATCCAGAATCTCGGAAATAGAATGGAGGATTGAGAATATACAAGAAATGATTAACAAAGATCTAGAAGAAATGAAGAACAAACAGAGATGAACAACATAATAACTGAAATGAAAAATATGCTAGAAGGAATCAATACCAGAATAACTGAGGCAGAAGGACAAATAAGTGAGCTGGAAGACAAAATGGTGGAAATAACTGCTAAGAAGCGCAATAAAGAGAAAAGAAGGAAGATGATCTCAGAGACCTCTGGGAAAAAACTAAATGCACCAACATTCAAATTATAGGGGTCCCAGAAGAAGAAGACAAAGGGAAAGGGTCTGAGAATATATTTGAAGAGGTTATAGTTGAAAACTTCCGTAACATGGGAAAGGAAGTAGTCACCCAAGTCCAGGTAACACACAGAGTCCCATACAGGATAAAACCTAGGAAAAATACACCAAGACACATATTAATAAAATGAACAAAAATTAAATTCAAAGAAAAAATATTAAAAGTAGCAAGGGAAAACAACAAATAACATACAAAGGAATCCCGATAAGGTAATAAGCTGATTTTTTAGTGGAAACTCTGCAGTCCAGAAGGGAGTGTCAGGATATACTTAAAGTGATGAAAGAGAAAAACCTACAAACAAGATTACTCTACCCAGCAACGATCTCATTCAGATTTGATGGAGAAGTCAAAAGCTTTTCAGACAAGCAAAAGTGAAGAGAATTCAGCACCACCAAACCAGCTTTACAACAAATGCTAAAGGAACTTCTCTAGGCAGGAAACACAAGAGAAGGAAAAGACTTACAATAACAAACCCAAAACAATTTTTAAAATGGTAAAAGGAACATACAAATCAATAGAGAACTTAAATGAAAATGGATTAAATGCTTCAACCAAAAGACACAGACTGGCTGAATGGATAAAAAACAAGACCGGATGTATGCTGTTTACAGCATATATATGCTGTCTACAGCACTTCAGACCTAGGGACACAAACAGACTGAAACTGAGGGGATGGAAAAAGATATTCCATGCAAATGGAAATCAAAAGGAAGCTGGCGTAGCAATATTTGTATCAGATAAAATAAAGACTGTAAAATAAAGACTTTAAAATAAAGACTATTACAAGAGACAAAGAAGGACACTACATAATGTTCAAAGGATCAATCCAAGAAGAAGATATAACAATTGTAAATATTTATGCACTCAACATAGGAGCACCACAATACATAAGGCAAATGGTAACAGCCATAAAAGGGGAAATCGACAGTAACACAATAAGATAAGGGGACTTTAACACCCTATTTTTGCCAATGAACAGATCATTCAAAATGAAAATAAATAAAGAAACACAAGATTTAAATGATACATTAAAAAAAGTGGACTTCATTGATAATTATAGGACATTCCATCCAAAAACAACAAAATACACTTTCTTCTCAAGTGCTCATGGTACATTCTCCACGAGATCATATCTTGGGTCACAAATCAAGCCCTGGTAAATTTAAGAAAATTGAAGTCGTATCAAGCATCTTTTCGTACTGCAACACTATGAGACTACATACCAGTTACAGGAAAAAAATCTGTAAAAAGTACAAACACATGGATGCTAAAGAGTACACTACTAAATAACCAAGAGATCACTGAAGAAATCAAAGAGGAAATCAAAAAATACCTAGAAACAAATGACAATGAAAACAAAACAAAACAAAGCCTATGGGATGCAGCAAAAGCAGTTCTAAGAGGGAAGTTATAGCAATACAATCCTACCTCAAGAAACAAAAAAAATCTCAAATAAGAAACCTAATCTTACACCTAAAGCAATTAGAGAAAGAAAAACAAAAAAACCCCGAAGTTAACAGAAGGAAAGAAATCATAAAAATCAGATCAGAAATAAATGAAAAAAAAACGATAGCAAAGATCAATAAAACTAAAAGCTGGTTCTTTGAGAAGATAAACAAAATCGATAAGCCATTAGACAGACTCATCAAGAAAACAAGGGAGAAGACTCAAACCAATAGAATCAGAAACGAAAAAGGAGAGGTAACAACTGACACTGCAGAAATACAAAGGATCATGAGAAATACTACAAACAACTATATGCCAATAAAATGGACAACCTGGAAGAATTGTACAAATTCTTAGAAAAACACAATCTTCTGAGACTGAACCAGGGAGAAAGAGAAAATATAAGCAGACCAATCACCAGCACTGAAATTGAAACTGTGATTAAAAATTTCCAACAAACAAAATCCCATGACCAGTTGGCTTCATAGGCAAATTCTATGAAACATTTAGAGAAGAGCTAACACCTATGCTTCTCAAACTCTTCTAAAATATAGCAGAGGGAGAAACAATCCCAAACTCATTCTATGAGGCCACCATCACCCTGATACCAACACCAGAAAAAGATGTCACAGAAAAAGAAAACTACAGGCCAATGTCACGGATGAACATAGATGCAAAAATCCTCAACAAAATACTAGCAAACAGAATCCAACAGCACATTAAAAGGATCACACACCATGATCAAGTGGGGTTTATCCCAGGAATGCAAGGATTCTTCAATATATGCAAAACAATCAATGTGATAAACCGTATTAACAAATTGAAGGAGAAAAACCATATGATCATCTCAGTAGATTCAGAAAGAGCTTTCGACAACATTCAACACCCATTTATGATAAAAAACACTCCTGAAAGTAAGCATAGAGGGAACTTACCTCAACATAATAAAGGCCATATATGACAAACCAACAGCCAACGTCATTCTCAGCAGTGAAAAACTGAAACCATTTCCTCTAAGATCAGGAACAAGACAAGGTTGTCCACTCTCACCACTATTATTCAATACAGTTTTAGAAGTTTAGCCACAGCAATCAGAGAAGAAAAAGAAAAAAAAGGAATCTAAATTGGAAAGAAGTAAAGCTGTCACTGTCTGCAGATGACATGATACTATACATAGAGAATCCTAAAGATGCTACCAGAAAACTACTAGAGCTAATCAATGAATTTGGTAAAGTTGCAGGATACAAAATTAATGCACAGAAATCTCTGGCATTCCTACACACTGATGATGAAAAATCTGAAAGAGGTATTAAGGAAACACTCCATTTACCATTACAACAAAAAGAATAAAATACCTAGGAATAAACCTACCTAAGGAGACAAAAGACCTGTATGCAGAAAACTACAAAGGAGGCAATAACATACCATGAAGAAAAGACAGCCTCTCCAATAAGTGGTGCTGGGAAAACTGGACAGCTACATGTAAAAGAATGAAATTAGAACACTCCCTAACACCATACACAAAAATAAACTCAAAATGGATTCGAGACCTCAATGTAAGGCCAGACCCTACAAAACTCTTAGAGGAAAACATAGGAAGACCACTCTATGACATAAATCACAGCAAGATTCTTTTTGACCCACCTCCTAGAGTAAGGGAACTAAAAACAAAAATAAACAAATGGGGCCTAATGAAACTTAAAAGCTTTTACAAAGCAAAGGAAACCATAAACAAGATGAAAAGACAACCCTCAGAATGGGAGAAAGAATTTGCAAATGAAGCAACTGACAAAAGATTAATCTTCAAAATATACAAGCAGCTCATGCAGCTCAATATCAAAAAAACAAACAACCCAATCCAAACATGGTCAGAAGACCTAAATAGACATTTCTCCAAAGAAGATATACAGATTGTCAAGAAACACATGAAAGGATGCTCAACATCACTAATCGTTAGAGAAATGCAAATCAAAACTACAGTGAGGTATCACCTCATGCCGGTTAGAATGGCCATCATCAAAAAATCTACTAACAATAAATGCTGGAGAGGGTGTGGTGAAAAGGGAACTCTCCTGCACTGTTGGTGGGATAAATTGATACAACCACCATGGAAAACAGTATGGAGTTTCCTTAAAAAACTAAAAATAGAACTACCATATGACCCAGCAATCCCACTACTGAGCATATACACTGAGAAAACCATAATTCAAAAAGAGGCATGTACCACAATGTTCACTGCAGCACTATTTACAATAGCCAGGACATGGAAGCAAACTAAGTGTCCATCGACAAATGAATGGATAAAGAAGTTGTGGCACTGGAACAACTGCCAGTTGTTCCATGTTCCATTCCATATACGATGGAATATTACTCAGCCATAAAAAGAAACAAAACTGAGTTATTTGTAGTGAGGTGGATGGACCTAGAGTCTGTCATAGAGAGTGGCGTAAGAAAGAGAAAAACAAATACCGTATGCTAACACATATATATGGAATCTAAAAAACAAAAATGGTACTGATGAACCTAGTTAGAGGGCAGGAATAAAGAGGTAGACACAGAAAATGGACTTGAGGACCTGGGGCGGGAGGTTGAAGCTGGGGCAAAGTGAGAGTAGCATCGACATATATACACTACCAAATGTAAAATAGTTAGCTAGTGGGAAGCAGCAGCATAGCACAGGGAGATCTGCTCAGTGCTTTGCAATGACCTAGAGGGGTGGGATAGGGAGGATAGGAGGGAGGCTCAAGAGGGAGGGGATATGGGGACATGTGTATGCATATGGCTGATTCGATTTGTTGTGCAACAGAAACTAACACAGTATTGTGAAGCAATTATATTCCAATAACGATCTATTTAAAAAAAAAAAAAAGCTTTAGGCTCTTAGAGCCTGTGGATTTATGCAGAAGAATGAAACTGAAGCATATTTTACGGGGCTGAGATAGAGGAGATATGGAGAGTGTAGGGGTCAAGGATATAGCAGTTGGTGACTTACAACCTAGAGGCAAAAGATCTAAGTCTGTTCAAGGGAGATTTTAGAGATATTTAAATAGAATGGGGAATTCCCCCTGCCCCCCACCGCATTACTGAAGGAATACATATTTATTGTAGAAAGCTTGGAAACTCTAGAAAGGCAAAAATTAGAATAAAAATTGCTTCTAATCCCACAACTCAAAGACATCCACTATTAATGTGTTGATATTTATCTTATATCTTTTAAAATATGTAAATACCTCATTTTTCCTTCAGAAGAATGGTATGGTTTTTCTTAAATGTGCTTTTTGAACTTGCTTTTTTTATTTAACAATATATCCTGAACATCTGGAAAGAGATTTCTGGGAAAGAGGGATTTAAGATCAGCTGAATGGGAAGGGACTAGAAAGAAGGAAGCCAGTTAACAAACAGCAAAACAAAGACTTTTTAGAGACCAGTGGGAATATGAATGCCAGGGGTGGATCTTATTTTTTCAAAGCATTTAATGAGTCAAGTTCTAGAGGCCAGTAAAAGAATTGAGAAGCAAAAACCTGATTCTCAGCTCCTTCCCTTATAATCTAGGGACGCTTGACAAATTATTAAACATGTCTGAGCCTTAAATTAAAGAAAATTAAGTGAGCATTTTATTATGAGTCAGAGTCTAGGTGCTTTCACATACATATTCTTATTATCCTAACCATAACCTTGCTGGGAAGGAATTGTTAACTGCATTTGACAGGTGAATAGTTGGAAGCTCACTAAGTCTAATTTTCCCAACACATGGCAGAGCTGAGACTGAAACTTGGGTCCAGTTCTCTTTCCACTGAATCCCTGTGCTTCTCTCATCCATCATGTATAAAAAGGGGCTAAGACTACACGTCTTTATTACCTCACTGTATGTTATGAGGATATATGACCTCCTGCATATGAAACTTTTTGTAAACTGTTAAACACAGCAGGTAAATTTTTTTTCTTCTCATCTCTAATAAATCCAGTTTCAACCCTCCACTTGAATGTGTGCTCTGATCTCTAGTAATCAACCCTTCCAACATATCAGCTTGTATGGTCCCAGACAGGTATATTCAGGCTACCTAAGCTGGAGCTTTACCTGGCACAGCGATGTGCAGTTACCCTTTTATTTCTCCTGTTTTCCTCAACAGCTCTATACTGTGACTCGGTAATACTTTGTGTCAGCCTGTATCCTGATGGCAGACCCAAAATTTCAGCAAGTTACAACATCAGAGTCTGCTGCAATGTGGACAAAAATAAACCACATTCCACACCATATCCAGATGCTTTAAAGAAATCTAAAATGACTTTTTAAAGATCACTTTAGATAAATAAAACTTGAGCTAGCAAAAGAAGCCCTTTCCAGATGTCCAGCCAGGAAACCCCAGGTGCAAGTGAATCAGCAGACGTGTCGTCTCATCTGAGACGGTGCAGGATCTGTGTGTCCACACACAGCCAGACTGTGGCTGAGCTCACAGCCTTGCCTTCCTTCAGATGTGGCCAGGCTCGGTCTGATTCAGGGAGGAACACTGTTTCTCATTGAGTCACGAGCCCGTCCTGGAGCTTGGCTGGGCTTTGCTTGGGGAACTTGCCCAGGATCCGTGGTCCAGACCTGTAGCTGAGTCCAATGTGGCAGAGCAGGTGGTCTCCTGGAGGTGATGGGGTGGCAGGAAGAAGTAAGCCACTTTTCAAAAGTGCCAGTCAATGCAGGGAGCTTTGGGAGAAGTTTAAAATTCAGCAGACTGACCCAAGAACGGATACAAATGCGAGGGAGATTTATTAAAGGCTCTTCATCTCTCTTCCCACTTGATCCCGTTCATCAGGTAGAGGAGTGACTTAGCAGGTGACTAAGCTGGCTGTTCAGGCTGGCTGATTTATATTTTCTCCTCATGAAAGTTCTCTTTAAAGTTTGTTGTGCACTTGGCACTCGCAATCTGATAAACCTGTCTGTTAACTCAGGTCAGCCTGTCTTTTGGTAAATACTTAGCAAGCTTTCCAGGGTCAGATGCTGTGGGGGGCATTGGGCACAGAGTGAATCAGAGACACTGACTCTGAGATATTGTATTACTTTTCTGTTGCTACATAACAAATTACCACGAACTTTGTGGCCAAACCAGTGCCCATTTATTATCTCACAGTTCTGTAGGTCAGAAGTCTAGGCGGGGCTCAGCTGGGTCCTCCACGCAGAGTCTCATGAGGCCACAGTCAAGGCCTTGGCAAAGATTGCTGTCTCACTGGAGGCTTTGAATCCTCTCCCAAGTTGGCAGCAATCAATTCCTTGCAGCCATGAAACTCATGTCAGTTTGGTTTATCAAGGCCAGTAAGTGAGTGTCTCTGACTTCACGGTCCACATTGGCTTTCTTCTAAAGGGCTAGCCCACCCAGGATACCATTCCTTTGCTTAACTTAAAGTCAACTGATTAGGGACCCTAATCATATCTGCAAAATTTCCTCACCTTTGCCATATAATGGTGCATAATCACAGGTGTGCTGTACCACCGTATTCACACATCTTACCCACACTCAGGGAGAGGAGATTATACAAGCCTTGTACACCTGGAAGTGGAAATCCTGGGGCCATCTTAGACCTCTGCCTACAACAGATATTAAACAAGTAATTGCAGGAAAAATTATTAAACAATTAGAACCCATGCAAAACTCTATGAAAGAGAATTATAGGCTCTCATGAGAGTATATAAGAGGAAGGCTCAGCCTCCTCTAAAAGGTTTGGGGAGACTTCCTGAGACCTGCTAGACAGGCTGGCATCAGATAAGGTAAAGATAGAATAGAAAGGTAAGATAGAAGTTGATTGGGAAAGGAGGGGAGCAGAGCTGGAATGAGAGGACATAAATTAGGTTAACTAATGTGCCCTGAAACGAAGCAAAGTGAAATCACTCACTGGCCCTCCTAATTATTCCCAGAAAGTGAAGTTGAGAATTTTCCATGTGCAAGGAAGCTGGCAACAGATCCAGAGTTCTCCTTTGTCCACTGCCTTTACTGGAGAACTCAGGGGTATCTGTCTGTGGCAGGGTCTCGGTTTTTCCTGCAACAGGGATATGAGGAACAACAACAAAAAAAATCAAGGTCAATTCTAGGAGTAGGTAGCATTGGGTAAGTCTCATACATATTTTGGAAGCTGGCAAATATATCTGTAAGCCTGAACTTGTGGGTGGTTCCATTACTTACAATACTGAATTTAAAAATGAAAGCATTATCTTTTGTCTGTCTTTGAACACTAAGATGGCCCTCTCTCTGGTCAGAGTAGACGGAGAAAGAAATTTAAAAATATATATTCAAGCTGGAAATTGGAATGTCCCTGTCAGCACTTAGAGGAAACTAGCAGATGGGAAGCCTCATGCCCATCCCTTAAGAAACACGTGCTGATTTCAGCAAAGAGTTGTGAAATCCCACAGGGTCTCTCTAATGTACCTTCCCCCCTCTCATCCCATCAGCCAAATTCAACTTGGTTGCCAAAATAGGGGAAAAAAATGAAATAACTAAAACTGACCCCAAACACATGAGTACCTAAAATATATGCCATATTTAAAAATGGAGAGGGTTTTCATTTGATTAAATTATAGGTCTCTTTCCACCAAATTCCCTTCTGTAAGTTTTAGTAAAATGTCTTCTACTGCAAAGATTCTGGAAAGATGATTCAGAATACAAATGTTTGAAAGCTGAAGTACAAAAATTACATTCATTGACTAATTTTACCTGCAACTTCAGCAGAATACAAGCACACCATAGAGATAGTAAACTCCTCTTCCCCTTGAACAGGGACTATAGTTTAAGCTATTAAGAATCTTGATAGCTATGTCACTATCTGGTCGAACGCATTAAATATGTACCGGGTGACCTCCATATAAAGTAAGGCTTCTGTGTTGGGAGAATGATAAAATAGTCCTGGACCATATTTCTTCACAAACCCAGATGGTCCCATGTTTTCTCCTTGTGTTTCACAATGTTACTTTTCCCTTTTGCTTAGTGACCCAGAACTTTATTTTTCATCCTATCTCCTTCATTGACCTGTGACACGGTCGATGTAAGCAGAATGGAGAAGGGTCATTGGGAGCAGTTGGGAACAGGTCTTCTGAGAGCCAGCAGGCGGCCGTCCCTGCTCCCTGTGACTAATTCATCAACACAGGGCTACGAGTCACCCCCACATTCCCTGAGACCTTGATGGCCATGTTAGGTAGACACAGAGGAGAGACTCTGAGAGTCAATTCGAATAGAGGAGGTGGTTCTGCCATCTACTAGCCGTTCAACTATTATTATTATTATTTTTTTTTTTTTTTGCGGTACGCGGGCCTCTCACTGCTGTGACCTCTCCCGTTGCGGAGCACAGGCTCCGGACACGCAGGCCCATCGGCCATGGCTCACGGGCCTAGCCGCTCCGCGGCATGTGGGATCTTCCCAGACTGGGGCACGAACCCGTGTTCTCTGCATCGGCAGGCGGACTCTCAACCACTGTGCCACCAGGGAAGCCCTCAACTATTATTTTGAACACAGTTATCAGCAGGCACTGTCTCCTGTTGATGTTTCAGGCAGTATATTGTTCTTTGCCCTGCAAATGGATCCCCTTTACTAAGGTTTTGTTTCCCTGACTCACCTGGTCATAAAAATTCATGGGGGTTGTTCTCAGGATTCCACCCTGGAGATTCTGATTTAGAGATTAGGTCCAGGAATCTGTATTTTTAGCAGACACCCTTGAGAGATTCTTATCATCAGTCAAATATGAGAAATATTCTACTAGGGTATGTTCAACTTAGCAAATTTCCATCTTTCACTTCCTCAATCAGATTTTACAGAGGAGCTTTTAAGAGGAAAATATTTCCAAGAAGGGCAATTGATGGCCCAAAGGATACATTTAGAAGTTGGAAGTGTCAGTTGCTTTTGTCTGATGGGCATGTCTGAATCACATATCTGTTAACTTCTAATATAATCAGCTTCCAAGTTGTGGGATCAGCTACTCAATCAATCTCTGTTCATTTGTTCATTCATTAGGCAAGCATTTATTGAGTACCTGCTATGTGCCAGGCATTGATCTTGGCATTAAGGATACAGTGGTAAAAATACAGACCTGGTCCCTGTCCATAAGAAGCTCATATTCTGAGTAAGGACTGAATTTTAATTCTTTCTCAAATCAAAGTCCCCACACATTACCAATAAAATTATCATAAGTCCTTTTCAGATAACACCCTGCGAAGCGTAATGTAGAATCATAAAAGTACACAAGTCATATTTCCTAGATATTAACTGAATGTCTACCATGTATCAGACTCTGTTGTAGGTGCTTAGGGTACATCAGTGAATACAACAAAGATTCCTGCCCTCTTGGGGCTGACATCCTACGAGGAGGATGAGACACTGGTTAATTTATTCTAGCAAATTATACAGTGCATTATAAGGGTATTGGTACTATGAAAGAAAACAAGCAAGAAAGCAGAGATTGGGTATGTGAGAAGGTAGTCACAGTAAGTTTCATTGTCAGGGTAAAGTTTAACAAAGTCTTGAAGAAGGTGAAGAATTCTGCAGAGTCTGAGAGAAGAGCTGTTGGCAGAGCAAACAGCCAGAACAAAGACCCTATGTGGGGAAGGGGCCTGACAGGGGTGGGATGAGATCAGTTAGGGTCTTGTAGGCCATTTGGAGTGTAATGGGGAGACAATGCAGGTTTTGAGTAGAAGGTGACACTATGTGACATGTTTTAATAGAGTCACTCTGGCTACTGTGTTGAGAACAGAAAATAAGGCAAATATGGAAAAAAAAAGAATAACCATTTTGGAGAGCATTTGGCAATATCTAGATCTAGTAACACCGAAGATGTGCCTTCCCTGGAACCCAGCAATTCTAAGCACTAGGAGAGAAACCCTCTTAATGTACACAAGGAGAGACCTGCAGGCATGTTCACTGTGACATTGTTGGCAGTGACAAAAAATCAAAATAGCCCATCAACAGAAGAGCGAATGGATAAATTATGGTGCACTCTTACAATGAAACGCTACCCAGCAACTAAAATGAATAAACTAGTGTTGTATTATCAAGGTGGATCCATTCCTCAAACATAAAATGGAACAATAAAAATCTAGTTGCAGAAGGATAGTTACAGAATGATGTCAGGTTTAAAAGACCACAATAGTATTTACGGCTATGTACATATTTAGTGAAAAAAATTCGAGTATCAAATGAAGAATATCCATTTCATGAAAATAATTATATTTTTCAGGAAGGGAGGGAAAAGGGTTTGGGGAAGGGTACAGAAAAAATTCCAACTGAAACCGCAATTGTGTTAGTGTTTCTCTCTCTTTTGTTAAAAAGATTCTAACTTTCCAAAATATTAAATTTCCTATGTTTTTCATTAAATGAAATCAATAAAAATAAATAACAAAGGAGAGAGATTTAATCCATTTGGCAATCGATTTCATCTCCACCTCCAGAGCAGCATGCATAATATTTATATAGTCCATGTGGTTCTGTTTTGCCAGTATTTCCAATAAAAACTGTAAATTCTTCCTAAGTATTCTTTTAAAAATCTTTCTACCTGGAAAATTTGTACTATTTTTCTCAGTATTTAACAATCTTTATCATGGTGGCAGTGCATGCCAGCCATCTGAGTTAAAAAAAATGCTTGCTGCTATTCACAATATCCAAGACATGGAAACAACCTAAATGTCCATCAACAGCTGAATGGAAAGAAGATGTGGTGCATATATACAATGGAATATTACTCAGCCATAAAAAAGAACGAAATAATGCCATTTGCAGCAACATGGATGCAACTAGAGATTATCATACTAAGTAAAGTAAGTTGGAAAAAGAAAGACAAATACCATATGATATCACTTACATGTGGAATCTAAAATATGGCACAAATGAATGTATCTACGAAACAGAAACAGACTCAGAGACATAGAGAACAGACTTGTGGTTACCAAGGGGGAGGGGGTTGGGAGAGGGATGGAACAGGAGGTTGGGGTTAGCAGATGTAAACTATTATATATAGAATGCATAAACAACAAGGTCCTACTGTATAGCATAGGGGACTATATTCAATACCCAGTGATAAACCATAGTGGAAAAGAATATGAAAAAGAATGTACATATATATGTGTGTGTGTAACTGAGTCACTTTGCTGTACAGTAGAATTTAATACTGCATCGTAAATCAATTATACTTCCATAAAAATAAAAACAAAAACGAAAAACAAAAAGCAGTGCTTGCTGGCATTGTGACTGCTGCAGAAAGTGCCCTGAGCCAGGCTCCCTGGGTTTATAAACTTGTGTTCACTGGTGGAAATGGACAGTTAGTGGCCCCAGTCCTGCCGGCTCAGGTGGCTTTCTTCCTCTACTGTTTGCAAAGCAGGATGGGGTGGTTTAGGGAGCTTAAGTATTATTTGGAGCTCTGTAATGATATTAGCAGAGGGGCAACCTGAGCCAAGTGTATTTTAGCAAGTGACAGGTATGTTTCTATAATATATTGATAATTATTTTTCTTCCTCTCTGTCTCCCTTTTCTACTGCCTTTGTATAAGAGGTTTCTTTTAAAACAAGTGTTTTCAGATTGGAATGTGTTATGGCAAAGAGCCCAGAAGAGGTGGATTTAGTGCACTGAAGCAGTGTTTCCAATTATCAAGAATCCACGAAACCACAGTCTTAGGTTTTAGATGGGCCAATTTAAAAGTTTGCCTTTCCAATGTAAATGTATAAAACATAAGCTGTTCAGCAGTATCAGAGGCTTTCTCAGTGACATGGGTCCCATTTCTCTAGCAGAGTACCTGCTGCACACAGGCTTATCACAAAAAACAGATTATAGGGTCTTCATTAATATATCTGCAAACTGACTAGACACTAGAATATGCAATTCATTTTTCTCTGAGCTACTACCCACCATACATACTCAATTTAATATATTTCATTATGCTAATTTTAAAAAGAAGATGGATTTTTCTCCTTATGAGTTCCATCACATTTTCTAAACACAAAGAAAATCTGTTATTGTTACCAATGCTTTATTAGATTGTTATATAAGAATTACCATTTTAATATAGAAAGTTTCTGACCTGAAGTCACATGACACAGAGAGAAAAAAATGGCACAAACAATGGAAAAGAGAGACAGACAGACAGAGAAAGCACAAAAAAACAAAATCTATGGGTTGCAGAGCGCTGACAGAGCAACAATGTGTGTGTCTTATTTTGGGCCCCACCCATGTTGGAAACTCAATAAGATGAACTTTGGCACCAATGGAACATGCTTGTGCAAAATTTGACCTAAATCTTTACTTGCAACAATATCCAGTGTTGGCCTGTATAGTTTTATATTCTCTCTCTCTCTGTCTCTCTCTCTCTCTGTCTCTCTGTCTCTCTCTCTCTCTTTCTCTCCCCTGCCAAGTTTCTCAAGGTTTATTTCAGAGAAGCCTACTGGTAAGCTCCATGGAGGTCCCCATATTCTTCCATGGTTTGTCATGCAGTTTGGTGGAAAGAATGAGTAGTTTGAGTTACAGTTCACTGAAATCATGACATATATCTGAGAGCATCAGTTTCCTCACATGCCATGGGGATGATGATAATAGTTATGCCCTTGACCTCAAGAGTGTTACCTGGGGAAATCAATGGAAAATACAGTGAAATTTTCTGTAAAAGTTGCTATGATATTTTCATTCTCAGTTATAGGACTACTATTAATAATAAATTAATGATTTAAACCTAATTTATTTCACTTAGTGTGCTCTGTCCAATATGGTAGCCACCAGCCAACGTAGCTATTAAAATCAGAATAAATTAAAACCAATATAAAAACTCAGTTCCTCAGTCTCACTAGCTTCATTTCCAGTGTTAGTAGCTACCATCTTGGACAGCATAGATATTAGAACATTTCCATCATTGCAGAAAGTTCTGTGAACAGCGCTGGCGTCAAGTTTTAAGAAATAGACTTTTAATTTGCTTGAACATAGTACTATATACAAATACCTTTCCTTACTAGGAGCCTGACCTATGCATTAAAGGAGATTAAAATTCTTTTTACTAAGTTTGAAACCTAGCTGTGTTGCATCTCAGAGTAATTAAGAGCTCAAGAAATTAGTTTTTTAAGGTGAGTTTTCTATAGCTTATCGCAACAAACACTAAACTAATAATAAAATGTTCTATACAACGCAAAAAATTATTCTCCAGCTTTTTTCAATAGAAACTCATCTAAATCTGATTTGCTGTGACTTGGAATTTAAGACTTGAGATGACTGAGATACTTTGGGTTGCATCATCTTCATGGATTGTTAAATGAAGCTTACACTGGAATAACTCAGGATAGATCAGTTCAATTCCCTTGTTAAAAAATGAAATGTCTGCTATTTCCAAGTAACTTACCAGATAACATAACAGATAGATCACATGAGGCATGAATTTGGCATTTCTCACCCACTGCCTAGGCCAGCTTGGATGACTGTTCAGATGGAGAAGTTTAAATAGCAGAGAAGGCGTATCAGAGCATTTAAGGAGAACTGACATGAACCATGCCCTCCCATCATGCATATTAGCCCAATATGCAGTCACTTTCCTCGTCTCATGCTTACCTACTGTTTAATACTGCCTTATTATCTTTTTATATTGTAAATATCTGAGGCCTCAGTCACTTGTGAATACCATTTCAGGTTATAAATTAGTTTCTTTGGTAACAACATACATCTTTTACACTTCCTACTTACATGTAAAGAAAATATTCCTAAGTACTGACGTAAGATTTCCAATCTTTATGCTTTGGCACTATAACAGAAAACTAAATTCTACCAGGAGAGAGACTCAGAGAAAGTCCTTATCCATTTGCTGATCTTCACAAGAGAGGTCCCAGCCCACTGAGTCTATGATCTGGGAGTGCAAAGTGAGGGCTGGGCAGGGTACTCGGTTCAGAAAAGGAGTTTTTATGTTTCCGAAGTGAAACACAAAAGGGATTTGATGCTGACTTGTGATGGCATGCCCCTTCTAGCAAGTGGCCAGGATGCCGAAGAATTTAATCAGGTTGCTAAAGAGACAGTTGAACCAAAGAGGATATGGCAGAGAAACACTGGTAGGGTGATGATACTGTGGAAGACTTGGTCTATGTGACAAGGAAAAGCAAACTCAGGGAATGGTGTGAGGAAATCAATGCAACCCACGAAGATCTTCTCACTCGTCACCTTTTGCTAAAGAACAGAGTATGGGAAAGATGACAAAGCAGGGGAAGCTGGTAACATTGAATGAGAACTTGAGCTTATGTTTTCCCAGCTGGAAAGATAAAGCAGCACTGAGACAGAAATTCAAGGTTGGCAAATCTTGAGACCAAAGAAGAAAAGGAGGGAGAAGTCACTTCTGTAAACAAGCTGGTACCAAGGATGGGTTCCATCTCTGATGGGTTCCTCTCTGATGAGGAAAGGACAGAGGTTTAAATTAGGGATGATTTTAGCTTTCCTTCCCTTTCCTTTCCTTTCCTTGCATTTAGATATCCTGGGTGCCATGAGTCTTGGAGAAGCAATGACGTATAAGTCATTAGAATGGTTAATAACAAAAACTCCACCATTTGGTTGGTAGAATGGTAGTTTTCACTACTAATCAGTAAGTGCTCATTGAGTTAACGAGGTAAGGGAAGGCGAGTGAAGTGAGAGACAGATTCATATTTCTTGCAGTTCTACTCATCAGCAAAGGCCTAAAAACATACTTTCAGTTCTGTGTAAATAGTTAACGATTCATTTGGTTTCCAGGTGGACCAGATTTAAAGAAAGTAGAGAAACTGAGATGTTCAAAGACCAGACCTCCTAAGTGTTCATCTTAGTATTTTTCTTTTGAAGGAATGGTTTAGTAGAGATGACTTTTCCTAGTTAATAAGACATAATGACCGAAAAAGAAAATTATCATGAAGGCAAAATTAAAACCACTATATTCATCATGAAGAATAAAGCTAAATATTTAATAAAATGCTACCTCAACAAATATTCTGATAATCTGAGTATTCACTAAAACAAACTGGGTACATTCAGGTATATTTGTAAAAATCTTAGAACACTCATGGTGATGTGAGAGATCAATTATTCATAGGTTTGTAAAATATACCTTGGGAGAAAGAGTTTCTAAGCTGCTTCTTTTAGTAACAAAATATGAACTATTTCAAACACTGAGGAAAGTTCAGGGACCAATACAATGAACACCAAAGTACCCATCACTCAGATTATCTTTTTTTAATCAAAATATGGCAGATACAGTTGAAACCCCTTTTATCACCCTTCCTATCCCCATTCCCCTTCCTTCATCCCAGAGACAGTGCTATTCGGAAGCTGAATATCTTTCCTCTCCTGTGTTTGCACTTTCACTACATATATAGTTATTTGTATCTATAAACAATATAAAGTTTTGTTCTGTGTGCTTTTGAACTTTATACAGAAGATATGGTGCCAGGAGCACTATTCTACATGCAGCTTTTTATACTCATAATTTTAAAGAGATTTTACTTCCTATCTATCTATCTATCTATCTATCTATCTATCTATCTATCTAGTCTGTCTATCATCTATCTATCTACCTACCTATCTAGTCTATCATCTATCTATCTATCATCTATCTATCTACCTGTCTACCTATCTAGTCTATCTATCTATCATCTATCCATCTATCAATCTATCTAGTCTATCATCTATCTAGTCTGTCTATCATCTATCTATCTATCTATCTACCTACCTACCTAGTCTATCATCTATCTATCATCTATCTATCTATCTATCTATCTATCTATCATCTATCCATCTATCTAGTATATCATCTATCTAGTCTATCTATCTATCTATCTATCTATCTAGTCTATCTACCATCTATTTATCTATCTATCTAGTCTGTCTATCATCTATCTATCTATCTATCTATCTATCTATCTATCTATCATTTTCTCTCTCTCTTATTCTCTCTCTCTTAGCTCTCTATCACATGTCATCTATCCCTTGCTTGTCTCATAATTCTGGAGGTCAGAAATCTGGAATCTGGGTGTCAGCAAGGCCATGCTCTCTCTGAAGACTCTAAGGGAGAATACTTCTTTGTTCTTCAAGCGTCTAGTGTTTGCTGGTAATCCTGGGCATTCTTTGGTATGTAGATGGAATCACTCTATTCACATGCTTCTTCCTGTATGTCTTCACATCATCTTTCCTCTGTGCATGTCTGTCTCTGTGTTCAAATATCCTCATTTTAAATAGAGAAATTGAGACACAGATGTAAAGAACAAACGTATGGACACCAATGGAGGAAAGTGGCTGGGGGGGTGGTGGTGGTGGTGGGATGAATGGGGAGATTGGGATTGACATGTATACACTAATATGTATAAAATGGATAACTGATAAGAACCTGCTGTATAAAATAATAAATTAAATAAGAATTTTAACAAAAGGATACTAGTCATAATATTAGGATCCACCCTAATAATCTAATTTTAACTTAATTATCTCTACAAAGACCCTATTTCCAAATAAGGTTACATTCTGAGTACTGGGGGTGAAGACTTCAACATAATCTTTTTTGGGGGGGAAATAATTCAATCCATAGCAAATAGTTACTGCTTTATTCTTATTTTCTACTCCCTCTTGATTCAATATAATGATTTATACTCTTCTAGAAATTGGTTCTTTTCACCAAAATTTCATATTACTGGCATAATATTGTAATTTTTTAAATCTCTAATTTAAATATTAGAATTTTATATTCTTTCTTTTGTTTTCCTTGTTTGATCTTGCCAGAAATGTATTTAGTTAATTTGTTTTCTCCAAGAATCACCTTTAGGTATTCTTGATTTCCTTTAGTATTTCTATCAATTAAAAAAAAACAAACTAAAAGCAGCTTTATTGTGGTATAACTGACATATGACTAACTGCACACATTTAAAATGCACAGTTTGATAAGTTCTGACCTCTATCACCTATCTGTCTATCCATCTACCTATCATCAATCATCTGTCTATCTAATGTGTGCTTTGAAACCATCACCGCAATTGAGATAGCAAATCTATTCCCAAAGTTACCTAATTCTTCTTTGTAATCCTTCCCTCATGCCCCACCCTTAACCCACCATCCCAGGCAGCCACTGATTTGCTTTCATATGTGGATATTATATAAATGGAATCTTACAATAGGTACTCTGTTTTTGCCTAGCATATTTCAATCGGCATGGTTATTTTGAGGCTCATCATGCTCTTTATGTATCAATAATTCTTTTTATTGTGGCATCGTAATCCATCGCCCAGATATACCACAATTTGTTTATTCATTTTGTTGATGGACGTTAGGGTTGTTTCTCATGTTTGTCTGTTACAAATACTTCTGGTAAGAATACTTGTGTATAAGTCTTTTTTTTTAAAGGGATTTTAGATTCAGAGCAAAATTGAACAGCAAGTACAGACAGAGTTGCCATATACTTCTGCAGCTCACAGGCACAGCCTCCCCGGCAATTAACATCCACCCCAGAATGGTACATTTGTTACAATTGATGAACCTACATTGACGCATTATCACTCTACGTCCGCAGCTTATGAGGGTTAACTCTTGGTGCTGTACATTCTATGAGTTTTGACAAATGTATAATAACATATATCCACCATTATCGTATCACACAGAATAGTTTCACTGCCCTAAAAGTCCTCTGTGTCCCACCTATTCATCTCTCTCTCCCCAATGCCTGGCAACCACTGATCTTTCTACTATCTCCATAGTTTTGCCTTTTCCAAGATGTCATATGGTTGGAATCTTAGAGTATGTAGCCTATTTAGATTGACTTCTTTCACTTAGCAATATGCATTTAAGGTTCCTTCATGTCTCATCATGGCTTGATAGTTCATTTCTTTTTAGTACTGAATAATATTCCATTGTCTGGATATACCAGAGTTTATTTATCCATTTACTTACTGAAGGTCAACTCGGTTGCTTCCAAGTTTTGGCAATTATAAATAAGGCTGCTATAAACATTCTTGTGCAGGTTTTTGTGTAGACATAAGTTTCCAATTCATTTGGGTATTCATAAATACCAAGGAGCACAATCACTGGATTGTATAGTGTGGTTAGTTTTGTAAGAAACCACACAACTCTCTTTCAAGGTGGCTGTGCATTTTGCCTTCCCGTCAGCAATGAATGAGAGTTCCTGTTGTTCCACATCATCAGTGTTTCAGATTTTGGCCACTCTAATAAGTGTGTAGCGATTACAAGTCTTTTGTGGACATATCCTTTTATTTCTCTTAGATAAATACGTAGGATTGGATGTCAGGATCATATGCTAAATGCATTTTAAAATTTTTAAGAAACTGTCGAACTGTTTTCCAAAGTGGTTGCATCATTTATACGCCCACCCTTGCTAGCACTTGTTATGGCCACAGCCTTTTTAATTTTAGCTCTCCTAATGGGCGTGTAGCAATACTTCGTCGTGGTTTTAATGTGTATTTCCCTAATGACACTGATGCTGAACGTCTCGTCATGTGGTTATTTGTCATCCATATATTAAATCTGGTGAAATATCTGTTAAAATTTGGTGAAATGCTGCCCCGCTGGAATTTTTTTTTTTTTTTTTTTTTGCAGTACGCGGGCCTCTCACTGTTGTGGCCTCTCCCGTTGCGGAGCACAGGCTCTGGACGTGGAGGCTCAGCGGCCATGGCTCACGGGCCCAGCCACTCCGTGGCATGTGGGATCTTCCCGGACCGGGGCATGAACCCGTGTCCCCTGCATTGGCAGGCGGACTCTCAACCGCTGCCCCACCAGGGAAGCCCCCTGCTGAAATTTTGAATGGAATTGTGTCGAATCTACACATCAATTTGGAGAGAACCGGTATCTTAAATAAATGCCCCTTTTAACCCATGGTCATGGTCTCCATTCATTTAGGTCTTCTTTAATTTCTCTCAGCAATGTGTTTTAGTTTTCAGTGTATAGTTCTGCACATCTTTTTGGGGGTTATCCTAAGTATTTAAAAAAATTTTTTGATGCTAATATGAATAGGGTTGTTTTAAAATTTCAGTTTCTGATTTGTTCGTTGCTGACATATGGAAATGCAATTTATTCTTTTAAATATATATATTTTTTGCTTTTCTCTCTCCTGCTGGATTGTCAACAAATTCTTTTCTTAATTTTTCTTTTTTAATCTTCTGGTTTGGAAGCTATGGTGTATATTTCAAGGTTTATATGAGTTGCTACTCTTTTATTTTTAACATCTATAATTTTGGGCTTTATTGTTGCTATCCAGAAGCCTGCTGTCTGCTAGTCAGATTGGTTTTCCTTTGTAGATAATCTCCCTTTTTCTTCCTGACAGTTTTTAAGATTTTTTTATTCTTAATACTTTTTTTTTTTTTTTTTTTTTTGGCTGTGTTGGGTCTTTGTTGCTGCACGCAGGCTTTCTCTTGTGGTGAGCTGGGGCTACTCTTTGTTGCGGTGTGTGGGCTTCTCATTGCTGTGGCTTCTCTTGTTGCGGAGCATAGGCTGTAGGTGCGTGGGCTTCAGTAGTTGTGGCACACGGGCTCAGTAGTTGTGGCTTGCGAGCTCTAGAGTGCAGGCTCAGTAGTTGTGGTGCACGGGCTTAGCTGCTCTGTGACATGTGGGATCTTCCCCGACCAGGGCTCGAACCCGTGTTCCCTGCATTGGCAGATGGATTCTTAACCACTGCACCACCAGGGAAGTCCTCTTAATACTTCTAAGTGTAACTTTTCTGTCTAGATATAGATTCAATATTACTCATCCTGCTTGGTGTATAACACGCATTTTGGATCTGAGGACTTATAATTAAATTTTGGTATATTCTCATCCCATCTCTTCTAGTAGGGCTCTCTGCTTTTTCCTATACTCACTTCCTGTAGAGCTTCTGTTAGAAATATGATGGAGCCACTCAATCTGTATTCCCTGTCTTTAACTTTTATTTCATGATTCTGATCTGCTTGCTCCTTTATGCTTCATTCCTGGTGAACTCCTCAGGACAACCTTCCAACCCACAAACTGTTCACCGATGTATAAACCTATTTGTCTTATATATGTAATTGTTTTAAATCTTAATAACTATGTTTTTCATTTTCAAGATTTCTGTTTGGTTCTTTTTCTCATCCACCTATTATAGTCTTATTTCTGCCTGTTTTGCTTCATTATTTCTTATTATTTTTGAATTTTTCCCATATTTTATCACTTTGAAGAATCTAAGCACACTCATTTTCAGATCTTTTCCTCTTTTCTCCACCATTTTAATATTTTAATCTTTTCTGTATTGAACTAATCTGTCAATAGTTGATTTTGTTGGCTGTCTTTCTCAGCATTTTCTTTCTTTGTGTATTTGAGCACTTTGGTTTACAAGCTCTTCTCATATTACAAGTTCTGTCTTGCCTCATCCCACCCCTACTATCCTCTTCCTGTTTAGGAGTTTTGTACCTGTTTTCACATGGTCTTCTAGGACCTTTTAGTCCAGAACCAGTTTAGGGGATACTGAAGATTCAGTCACCAACCCAGAGGCATGCCTTGCCTATTTGTTAGGCTATATTAGTGTGTGTGCAAAAGTAAATATCAAAGCATAATCTTAACTTGCCATATTGACAGAAATTGTAGTTTTGTGTGCATAATAAGTGGTCACATTGAAGAAAATTCTTTTGGAGAGGTCATGGTGTTATTATTTTCAAAATCAAGTCAATATACGAATTTCTAAAATGGATGCTTTCTAGAATTCTATGAAAGTAATTATATTTGGCTCACGGACTATCTTCAGCTATTTCATATTTTCATTTACCACTGCAAGAACAAGATTTTCAATTTCAGTCTTGGTAATTTTGTTTTAAAAACCAGGGACTGGTGACCTTATCTATTTCAAGGCAATACTCAAAGTATGAAGAGGGTAGCCTAGTGATGAACAAGGTAGCCTAGTGAGAAGATTAGTTACAAGTACATCAAAAGTCCACCAGAAGTCTATGTGTATATGTATATGTATATATATATGTACAACTTACCCTAACACACTAACACACTTTGTTGTACACCTGAAGCTAACACAACATTGTAAATCAACTATACTCCAATTAAAAAAAAAAAAAAATAGTCCACCAGAAGTCTATTTCTTGTGAGGATTTTACCTGGAGAATGGGGCTGGGCAGG
>NW_006789830.1:20290-59536 GCF_000442215.2 Lipotes vexillifer | reverse complement strand
GGAAAGAGGTATTGAATATTGATTTTCCCAATTATCCTAGAATTAAAGCCAATATCTGACAGACATACCAACAGAAATCTGAAATGGCAGCTCTATGCAGGGAGAATAACATGTAGTGGTATTTGGACATATGATGGTAGAATTCTCTGCAAGGGAGTGGGGGAGCAGGCCTGTTTTCATTCAATTGCTTCCTTAGAAAAGCAGATTGCCTGGAATCCAGTATGTACTGTGTCCCTGATTGGAGAGTCCAGGGCATTTTTCATTGATTCCACAGCTGGAAAACTCCCAAGAATGGGCTTAGGGCCACTGAAATGAACAATTATATTTAAAGTTTGACCGACCTTGCTCAGTGATAATTCCCTCTAGAAAAGAAAAGAAGATACTGCTTGCTAAGCCATCCCAAACTAGCTCCAAAAAAATACAGAAATTTGATTTTTGAACATTTTCATCTGCATTTAAGCCTCTTGGGTGATATAATTGGAAAACAACATTTCTTCACAGTGAAAATGTGTTTGGCAGCCCGTCTATATACAAAGTTCAAATTTAGGGCAAAGAAGAAGAAACCCTCATTATGTAATCAGGTCAAATTATTGGTTACTGGGAAGAGTTCCTGGTTTAGACTTAATCTATTATGTGAAGTAGATATTAGGTCTTTTATTCTGCCTGTGCCATTTTAATCACAGCAGTTCTTCATTCTAAATATTTTAACCTCGGAAGACATTACCCCAGGGCTTCTTATTTGTTTAGATATTGTTATGTAAGACACAATAGCATCGGTAAGGCAGGATTGATCCCTTCTTATCTTTCACAGGAGGATTGAACAATACATAAAGGAACTGGTGCTATAAATATAGGTAGTTTTCTAAATTCCCAGGTAAAGAGGGGCAGGGGTGAAAGGTGAAGACCTAGGGCAGAGAGCCCTCCAAATTGCAGTTTAAGTGATGGAGAAATGAATGTGGCGAATCTGTTCTTCCTCTCTCTTCTCTTTCTTTCTCCATTTAACTCAACCTCGGTCAATTGCAAAACACACACTTTTAGTCTTTCCACTTAAAGTGAAAGGCAGAGATTGACATCATGTTTGCTGGGTATGACCTGCATACGGTTTTGAAAACTTTTGAATCATATAATGAAAAAATCAGAAATTTCATCTAAAAATCCTGAGTTTCAACTTCTCATGAAAAATTAGAGAATCTGGCTACCCTAGGTCTATAGTTCATCAAGGCGATAACTGGCAAGTTCTAGGCAGTGGCCAAAGTTCTCCACTTAACCACAGTTCCAACCATGTTTGCCTCCCTCTTCATATTAAAAGTCAGGTTTTTGGGCTTCCCTGGTGGCGCAGCGGTTGAGAGTCAGCCTGTCAATGCAGGGGACACGGGTTCGTGCCCCGGTCCAGGAAGATCCCACGTGCCGCGGAGCAGCTGGGTCCGTGAGCCATGGCCGCTGAGCCTGCGCGTCCAGAGCCTGTGCTCCGCAACGGGAGAGGCCACAACAGTGAGAGGCCCGCGTGCCCCCAAAAAAAAAAAAAAAAAAAAAGTCAGGTTCTTTTAGGCATTTGGGATTGTACTTTATGGTGTAAAGCTATGATTTCTTGCATTCTTATTTGTTCATCCAACAAATATTTATTGAGAATCACTGTTCCAAGATTTGAAGTTACTACAGTGAGCAAACAGATTTGGTCCATGCCATCACTGTGCTTATATTCTAGTGAGGAGAGATAGATAATCACAAATAGAATATATGATGTTGGGGAAAAGCGTTATAAAGATAAATAAAACATGGTGCCTCAGACATTACTATATCCACTTGGACACAGGATGATACTTTTTGCCCACTTGCACTTTAGTTGGTTTGTCCAATGCACTCTGAGTGGAAGTGATCTATGTCACCTCTGGGTGGAAGCATTTATTTGCCAGCCTTGACTCTGCTCTTCACTGTTACCTCTCTGTGGCTAGTGTGTTGGTTCAAATTGATAAGGACTTTTGGGGGAGGACTGCCTGGGAGGGTTGCCCAGACTGGCAGTAGATTTTTCTTAAGTGATGACATTTTTTTTTTTAAGCCACTGATGTTTGCGGGGCTGGTTGCTATGACTCCATAACACAGATTACCCTGGAAGTATAGTGAGAAGTCAAGGAGTGGTAGGTGCAGAGTGCTGAAATCGCAGAGAGTGTGGTCTAGGGGTCCTTTCTGAAGAGGCGACCTTTGATCAAAGTGAGTGGTCTTGCTATTAGATAGGTCAAGGAGGACGCTTCCAGGTGGATAAAGCAGTTTAGAGCTGTGTTGCTGTGTGTGTTCTTACAATGTGGGCTTTGAACACTCAATGGTTTTCACGTTTTACTGCTCTCCTCCAAGGTTTTAATAAAATGAACGTATTAAAAGTTAGTGGGATGGCGAATAATTAGTATTTCTGGCATTTTGTTCCCCACCTAGAATTTTGAGATCATGCTTTCCTACTTTCCATCTGATTTCAGCCCATGATCACAGACTGCAGACTCCATCAGCACATTCAGGTTGATTCTCAGCAATAGGGCCAGACGGCTTTCATCAATGTATTCAGAACTGAGCTTATTCCCAAAGGAACAAAAGGCAGAATAACACGCTCTATTCTATTTTGTTTCCACTGGCCTGTTATGATTCTGTTTTAGAGAAACATGTAAAGCAAATCAGCTTAAAGATAAAGACAATAGAATGTGTTTTGCAGCCATGTCTTGGCTATATGCAATTACTTTTTCTCTCAATGTGTTGTACCGATGTTTAAATGGTACCATGAATAGGCACCCTTTATTTCCCTACCCATCAGTGCCACCCAGTTATTCAGTATATAATAATCTAAATTCTGATTTTTTTCTTATTTTAACACACAAAGGTACATGTTTTGGGGGTTCTGTTATGTACACTTTAACTCACTGTGGTAAACTCAATGTTTTTGCATAGTTTGGCCACAAAATTAAGTATGAACTAAAGACAATGATTAAGATGAAATGGGTAAATCCTCGTTAGCCTTCTCTAAATTTTCCTTTTATTTACTATTCTCTTCATTCCTGAAAACACCCAAATCTAGTCACTTCTTTATTCTACATTTGTTAGTGTCTTATTTGCATTCTTGGAGCCCAGGAACTGTGTCTTCTTCCAACTCTCTCCCCTAGCAATCATGTACCTGAACACAGGAAATGTTTGGCAAACATCCGCTGAATGAATGTAGAATTGCTTCACTGGTTAGATTTGGGGTTTGATACTTTAAGTGTGTTCATTGATTCTGTCATGCTTTACACTATAGATATCTGGGGATTTTCATTTTAGAAAACCAGTTGGAAAATTGCAGGCAAAGAGACAAACCTCTAAGTTACCCTAAGCATTGGGTCTCTTAACGTAAAGAATTCGACACTTCAGGTCACTGAGTTTTTACTACACACCTTGAACCACATGATGTATTAAGATTTACAGGGCAATGCTCTCATCTCTGAGAATTCCTGGTCTCGTTGGGGAAGCGGTATTTACACCCGTGGAGTAAGCTGGGACTGCTGAAATGTAGAGTATTAAGTGTGTGATATTGGCAAGAAGAAATTCCATGAAAGATGAGGTGAGGATGTTGGCGTTGGCTTCCTGGAAGAGTAAATGAGGATGGAGATAGGCTTTGCAGGATGGAAGGGATTTTGGTAAACAGGGAGGGGGGCAGAGACATTCCACTGGTCAGAAACAATCTACATAACGAAGAGTTTACTCTCAGGGTAAGGAAATAACCCAGTCATTCCACTCTCAACTTCCGTTCAACTCTTGCAGAATTATATAGATTTAAGTCTTAAACTGGACCACAATAGAGGAGAAAGCGTAGGTCCTTTTGACTTGTAGGTATTTGTTTCCTATGAGTGGTCAGGAGAGTGAAAATAGGATGAAAACACCCCTGAATAAATAGAAAATGAAGTAAGGCAGCCAAGTCATTAAAATAACATGAGTATGTGAAGTAGATGGAGAAAATGGGGATTTCCACACGTTTATCAGTAATGCTGCACCAAAGAGGAGACACTAAGGACAACAGAGGATGAGAAAGGGAAGCAGCCCTGTCTAGCAGTTTTTACATATGTAAAAGGATACTATTTCATTGTTTTATATTTGGGTTTTACCCTGGAATGTTAAACATGATTTTATGAAACAATATACTCAAATGAATAGTGTAGGTTAGCACTAATTTTTTAAGTATTATAAAATTACAGAATAAAATAAAGAGGGAACTTTTTCTCACCCCTTTGTCACATGGTCTAGAGAGTCACTTAAGTATGTAAGAGCTTTTTAAAAAAAAGGGGAAAAAAAAGCAAGTGCTCTGGATCAGGCTTAGATTCCCGTAATTACATCATTATTTGAATTAGGTCAATCGGCCTGTTTTTCTTCTAACTCCTTACAGCAGTCAGTAATACTAAGGAGTCTGAAGTTTTCAAAAGTGAGAGGATATGAAAGGGGGAGAAAACAATGGAGAGGGGAGGCTGGGCAGGGCATCAGAGCAGGACACTGGGCAGTCAGAGGGCAGTAAGATGGCACTGGTCACCTTTGGTAATATATAGGTACCAAATGTGGGAAAGTATTGCAGAATGGGGCATGGGAGAGACAAATATCTATCTACTTTACAATATGGTTTAGAGTAGGACTGATTCCAGGACACTTAGGAGGATTAATGAATGAGAACTTGACTATGAGGTAGGCATAAGGCAGACCATTCCAATGATATCTGTCACAGCTAAGTGCATAAATGGTCCCTCATTAGGATAACTGCTAGGGGAGAGGTAAAGGGAGAAGGGGATGGGTAACCAAAACAAGGTTGGCTTCTTGGTTTTTGTTATTAATCTTATTTTTCTAGATTCACAGTGCTGGATTAGAGCATCAAAAAATGGAAGTAGGTAGAGAAGGAAGGGCAAGTGGAAATGTGGTCAGGAGCTAAAGAGTAGTCAGAAACCTGCATGCCAGTCTACAGAGCAAAGCAAGTATACCTCTGGCTGGAAGCTCAGGGTCTGCTGGCTTTTGGCCTTGGATCTTTTCTAAGAGAGGGGAGGCTGGACCAAAAGACCTCTTGACAAACTATCCTACAAATTCCCCACTCTGCCATGGTTTCACATTTGTTTCTCTTGCTCAGAGCTTGGATATATTAAAACGTTTACAATAAATCAGGTAGCATATAGTGAAAACAAGTCAATAAAGACCATACATTTTTTAGGACTGGCATTTCGGAAATTTTTATAATAGGAGAATTTTGAATTGCTTGTCAACCATCTCCATCTGTATGATCTCACCTACACCTCAGACTTGGTAAGCTTATAAGTAATTTCATTATTTTCTTCCCATGGTAGTTCTTCACACAAGGTTCTTTGCTTCTCTAATGACACCGACAATTTCTTTATCACTGAACTTCCAAAATGGAAGTGCTATTGAACATCGCTATTATCTTCCCTGTACCACTTCCAATCAATTTCCAAGTCCTATTGGTTCTTCCTTGATACATCTATTATGCTGTTCCTTCTTATCCGCCCCGTGTCCTGCTACTGGATGGATTCTTCTAAAGGCACAGTTTAAATTATGTCAATTCTCTGTCCACTCCCCTGTTCAAAACTTGCAATGCTCACCATTGACTATGAGTCCATGTACATTCCCTCATTGTCTTTACATCCTGTTGTTGACATATATCTTACCTCTACAAATATTACAAACCTCAAAATATATTGTCATTTTTCTTTAAACATTTAATTGACTTTTGACGAATTTAATCTTAAAAAGAAAAATATTCTTTCATATATACCTATATGCTTACCTATTTTGTGTCTTCATTCCTTTCTGTAGATCCAAATTTCTACCTAGTATCATCCTCCTTCAATCTGAATATTCTCCTTTAGCATTTCTTATAATATTGGTTTGCTTGTGAAAAATTGTCTCAGTTTTTGTTCATCTGAAAATGTCTTTATTTAACTTGAATTTCTGAGAGACAGTTCACTGATAATAGACTTTAAAAGTAACGTTACACTGTCTTCTGGTCTCTGTTGTTTTCTGATGAAAAGTCAGCTAATATTCTTATCTTTGTCCCATTGTATGTCATGTCTTCCTCTCTCTCTCTCTCTCTCCCTCCCTCACTTCTTTTAAGATTTTTTTCTTTAACTTTGTTGTTCTTAGTTGTATATCCTGCTATAGTGAGCTTCCTGGATCTATGGGTTGCTGTTTTAGATCAAATCTGGAAAAATTCTGTCCCATATTTCTTCATATTGTTTTGCTCTATTTCTGTCTGTCCCCCAACTTTATTTCTTTCTTGTACACCAAATACGTAATTATAGACCACTTGATACTAACCCACAGATTGCTGAAGCTTTGCTCATTATTGCAATTTTTCCTCTCTGTACTTCCGTTTGAATGATTTTATTGACTTGTTTCAACTTCAGTGACTCTTCTGTTGTGTCCACTGTACTGTCAATCACATCTGACACATTTTTTTTATTCAAGATTTTTTTCAGTTCTAGGCTTTGCATTTTGACCTTTTTGATGGTTTTCACATCTCCAGAAATTCCCATCTTTTCACCCATTATATTCATTTTTTTCATGTAGGTAGGTCCCTTAGTATATTTTTCACAGTTCATTTCAAACCCTTGTCATCTAATTTTAAAATCTGCATCATTTATGAGTCTGTTTGTTTTGACTAATTTTTCTCTTGACTCTATACCACATTTTCTTGTTCATTTATATGACTAGTAATTTTTTAATTGTATACTGAACAGTATGGTTTAAATATTGTAGAGATACGAATTCTGTCATCTTTTTTCTGGAAAGTGTTGAGTTTTATCCCAGTCGGGACTTAAATTACTGGCATATCATCTTGAACAGGTGTTGCTTTGCTCCTCAGTCCTAGGAGCATAGTCTTTACTCCTAAGCCATGGCTCTTTTGGGGTTTATTGAAAGCTTGACATTTTTACTAAGCCCCTCTAATTTCAAACTGCCTCTCCTGCATTGGATATCTGCTAAAATGTGTTCTTAGCTCTTTTAGCATTCTAGGTGTTTGTTTGTTTGTTTTCCTTTTGAGTTCCTTGGAGTCTCACGTCTCACATGCATAGTTCAGCAGTCAACCAAGGATTAAAAGAAGTTTATATGCAGACTTTGGGGTTCCCTCTCTATGACTCCCTTCTCTGAGATTTCACTCCTCAATTTCCAGCCATTCTGTCAATCCCAGATTCTCTTATCTTCTGACTCCTATAATAAGAGTATGGCTTTACTTCCACTTCAGTGGGGTAGGGCCCTGCCTCCAGTGGGAAAGCCATGGGTGGATCTTTTTTTTTTTTTTTGCAGTACACGGGCCTCTCACTGTTGTGGCCTCTCCCATTGCGGAGCACAGGCTCCGGACGCGCAGGCTCAGCGGCCATGGCTCACGGGCCCAGCCGCTCTGCGGCATGTGGGATCTTCCCGGACCGGGACACGAACCCGTGTCCCCTGCATTGGCAGGCGGACTCTCAACCACTGAGCCACCAGGGAAGCCCCCATGGGTGGATCTTACCCAGCATCAATTCTTTTTTTTTCAAGGATCATACCTCCTCCAGTTTCTGCCTACTTTTGATTACTCTCCAGTGTCTTCAGTTGTTTTTAATTTTTTGGTCACAGTTTATAATTGTTTTCTTTGGGAGTGTCAGTCCAATATAAGATACTCTGCAATTACATGAAACCAGAATTTCTCTATTGACCATGAAAGAATTCTAAACCCCATATCTGGCTTTTAAGATCCTTTAGGAATAGTCTCCAACTGTCTTAGTTAGCTCACGCTGCCATAACAAATATACAAATTTAAATGACAAATATTTATTTCTCACAGTTCTGGAGGCTAGAAGGCCAAGATCAGTGTGCCAGCATGGTCGGGTTCTGCTGAGACCCTGCTTCCTGACTTGTAGGCAGTTGTTTTCTCACACTGGGGGTGGAGGGGGTGGAAAAGCAAGCTCTCTCCTGTCTCTCATTATAAGGGCACTAATTCCATCATGAGGGCTCTACCCTTATGACCTTATTACCTCCCAAAGACCCCATTGCCAAATACCATCACATTGGAGAGTACAGTTTCAGTATGTGCATTTTCGGGAAACACAAACATTCAGTTTATAGCATCAACCTCCCTTTTTACTTCATTTTTCACTTCTCCCCTTTATTCATGCTCAATTACTGTCAATTTGGCATAATGTTCTTTAAACTTTGTATCTGCACCTCTTGTCCCCTCATTTCTATCTTAACATGTCCAAAGTCTATTATTAAAATTCTTATGAGCTAATAACACCCTTCTTCCTCCTCTGTGATGGACTCAGGAGTCAGGCAGAGATTAAATGGTCACCTTTATTATTGATAAAGTACTGGAAGAAAGAAGCTTTAAGGATCTCTCACTGCATGTCAGAAAATAGACCACAGCACAGGGGTCATGCAGACAGGTTCCAACTAAAGAGAAAGCAGATGGAGCTAAGCAGAGAATGTTCAGTTTCTGCTCTCAAACTCACTACTTAACCCCCTGTGGGAAGAGTAATGAGTGGGAAGAGAGGCCAAGGATGTTACCGCAGCTGAAGTTCCTCTACATGGGGAAATGTAGAAAGGAGAATAAACATCTTCTCCTTCTCCTGAATAAAATACTTTCACCTTCCAAGTATTAAGCAGGACCAATTCTCAGTCACCTTTTTTGCCCATCCTTCCCTATGCCTTTCTACATAGAAGAAGGCATAGAGGATCTCTCCTTGCTTTGAATGCTACTTTCACCTTATCTGAACTTTTCTCTATAGCATTTATTCTCTCTTGTAAGTGTAATAATTGATCTATTTCACTGTGACCTCTCCTCTTTCCTAGAATCTCCTTAAAATTATTATTATTTATTTATTATTATTCATGCTTTCATATTCTCCCGTTATTAACATAGTAACTGACAAATGGTAAAGTCCTGAATAAGTATTGATAAAATGGAAAAATAAGTCAATGAAATGATCCATGAAGAAAAAGGTAGGTAGCAAAGAGGGATCTAATAATTTAAAGCAGAATAAGCCAAGCCATCATGGGAATGAAGAATATATTTCTATTTAAAGTAGCTAATTGCCTGTCACTAGAGGAGGAAGTAATGACATCACCAGCACACTGATATTATCATGACCACCATCTTCTACTCTCCAGTGTGAGAGGCTGTTAGCAGGTGTGCTTGGAATGGAACTCAAGGGACATCTATCAGCATCTTCTTACAGCCTCATACCAGCCTCTCTAGAGGTTTTAAACATCTTAAATTACATAAGAAATTAGAATGAGAGAAATGAATGGATTAGAATGAGGAGCTGGAATTCCTCTTGAAGGTTTTGAGACTCTTTCTTGACTATGTTTTATCAAACTCTTAGTTCAGATATAATCATTCCTCTTCACCTTTATCCTTAGGTACTATCAAAGAACATACTGGGAAGAAAGTATTAAATCAAAAAGTAATTTTTACATTTCCTTCCTGACAGAATTGTTCCATACTGTGTGCCTTTTAAGAAATTTAAAATATTAGATATAATTCTTTTTTTGGTACTTAAGTCAGGGAAACAGTCTGGTCCAAATGAAGGCTTACAATTCTCTTTTTTCTTATTGTATTTTAAAATTATATGTACAGATGAGCAAAATAAGAAAATACTGCTCTCTAATTTTATCACCAGCAATAACTAATGTTAATGTTTTGATATACATAACATTTCATCTTTTTTCTATGCATACATATGTCTATATCTATCATCTATCTATCTATCTATCTGTCTGCCTATCTATCATTTATCTGCCTACCTATCTATCTATCATCCATCTATCTACAAATTTAGGAAAATTATACCATACACTGTTTGCTTAATTTATAATAGTTTTATAAATTATAAATAATAGTTGGTAGATGCACAGAAAATTTGTGAAGACAGTGCAGAGTTCCCATATAGCTCACACCCAACTTCCCCTATTGTTAATATCTTATATTAGCATTGTACTAATGTCACATCTATGAACCAATATCAATTCATTGTTATCATCAATGTCAATATTGATACACTATTACTAACTGAAATCTATGCTTTATTCAGATTTCTTTAGTTTTTACCTAATATTCTTCTTCTGATCCCGATCCCATCCAGGATATCACATTACATGTAGTTGTCATGTCTCCTTAGACTCCTCAGACTAGAACATTTTTTCAGACTTCCCCTTTTATGGTGACCTTGACAATTTTGAGGAGTACTGCTCAGGTGTTTTGTAGAGTGTCTTTCACTTGGATTTGTCTGATGATTTTCCTCATGATAGTATTAGAGTCATGGATTTGTGGGAAGGAAACCACAGAAGCAAAGTGCCATTCTCATCACATCATATCAAGGATACATACTATCAACATGATTTTGCACTGCTGATGCAGTCATCTAGCTGAGGTCATGTTTTTCAGTTTTCTTCATAGTAAATTTACTCTTTTTCTGTCCTTCTGCCCTTCTTTCCATACTGTGCCTTTTGGAAGGAAGTCACTGTGTGGAGTCCACACTAAAGGGGTAGGGAGTTATACGTCACTCCTTGGAGGGGGGGAGGACCTACATAAATTATTATTATTTTTTTAAAAATAAATTTATTTATTTTTGGCTGCGTTGGCTCTTTATTGCTGCACGCGGGCTTTCTCTAGTTGTGGCGAGTGGAGGCTACTCTTCGTTGTGGTGCACAGGCTTCTCATTGCAGTGGCTTCTCTTGTTGCGGTGCATGGGTTCTAGGCATGCAGGCTTCAGTAGTTGTGACTTGTGGGCTCTAGAGCGCAGGCTCATTAGTTGTGGTATGGGCTTAGTTGCTCCGCGGAATGTGGGATCTTCCCGGACCAGGGCTCGAACCCATGTCCCCTGCACTGGCAGGCAGATTCTTAACCACTGTGCCACCAGGGAACCCTACATAAATTATTAGAAATTCTTCTGCATGGACAATCAGTTCCTTCTTATTTATTTATTTAATCATTTATTTATATGAGTATGGGCTCATGTATGTTTGTTTTATACTTTGGATTTTAATCCAATATTATGTTATATACTTTGTTGCTCAAATTGTTCCAGCCTTGACCACTGGAAACTTTTCATATGACCCTTTGACACACCCCAATTATTGTGGGTTTTCTTGAGCACTCCCTTACTTTGTGGCCCTACAAGAGGCTCTAGAATCATCTTGTATTTACCCTGCTCTAGACCTGGAATCAGTCATTACTCCAGGGAGCCCTGGTTCCTTTTTACTGGAGAATGGTATTCGAAACAAGATCTGGGCACTACGTGTGCTCACTGCTACTTGGATACTGTTGCTTGTAGGCTTTCTTAACTGACAGAGCAAGGAAATATATATATATGTATATTAACTGGTATATACACACATATTGTAATTATTTATTCCCATGTATTTATCTGCATCTATATTAAATAAAACATGAGTTCATATTGATGTCTTCAGCCCTAATCCCGTACCACATGGCTCATTCCTGACTTCTTTTGCTTGCCTGTAAACTCCCTCTCCAAGAGTGAGAATCTTGATTTCTGCCATTTGTCATCCATTTACTTAATTGTTCAATTCTAGTATACATATAGAGTGGTTTCAGAACTGTTAACCCCTTCCCTCATGGGAAACAACTTTACCAGCTAGGATTCAGTGCTTATATACATTTCTTTTTGCCTTTCATTTTAGTTTTCACTCATTTCCAAAGTTATTTAGGTCAACCCTTTTATCCCCAACCCCTTCAGTTAGGTCATTTCATACATTTGTAATATAGACAGATTCCTTTGTCATAGTCTGCAATCCATTCTGGGATCCGCTGATCTCGTAAATGATTTTTTAATTTGCGTACGTTGCTTCACTCTTTTTGCCATAAAGTTCTGTAGGTTTTGACAAATGCATAGTGATGTACCCCATAGCAGTATCATACAGAATAGTTTCAAAAAAACGTCCTGTGCTTCATTTATTCAATACTCCCCTCGTCCAAACCTCTGGCAACCACTGATCTGCTTGATGTCTCTACAGTTTTGTTTTTTCCATAGCATCATATAAATAGAGACACACAATATGCAGACTTTTCAGACAGGCTTATTTCACTTATCATATTTAAGATTTATCCATGTTTATTCATGGCTTGATAGCTCATTCTTTTTATCACTAAATAGTATTCCATTGTATGGATGTTGCACAGTTTATCCATTCACCTATCGAAAGATATATTGATTACTTCCAGTTTTGGAAAATTATGAATAAAGCTGTAATAAATATTTGCATGTGGGGTTTGTGTGAATACATATTTTCAAGTCAATGGAGTAAACACCTAGGAACCTGATTGTTGGATCATATGTAAGACTATATTTGGCTTTGTGAGAAACTGATGAGCTGTCTTTCAAAGTGAACCATTTTGTGTTCCCACCAGCAATGAATGAGAGCTCCTGTTGCTCAGCATCCTTGCCAGCAATTGGTATTGTTAGTTTTTTGGATTTAAGCTATTCCAACAAATATGTAGGGGCATCTTGTTGTTTTAATTTGCATTTCCCTAATGACAAATAATGTTGAGCATCCTTTCATATGCTTATTTCCATCTGTATCTCTTCTTTTGGGTTGTAACCATTCAGATCTTTGCTCATTTTTTAAATTAAAAAAAAAAATCTTACTGTAATAACAGCACGAGATCTACTCTCTCAACAAAATTTTAAGTGCACCATACTGTATTGTTGACTATAGGTACAAAGATATACAGCAGACCCCTAGAACTTACTCATTTGCTTAACTGAAACTTTATGCCTATTGATTAGTAACTCCCGATTTCCCCCTGGAAACTCCCCCACCAGCCCCTGGAAACCATGAATCCACTCTGATTTTATGAATTTTACTATTTTTGATACTTCATATAAGTAGAATCAGGCAGTGTTTGTCTTTCTGTGACTTTCACTTATGTCCTCAAGGTTCATCCATGTTATTGGACATTGCACAGTTTCCTTCTTTTTTAAGCCTGGATAGTATTCCTTTGAATGAATGTATCACATTTTCTTTGTCTATTTATTTGTCAATGGACTGTTAGATCGTTTCCCCATCTTGGCTACTGTCAATAGTGCTGTAATGAATATGGTAGTGCTAATATCTCTTGGAGCCCTTGACTTCAATTCTCTTGGAAAAATACCCAGAAGTAGGATTGCTGGATCACATGGTAGTTGTGTTTTCAATTTTTCAGGAACCTCCATACTGTTTTCCATAGCAGCTACACCATTTTGCATTCCCGCCAACAGTGTGCAAGGGTTCCAATTTCTCCATAGCCTCACCAATGCTTGTTATCTTTAATCGGATTATTTGTTTTCTAATTGTTTAGTTTTAGGAGTTTTTGGTATGTTTTGCATACAAGTCCTTTATCCAATGTATGATTTGCAAATATTTTGTCCTTTTGCAAAATATTTGCAAATATTTTGTCCTTTGCAAATATTTTGTCCTTTTTGCAAATATTTTGTCCTTTTACCTCTTAACAGTGTCTTTTGTAGTATATACTCCTTTAATCTGTCTTTTTTTTCACTCAACAATATGTCATTAACTTTTTGCTATATTATTCTTTCATAACATCACTTTTTAAAAGTTACAAATTATTCCATTTTAATAAATGTACCATACAATGTATTATTGTTGGACAAATATTTAGATGGCTTCCAGCTTTTCATTCCTATACAACTAAAGAAACAGTGATGGATATTCTTGTAACTAAATATTCTCTAAATATTTACTTAGAATAAATTGCTTTAAGTTAAACTTGTATATCTAAAGGTATCAAGACTTTTAAAAAATGTTAAAGACTTTTGCTGTAACAAATCCTCTTTTTTCTTGAGTTTCCATGCTTATGCAACATTTCATTCCCTCTTTAGGTCAGGGTCAGAGGTAGGACACAGTGCGTTTTGATGTATCATGTTCGATAATTAGTAAAATACATAGATCTGAAACATCAGAAGTATTCAGCCTCAGATGAGAGCTTCATCCTAGACTTTACTAGACTGATACCCTCTCTTTTGTTTCACTTTGCATTCAAAACCTTAATTAAGGCCTCATGTCCTCTAGGAAACCTGCTTATTTATCCTCCTGTGTCAGTGATGGCTCAAGGTGAAGGTGTTCAGTGACGGTGCATGCAATCTGGATGGTGTATGTTTCTCCAGTTACTTAGATTGTAGAGTGATTCAGGGTCCCTTGGGGGACCGGTCGTGGCCCCTTTGTCTCAACATTGCTTTCCATCCTTTCTCAAGCTGGGTTAATGTCCCTTCACTGTGTTCCCATGACATTCAATCTTAGCATGTATTTTTTTAAAAAAAATGTTTCTGCCTCTTTCTGAGATTTTGAATGTCTTAAACTGAACTACTTAAAAATCTTATTTTTTGTATTTTAAAGACAGAGTCAATAGAAACAGATGTTTTGGGAAATATTATAACATCCCCAAGAGCTGTGACAAAGCAGGCTTGTGCAGCCCTCTCTGGGAGTGAAAGAATCACTGAGGTTTCTGCTTTGTTTGTGCGCATCAAATGTTGCCTATAAACTCCTACTCCGCAGCAGCGTGGACCCAGACTTTTGAGTAGCAGGGAGAGGAAGCTGTAGCAGGAACTGGGCTCACTGGCCCAGCTCTTATTTTAGCTTTTTAGGTTTGGCTTTGTGCTGCCAGATGCTGCTGCTAACCTCTGGCCAACAGTAGTTTTGACAAATAGGGAGATTCTTAGTCAAAGGAGCTCTGTCTCCCTAAGAATGTGTAGCGACACTTTTAACTCAGAGCCGTGTCAGCTGAAACAGATCTTGTGCTTTAACAAGTACCTTGGATCTTTGGGAGAATAAACTAGTCATGGCTTTACAGGCCTTTTAGGGAAAGCTACTGCTGCGTTGCGTGCTCTTGGCGCTTGGGAATGCACAGCAGTGCTGGATGCCAAGAATATCAACAGCCGGAACAATATGTTCAGCGTTTAGGAACTACAGCTGGATCTAGCAAATGTCTGACTCCGTGGCCAAAGATATTTCCTCTGCACATTTTACCCTCTTAAGTAATGCAGAACCGGAGGCCCTAACACATGGCTCCAGCCCCACACAATTTTGGAAATAGGCTAATTGAGAGGCATTTCTATGGACTTCACCTGTGTTTCTCTTGTGTCTTTCACTAAAGATATTTGAAGGTAGAGGCTCATGTCTAAACTGCTGTGTAGATCCTGACACTCTGCATGTAATGCCATGAACTCAGAGACCTTGCTGGTGAGACAGAGAAAATGCTGTGACCAGACAAGCAGGTGTTATCAACTTGAGGATTAAAACTGACCTAACCTTTGGATTCGGAGAAATCTCTTCCCTTGCTCCTCCCCTACCCACTTGCTTTCTTTAAGTACACATGGCCACAGAAACATGCTTCCAAAGTTTGGAATTAGCTGTTTTATCTAGGACTTTTTTGGACATCATTCTAATATTAGTGGTAAGAATATACATTGGTTATTTGTAATTTTTTTTTTTTTTTTTTTTGCGGTACACGGGCCTCTCACTGCTGTGGCCTCTCCCGTTGCGGAGCACAGGCTCCGGACGCGCAGGCTCAGCGGCCATGGCTCACGGGCCCAGCCGCTCCGCGGCATGTGGGATCTTCCCGGACCGGGGCACGAACCCGTGTCCGCTGCATCGGCAGGCGGACCCTCAACCACTGCGCCACCAGGGAAGCCCTGTAATTTTTAAATGTGGATGAAAGGGAATTTTCTAGGCCAAGTATTGTTGCAACTCTTAAAAGTTGTCACTTACCATGTTTTCACTTTTTTTCCCTCACGCATCCTGTCTGAGACCTTCAGAACTCCTATATCAAGAGAACATAGAAGAAGTGGGCCAGAAAGAGTGAAAATGATATTCCAGCAAAGTCACTGTTCCCACCTTCTCCTCCATCTTTCAGCTCCTGTTACTGGGGGAGAGGAAGGAAGTAACCCAAAGTGGATTTAATTCGCACTGTCTACAGAGCACCTGCTCCTTCCCCGGCACTTTGCATGCATCATCTTACTTAACTCCATGACAGTTTAACAAAGCGGATATCATTGTTCCCATTTTACAGATAGGAAAACAAAAGGGCTAAGAGAGTAAGTAACTTGTTCAAAGTCAGTCACAGAGTTACGGACGGTATTTGAGCCCAGTGCTGTCTGATTGTGTAGAGCCCATGAGATTGTTCCTTACCTATATTGTGCTAAGTCTTTTTGGCTGCAATCAGGTAAGCAGAGAACCTTGGTTATGGCTGCAGGTCAAAATCACAGGCTGAATTTGCAAAAACCTTTAAGGACATGGCAATCACAGCCTGGAAGACAAGGCCCAGGTAGGACCCAAGAAATTTCAAAGAAAGCTGTGAAGAATCGGCAGGAGTCCCCTAACTAGCAACTAGTGGTGGGGCAGAACTTCCACACTCCTCCCCCTCCAATAAATAAGCAAACTTGAACTTCATACCAGCTTTCTCTGTGGTAGCTGCTGCAAACCAATAAGCTTTGAGGATCTGTGCTTCCCACCGGACAGGAAAGAGTCTTTGAGGATGACTAGGAAGGTAAGGAAGAGAGGGAAGGAAGAGGAATCCGTGTGCAAGGACATTCATACCATCTTTAAACAAAGGAGAGTTCAAAGGAAACACACCCAACATGGAAAAGGGAGATGAGAAATGACTAATACTTTTTTAAAGTATCAACCTAAAATTTTACACAGACAGGGCTGAATATCTTGTTTTAAAAATTACCATCTCTTGGGCTTCCCTGGTGGTGCAGCGGTTGAGAGTCCGCCTGCCGATGTAGAGGACACGGGTTCGTGTCCTGGTCCGGGAGGATCCCACATGCCGCGGAGCGGCTGGGCCCGTGAGCCATGGCCGCTGAGCCTGCGTGTCCGGAGCCTGTGCTCCGCAACGGGAGAGGCCACAACAGTGAGAGGCCCGCGTACCGCAAAAAAAAAAAAAAAAAAGTACCATCTCTTTCCTATTAGCAACCCCACAATAATCACTCTCATTGGAAAGAAATTGCAGAAGGAAGCATCGAAAAATGGTGGAAGCACAGAGGAGCACAAAGTGATGCATCATCCCTTCCCAACTGCAAATATAATTACCTTCAGGATGACAAGATGGCCAGACTGATTCAATAGACTCTTAGGATTTTTTCTCACTGCTCTCAGTCCTGAGTCTGTTTTCTGGGTTTGTCTATATTTGTGGGGAAATGAAGTGCCAGTTAAATCTCTGTTACTCTCATCCTGTAGCAAAAATTGTGGGTGTGGCAAAGACTTTTATTTGTCACAAATTTTATTCCTGGTTGTTGCCCTTCCTCCAAGGCCTCTTTTCCACTAAGTACCGCTAATATATGCAGACCACTGCATTGCATCACCCACTAATTCACTAACCACCATTTATGGGACACCTCTAATGCATCAGATGTTGGGGATATAAAAACAAACAACACAGTCCATGCCCTCAAGGAGCTCATGTTTAGTAGAGAAGAGAGACAACTAAACAAATAATCACTGTATAAAAGTTCCATAGTCAAAGGCTGTACAAGGTATGATGAGCACATCTGGCACAAATAAATGTCTCCAGGGAGAGAATATTTCTTACGTTTTCTGTTAGAAAGGAAATTTCCCGTGTTAAAAAAGAACATGTTGGTGTCATTCAAATTATTAACCCCAAATTAATCAGTCCCTAGTTGTTGGTGTCCTGTAGCTAGAAAAGCTTTAATTCTCCAGTGAGTACTGATGTTAGGGGGACCACTGACTGAAACCGCCTACCCTGGCCAGGCACAATAGTGACCACTTGCATGAGTTATCTTAAACAGGAGGTCCTGGTAAGGAATGCAGAACTAACAAGCTGCCACCAACCGGAAGAATTCGGGAAAGGTCTAAAGGAGAGAAGACGCCAGTCCATATGTCCTACCAACCTCCCAGAATCCTCCTTGCTGGAATCCATCTTGGCTGAGTGGCTCACCACCAGGAAGGACCCTGAGTCAGAATGATTGACCAGAGACAACCCGGAAACTAACCCCATCATCATAAAACCAGAGTCTGTGAGCCACGTGGCAGAGCTGTCGTCCTGGGTTCCGTAACCCTGCTGCTCTCTGCTCGGGCACCCCTTCCCAATAAGATCTCTTGCTTTGTCAGCATGTGTGTCTCCTCGGACAGTTCTTTTCCAAGTGTTAGACAAGAGCCCACTCTCGGGCCCTGGAAAGGGTCCTCCTTCCTGCAACACTGAGATCCACTAACACATAGCCAAGCCTGATATAATACAATCCTAGGGGGAACTATCACATTTCTCTGGGTATGCAATTGAGAAAACTCCATACTTAGCATCTATGACATTTTCATCGCATAATAACTTGAGGAAATCACATTAGGCGCGTATTTAGAAGGTATCCCATGGTAACCATGAGAAGTTGCTGTGGTCTCACATAGCTAAACGTAAACATTAATCCTGGCTTATCAGATGCCTGGAAGAAGCAGGGAAAGCAAAAGTTATCATGTCTCCTTTGCATTATCAAACACCCTTCTGTGCTTTCACGAGCCCTTGGGGAACAATAAAATTTTTGTCCCACACTCGGTCCCGTGGTTGTGATGGATGTTCTCCATGTCTGATTTTTTCTGAGCTTTTATGGAATGTATCTTGCTCATGGTTAGGGGAGTATGGTTCAGTGGAGACCACACTGAACAAGCAATTAAAGAGCTCTCTCTGCCTTTCTGCCTCTGTCTTTGGCTTTCTGACTCCCTAATAAATACTGTAATCTCTGATTCAGTTTCTTCATTATTCAAGTGGATTCTCCCTGCCCAGGCTTCCTAAGGATTTGGTGACCGTTCATTGAGGAACAGGACATTTGAACTTGCTGAGAGAAAGCTCTGATATGGCTTCGTGCAGCCTTCTCAAGACCACAGCAGTTATCTGTTTCCATCCACTGATGGGCTGGGTTGGGTTTATTTACAAGTGAAGGAGGGAAATGTTGGTTTGGAGGCACAGCCTCAGAGGAGAGAGGAATTGGAGGATGGGCAGGAGGGCAGAGCAGCTGTTCTTTTCTTGGCATATTATACTGAGTCAGTACCTTGGCAGTTAGGGTGTCTGGGGACCAAAAGCGGATGCATCTCTTTGATTAGATACTTGGGAATTGTGGTGGGGTGGAAGTTAGAATCACAGGCAGAACTTGGAAAGGCAGAGCTTGAGCAATACCTCAAAAAACCTTCCCAGCACCTTGAGGACTGGCTTCCTTGGGCACAGCCTTGGCAGCATTGGTGATTTCCAGGTGGATTCTTGGAGGGGCAGCTGTGAGGAGCCTTTGTGGTCCGTGCACAAGTGGGGTTGGAACACGGTGGGGACTGGGTGGTCACAAGTGCAATTGATGTGTCAGTTTGTGAGCGCACATGGGAGCCTTTTGGGGAACTTTGAGGAATAGCTACGGTCCCTTTGAAGAGCTCTTTATTCTATTCCTTCTGCATTGGAAATTACATCTATTCTCCCAATTTTATATACTGGGTCAACAAAATTTTCAACATTATATTGGCTGAAGGAAATGTGTCTTCAGGCAACATTTGGTCTGTAAACCACCAGTTCCTCTCTATAACTCATTTAAAATTTTCCTAGAATTTCCCATTTTTTCGATAGCCTAAGTACTTACATGAGTCCTGGATGCAAAATTATCTGTCAGACCATGTAGCAGGGACTGCTAGCTGACACCCAATATCTAGTCTTCCTTTCTTCCTTTGTATCAAAACCAGTATTTTATACATGGTGGCAATGACTCAAGCTAAGACTGTTTTCTTATTGCCAAGGGTAGACAAGTGACAATGAACTGGCCAATGAGATACAAGAAAAGGGTCTTGAGGGACAACTGAGAAGGCATCTTAAGAGATTGCTGACTTAGCTGGGAGGACTATCTTATTCCTCTTCTCTTTCTGTTCCTGAGCTTTGACTGCAGACAAGATGACTGAAACTTGGGCAGCCATCTTGCCTCATTAAGTAACCTTCAGGACAGAAGACATGGAGCAGGATGGTGGAGCAGAAATAGAGAAGGTGTCTATTTTGAATGACCCCAGACTCTCTCCCTATCTTCACACTTCTATTACTTAAGAGAGAAAGTTATCTTGTTAAACTGTTTTCCTAAGATTTTGGCTGTGTGAAACCACCTAATTCCTGCAAACCATACAGCATGTCTTTTGTATACACAGTCAGATTTAAACTTAGCAGCAGAGAACAGGGACATCTGTGCTGGGGAAATGACATGAGTGAGGGTGTGAACGTGGCCACAGGGGAGGGCAGGCCATGTTTGTGAAACAGTAAACAAACTTTCTTGACTTGAGGGGAGTTTTTGAGTTGCAAAGGAGTGGGAGGTACAGCCGGCAAAATTCCCAGGCCATCTCTAACAGAAAGCCATGATCTTCTCTTATTTGTGCTAGACTGTGTTGTTTTAGGGACATCCAGCATGTCTTTTCTCAGCTTTTGCCTCCTCAGATTGAAAAGCTGTGGTCTTTTCCTGATTTGCTTTCACAAGCCATCTCCCGTCCCACCCCCATTCCTGAAGGTGCCCTCGCCCAGGAGGGCACCTGGATCTTGGCATTCGGAGCAACCCACGGTACTCCCAGGGTTGGAATAAGTATAAGTCTGCTTTGACTCACAGACATACAGAACAAACTAGTGGTTACCAGTGGGGAGTTGAAGAGGGGCAATATAGGGAGACAGGAGTGAGAGGTACAGACTATTGGGTGTAAGATAGGCTCAAGGATGTATTACACAACACGAGGAATATAGCCAATAATTTGGTAATAACTTTAAATGGAAAGTAACCTTTAAAAATTGTATAATTTTTTTTTTAATTTTAAAAATGAGATACATACATACATATTGGGTTGGCCAAAAAGTGCCTTTGGTTTTTAAGTAAAAATAAAAGACACATTCTTCATTTTCGCTAAGAACTTTATTGAACAACGTATTCACCCTTTTGTTCCACCACCTTCTGCCACTTTTCAGGCAACTTCACAATTTCATCTTCACAAAACTTTTTATCTTTTTGAGCAAAGAACTGTTCCGGGTGCCTTTTACAGTCTTCCAGGGAATTGAAATATTTTCCATTAAGAGAATTTTGTAAAGACCAAAATAAATGGAAATCCGAAGGTGCAATGTCTGGTGAATATGGCGGCTGAATCAGAATTTCCCAGCCAAGCTGTAACAGTTTTTGCCTGGTCATCAAAGAAACACGCAGTCTTGCGTAATCCTGATGGAAGATTATGCGTTTTCTGTTGACTAATTCTGGACACTTTTCGTTGAGTGCAGCTTTCAGTTGGTCTGATTGGGAGCAGTAGTTGTAATTAATTGTTTGGTTTTCTGGAAGAAGCTGATAATAGAGGACTCCCTTCCAACCCCACCATATACACAACATCACCTCTTTTGGACGAAGACTGGTCTTTGGTGTGGTTGGTGGTGGTTCATTTCGCTTGCCCCACAATCTCTTCCGTTCCACACTGTTGTACAGTATCCACTTCTCATCGCCCATCACAATTTGTTTTAAAAACAGGACAATTGGTTTTCATTACATTTCAGTAGAGAATCTCATGTGGAAATACGGTCAACAAGGTTATTTTTGCTTAACTTATGTGGAACCCAAACATCAAAGCAATTCACATAACCAAGCTGGTGCAAGTGATTTTCAACGCTTGATTTGGATATTTTGAGTATGTCGGCTATCTCCCACGTGGTATAACATTGATGGTTCTCAATCAATATCTCAATTTGATCGCTATCAACTTCAACTGGTCTACCCGACCGTGGAGCCTCATCCAGCGGGAAACCTCCAGCATGGAACTTCGCAAACCACTTTTGACAAGTTCGATCAGTCACAGCACCTTCTCCATACACTGCACAAATCTTCTTTTTGCATTTCAGTTGCATTTTTACCTTTCTTGAAATAATAAAGCATAATATGCCAAAAATGTTGCTTTTTTCTTCCATCTTAAATATTAAAATGGCTACACAAAAATTCACCAATTTTGATGTCTTTTTAATTTTTATTTTTAATTTTTATTTATTTATTTATTTTTGCAGTACGTGGGCCTCTCACTGTTGTGGCCTCTCCCGTTGCGGAACACAGGCTCCGGATGCGCAGGCTCAGTGGCCATGGCTCACGGGCCCAGCCGCTCCGCGGCATGTGGGATCTTCCCGGACCGGGGCACGAACCCGTGTCCCCTGCATCGGCAGGCAGACTCTCAACCACTGAGCCACCAGGGAAGCCATGATGTCTTTTTTAAATGCATGCTGATATGACAGCTGTCACATACAATCTAACAAAATTGTTCTGAATGAAGTTAAAGACAACTAAGTGCTACTAGAGCCATCTTATGGAAAAAAACAAGTGAAACTTTTGGCCAACACAAAACACACATAAGCCTCCTTGTCTTAGGTTTTCAGTAGCCTTCCTGACAACACCCTGCATTGTCTGAGCTTTTTGGTGACAGCAAAAGGTCACTCCTGAGACTCATAACGGAGAAGATCACTATGTCACAGAAGAAATGGAGCTATAGACAATGTACTCAGCTCGTGGCCCCCCCCGTACAGACTGGGTCATGAGCACCCCTGAAAGTTCTGGACTTCTTTTGACCATGAGCTCTCAGCCCCATTGCACAATCCGTTAGGCTCCATCCCCATTAAGGGGTTGCAGGCCCCGAGTGGGTCTGAGGCCTGGCCAGGACAAGTCTGCTTGCACACGACTTGAAATTCCTCAAGGAATCCCCTTCTTTGTTGACAGAAAAAAACTGGTTCTTATCCTATTTCACCCTTTCAGGTGCTGCGTTAGGAATAGGCAAAAATTGAGTGGGGCTTCATTAATAGCCACAGCTGGTTTTACAAACCAAGAATTGGAAAATGTGTCCAGGTGAATTACCTTTTATTAGCCGTGTGGAGGTGCAGGCAAAAATGAGCGGCATGGCTTGTGTTCGCAGCCGGCCTCAGCGCATCTTTTCATGGCTGCCCTCGCCAGCCAGCCGGGAGGGGTAGGATGGCAGGGCTTTAATGGGACGCGCCTACAGGACATTTCAGCCTTGCAGCTAATTAAAGTCTTTCCAGGCTCCACGTGACAGGTCCTTCAGACTCACTCACCGGAAACCACTAGCAGTTCTCATTTCTCTGCTGATTGCCCGCTCTTTGATTGCCTGTTGATTGAGTTTCAGGATGCATAACCTAAAAAAACCAAACCCATAAAAATACTGATATTGCAAACAATTACATATAGAACAGATAAACAACAAGGTCCTACTGTATAGCACGTGGAACTGTATTCAATATCCTGGGATAAACCATAATGGAAAAGAATATAGGAAAGAATGCATATATGTGTACAACTGAGTCACTTTGCTGTGCAGCAGAAATTAACACAGGATTGTAAATCAACTAAACTTTAATAAAAAATAAATTATAAAAAATAAATAAATGTCAAATGAGAAAAAAAATGCTGATAAAAATGCCCAGTTCCATGGCTTGCACACATCTTAGGCGTTCTGAGCCAACAAGATAATAAGCAGGAAAACAAAAGAAAAGAACAAAATCTCACCATCACCTTTCAGGGCGTGGATATGTGAGGAAAACGTGGACTGCTAAAAGTCAGACCATGGTCTATCGGTTACAGATGTATGAATCACTCCAGGGTTGTACTGAGACAGATCCAGAGTTACCTAGAAAACACACAAAAAAGGTCTGGCCCGAGTCCAAACACTAGGGGCATCAAATAAAAGGGTTCCCAGGGAAGAGGAGGCAGTAATCAAAGCTCTGACAGCACCCAGCCCTGATGACAAATGACTGTAGAGAATTCCCATTAATGATATTTGAAACCACAGTTCTTATCTTTCCCTGCCTTTCCCTTTTGTCAGCTGGGGACCTGCAGCCTAGCTCTTCCCTCCAATCTGATCCTAGAGGCAAGCTGCGTTCACTTATGTCAGATATGGTCACAATGCAGGGATTAGGTTCCTGCCCCCAGCTGATGAAAAAACAGCAGCTTCAAAGGTGCCTGTCTTGCCATGTTCTCTCAAAAAGATCCACACCCAGCATAAATAATTTCAAATTCACCCTACTGATGAGAGCACCTGAAAAAACGGAATGATTAAAAAAAAGAGCCCAATATCAAGTTTAAATAAAGGAGACCATTAGTAGCCCAGAAGAATGCCTCACAAGATTTTGAGGAAAGATTGACTTAAAGAAAATAGGTGAATATTTTTTCATTAATTCATAGCCATAATAATCTTATCCTTAGAGAGCTATTTTTTTCACAGCCATGCAATAACTGATTTTTCAAACACTAATTTCCTGTTACTAGCTCTGTTTCTTGTGAGATTTATTAAAGGGAAGAATATAATCTTCTAGTTATTATATGGTTGCCAGATAAAGTACCTAAAAATCAAAATGAAAAATTTGTTTAGATGTATTACATAGACACAGACACCTATGTTTTAAAATGTAATAGTTGAAAAAGCAGACATCTATTCATTACATTCATGGCAATATACATTAGACGTTCATCAAAAGGATTTTAAGAAATAACTATAGGAGTAAAGGAACATACGAGAACACAAGATGCACAGGCTCTGGACGTGCAGGCTCAGCGGCTATGTGGGATCTTCCCAGACCAGGGCACGAACCCGCATCCCCTGCATCGGCAGGCGGACTCTCAACCACTGCGCCACCAGGGAAGCCCAAGAGCACAAGATTTAAAGGTGTTTTTCAAAAGGCATGGAAGAAACAAAGTGTCTATACTAAATGGAGGCATAATATAATGTTATATATTTTAAATAGGGAAAGTTATAAAATATCTAAATCCTTGCTCCGAATCACTGAAATGATAAACCACAGCAACTCTTTCCCACTCAATGGGAAATAAAAACATAGATTCTTTGAAATGCTTTTGAGGATGAATATTGTAACATTCAATGGGCCAGGTTATGATGTAATAACAAACAACCTCAAAGTCTTAGGTCTTAGTGACTTAAAACAACAAAGTTGCTTTTTTTTTTTTTTTTTTTTTGCTCATTCTATATGTCCATCAAGGATCCACAGGGCTACTTTGTTCATGGGGGTCTGCTTAGAACCTAGGGTGATGCCAATTACGGGCTAGGAGGAGAGAACTGGGGGGTTATGTATTGGGTCATAATCTTCTTAGAAGCCAGAAGTGACACAGACCAGTTCTATTCACATTTCCTTGGCCAGTGCATGTCACCTGGCCAAGCCTAACCCCAGAGCAGGTAAGATAGAGCCGTCCAACAAGGGCTGCAGTGGAGAAAGAGAAATTTTTCCTGGAATTGACAATATTGATATCTGATTCTAATGATGATCACACATTTGCATTCATCCTTCTTTCCCTGTTTTTATTTTCTCCTGAAATACACTTTCAGGTGTTGGCTTCTTTACAGATGCTAACTGGAATGCATCTCTAAACAAGCGTATTTTCTTTTTTCGGAAACTCATGAACCTTGCTCTTGGTGGAAATCTCCTCAACTAATAACACAGGGAGTTTACAACAGATTTCAAGGCACAACGCCTAAAGGCAGACACAAATTTTAAACTCCCAGGTCATTGTTTGTCCTGGGAGTCAAGCCTCTCCAAAAGTTAAATAATCTCAGTCTTTCTTCACCCTTCTCTTTTCAATGGAAAAGAGGTTTTCATATTGTAAGTATTATGGTGAAAAGGGCTTTTGTAGAAAATAAAGTGCCTGACCTTTCTTTCCTTTAATCATATTTATCTCCCAGACCTTGTTCCGTTGCCCACGTTTTATTGACAAAAACAGAACTCTGTCCGAACTTTTGGAACTGTTCTCCAAAATTTTCGTCAAGTCATTTCTGCCATATTTTCAAGATCAATCATATGCTACTGTAATAGAGCCAGACTTTGGTGCCAACAGGCAGAGTAAAGGGTTTATAAAAATTTCAACCTAGAAGAAAATGATTGGAATTAATATTTTCTTGTCAAAATGAAATAGAAAATGAAGAGTACACTCCTCTTTTTATTCAGAAGATGCACGAGGTTCAGAAGGACACATCAAGGAATGGAACTCACAAAATCTGCTAGTTTCTAATCTTCCTAACACAAAATGTTAGAATAAAAGGGAAATTTAGACTTTTTATCAGGACAATTCAGAAATGTAGTTGAGGCATGATATAATGTCACAATATAACATTTATATCAACAAGCTTTCTTTTTTTTAATTTTTACTTTTTTATTTTTTGCGGTACGCGGGCCTCTCACTGCTGTGGCCTCTCCCGTTGCGGAGCACAGGCTCCGGACACGCAGGCTCAGCGGCCATGGCTCACGGGCCCAGCTGCTCCGCGGCATGTGGGATCTTCCCGAACCGAGGCACGAACCCGTGTCCCCTGCATCGGCAGGCGGACTCTCAACCACTGCGCCACCAGGGAAGCCCTCAACAAGTTTTTAAAAAAATAGTTTGTATTGGAAAAGTGATACAAGTTTATTGTGGAAAACAATCAGGAAAATAATGAGATATAAAGAAGAAAAAAAACAGCTGTAATGCTAGATTCAACAAATAATAACTGCAAACAATAACTGCAAAAATAGCTGGTGTTAACCTTCCAACGTTTTTCCCATGTCTGCGGTTTTTACACAATTGAAAATATATTATAGAGTGTATAACTATTAGTCCACAAATTCAGACATACTTAAAATACTCACTTTCTTCATTTTTCTAAGGCTCAAATTAATTTCTATATCAAGTCCTACTCTGCCTGGGAAGCAAAATTTCAACTTGATCAACTCGAGCACACCTCCTGTTTCTGTGGGTGTATCTCAGTTGACAGGGGTTGAGGGTGACGCTGCATCGGGTATGCGAGAGGGCAAGTGATCATCAAGTAATCATCTACATATGTCTCTGCTAAGACATTTCTTGTCCCTGTTAGATTTCTTCCTCTTCAGTTTCTATGCTTCTGCCTAGGAAACACCATCCCAGGACCCACCAAATTCTAGCTCTTATCAACTCCCAATTTCTTCTCTTTTAAATCCAGTGGTACCTTTTTTTTCAGGTACAGGAATATGCTTGTTATTTACCTATTGCCTCTCAGCTCCAAATTCACCCTGTTTACACCCTGCTCTGAGATGCTGGGACTGGGATTCTGGAAACTGTATTTCCCAGACTTCTTTGCCACCAGCCCTTCTGCTCATCCTGCCAGGTGGCAGCAGCAGAGGAGAAGGCAGGGGGGAGGAAAGGAGAAGTGGCTTCATCCCTGTGCACGGCTGGTCCTGTCAGTGCTGCCCAGGACAGGGGTTGTGTCCCACCAGCGGCAGTTGGCTCAGGCCTCAGCCCCAGCATCTGTCAGCACTTCCAGAACCTGCCCCTCGGGCCCCTCATAATAGCCAGCAGTAACTGGGCAGTGCCCCATCCTCCCAGGTCTGAGCCCCTCCTCAGGGAGGCCCTCCCCTAAAGCAGCCCAGTGGTCCCCGCCCCCTATTGTTATTACCTCCACAGCCTCACCTCAGAGGCTCCCTCTTGGTCTCTTAGCCCTATGGCACTTGGAGAGCCAACTTCCGAAATTAAACCCACTCTGTTGAAATGCTGGTGAGATTTAGGTGTTCCTCACAGGACGCTGACTGCTATCTGGGGGAAGGATTCTTTTTTCACATAATCTTGATGTTTTTCCTTCAGAGGGAATCCCTCTTTAAGTGATATTTGTGTCCCGAACATCTGGCAGGAGCTCCTTAAAGGATTCAAACAGTTGAAAACACAAAAACTAGAGATTTTTAGGCTGTTTCTATTTCCCACCCAGTCTTGCTTTTCCCTGGCCTTATGAACACAGAACTGGGCTATGTGCTTGAATAGTGAAGGGGGGACAGAGCAATGGAAAAAAAAAAAAGAGAAAGTCATTACTACGGCAAAAAAGCTATTAAATTCTGGAGTAGTTTCTTATGTACCTACATTGTCCAATGCTGATCCTATATTGTGAATGTATGTATGTTCATATTTCTGTAAATAGAGAGCTGGCAGTGTTCTTTTATGTCCTGGTTTGCAAACGTTAGAATTAAAAATCTTCATTGACATGGCTTCAAATCAGACTTTAGAAACTTCTGAAAAATGTTTAACGTATTTAATACACGTAGAGCTGAAAAAGGCTACAGCTAGCTCACTTTTCTGAGGGTATATAACTTTGTTGAAAATATTGTTAAATTCAAGTTACAATATTTTCTTGTCCTAAATTAGTAAGTAGTTGAACATTTTTTCCCCCATTAAAGTTGATTTAAACACACAGGCTTATATAGGTTGTATGGGATTTAGTTCCATGGCTTCTTGAACCAAAAGAAACTCAAGATGGATGATCTGTGTTAACTCTATGCAACTATATGTGTATTTATGAGGCTGAAATGCAAGTCTAAAAATTGTATGTGCCCTTTAAAAGATAAAATCTTCAGAGAGAAGCGGGCTCCTGACTCCATAAATAGTGCACCAATAGCTTGTACATCATCTAATAACAATAATAAATATTCCTCAGTCAAAGACAACTACAAGTTTGCACTTGCTTCTGACCATTATTCCAGACTGAATAACTGCTGGATGCAACAGACAGAAAAAAACGATATAGACCAATATGCAAAGACAATTTGTACTCAATTTGCATAACCTATTTAACCCTCCAAAAGGCTGAAGACACAGACAGGATTTTAAGCACTGCAAGGCTGAAGTACAGAAAATAAAGATTGGTTTGATGAGGGAGAAAGGTTAGAATAAAGTTGATTTAGAAATGTTTTAATTGGTCTCAAACATGGCACCAGAATGAATAAAGAGTATATCTGCAAAAATGTTAATAGTTATATGTGGAGCAAATGTAACTATAAATGAAGTTAATTCGAGAAGTCTATGAACATGCATACAAATTTAAATCAGTTTAAAAGAGGAAAATTAATTGCATTCCCCTCAAAGTATGGAATAATTTCTTGAATGATGATATGCTGAAATGATGGCTTAATTACACAAATATTCTGCTGAGTTCATTGGAAGTCCCCTTGAGGAAGTCAGTTTGAGAACTGGGGAATTCCATGATTGGTCAGAGGGGATCTTCCATTACTGTTGGAAGTGGCTTCAGTTTGGGGTGACTAAGAAGGATTTCTGTGTTTACTGAGAACCATTTGAAAAAAGGTTTTGGAAGTGCAATAAGGTTGGTGCTTATGGGGTTAGAACCAGGATAGAGTGGATTTCTTGTGATTGGAAGGCCTGGAAGAGAGCTGATTCCCAAATGATGCTTAGACAAGAGCAACCCTAGCCCCTTAGCTGGTTTGAAATTGCTCTGGGCTCCAGAGGTAGAAGTAAAAATCTTCATTGGCCCACTCTACCTGTGTTCAGAAGTTTGGGGCAATCTTATCAAACAGTTGCAGTCTTAAACAGAATTATAAGACTATCCTTCAAACCAGAACACAGACTTTCTTGAGCTAATGTGAGTTAAAATGTATCCTTGGCATTAGAGTGAGATAAAAATAGTTAAATTTTTTTTTCTTTTTATTAACTTCTGCAACAAAGTGTGTAGATCCTAAGTGCATGGCTCAGTGAATTTGTACATATGCAGAAACCCATGAAACTAATATCGAGATCACGATAGGGAAAATTTTCTGTTCCTCTGGACTTCCCATTGTGCCTCTTCCCAGTTAGTACCCCCAAAGGTAACCACTCTTCTGACCTTCATTACTATCAATAATTTTTACTTGTTTTTGAACAGAAAGAGTATTTAACATAATTGTTAGTAGTTACTCATCTTCCAGAGACATTAGAGACAGTATATTTGTTTTTTCCTTCATTTGTTTATTCATTTGTTCAGAACACTATCTAGTACCAACTTAGTCTACAAGGCATTGAGAATACAATATTGAACAAGAAAAAAATCAGTGGCTGTCCTTAGGAAAAATTATAGCGTATGGGTGAATACACACACATTAGCAGGCAGTTATGTCACAGTGTGATAAATGCTACAAAAAGAGGACGTGCCAGATGCCAAGAAGAAAAGGAGAGGCATGTGGACTTGGGGATTGCAGCTGTCTCCTGGAACAAGTGACATCTATACTGAGACTGCCGGATGAGTAAGGGCTAACCAGACAGCGATGAGGAAATACAGAAGTAGAGGGAACAGCAGGGACAAATGCTCAGAGTTAAAAAAGAGCTTTAGATATTTGGGGATCTGAAAGAATAAAAACAAAACATGCCTGATGACTAGACAAGTGAACTGGGGTCAGGTCCTACGGGACTTTGCAGATTGTGTTTCAGAGTTTGGACTTGGCTCCAAGGGCAATGGGAAGCCGTGAAAGCATTTTCAGCAAAGGACTGACATCATCAGACTGGTATGTGTTTTAAAGTAATACATATAAGAGAAAATAACAGTATGGAAGGAAAAAGTGTTTGAAAAACAACTTTGCTTTGATACTTTTGTATGAGATTAAAAAAAACCTGAGATGACACCCCCCTCACCAGACACAAATTTCATGATATTTTATTATTTGAGCACAAGTGGCAAGAAAGTGTACAACAAAATATACCAGAGGAAATATGTCTATAGAACACAAAGTAGCATTTGGATGAGGCACTACTTGATTCCATCTTAGTAGAAAGCTGTCAGTAATGGAGCAAGTTAAATAATGTGCCTAAAGTTCACAGCTGCAGATGCAGGATTCACTGCAATGGCCCTGGTAAGACACCTCCACCGTAGCTGGAATTCTCTATTTTACCTTTTGAACTTTATCTAAATATTTTTTTGATGTTTACATTTCTGTGATGATCATTATCAGCCTGAAAAATCCAGGAGAAAAGTCTCAAAACCATTTTTACTGACCTCTACTTTCTAAGCCCCCTTCTTTGAACCCCATTTTTAGATTAATGTGCTGCATAATTCTTTCAAACTCCTGCCCTGTTCACTTGGAGCTTGAATTATCCAAATGGATATCCAAGCTGATTAGATTAACCAGATAATCACCAAAGTCCCATTCTGCCCTGTCATGTAGACACAGTTTAAGTGGCTAAATACTCTGCTGTCTTGGCTGTGATAAAATGAAATGCAACACCTTCATCAATATCACTTTTATTTCCCTCTGCCTTACTTTAGTGGAATCCATTATTGAGCCTTTCGACTTTGCCTCATACTAAAATCACATAATATTTCTCTAGAGTAGTATTGTTATTCACCTTTTTGTCATGGTTGAAATATGTGTACACTACTGACATGTCTATAAACCAACTTTATTTATTACCATGCTGACAAACTGTGAAACAGTTGATAGGTAGATATCAGTAGAAAAATCCTTGCTATGGGAACAAATTCCAGTATGATTTCACCCTAGTAACTAGTAATTTTTAACAGACTCCAGTAACGTATATGCCTCTCTGCATAACTGGACCATAAACCCTTGGAGGGCAAGTGTTATAGGTTGAATTGCATCACCCAACCCAAATTCATATTTATATTGAAGTCCTAACCCTTCAGAATGTGACCTTATTTGAAAATACAGTCATTGCAGATGTGACTAGTTAAGATGAGGTCATTCTGGGTTAGGGTGGGCCGTTAATCCAATATGACAGGTGTTCTTTAAAAAAAAAAGGGAGAAATCTGAATATAGACATGCATTCAGCAAGGATGCCATGTGTAGACTGGAGTTATGCTACCACAAGCCAATGAACTACCAGAGGCTGGGAGAGAAACCTGGAAGAGATTGTTTTCCCTAGCATCTTCAGAGGGAGCATGGGCCTACAGAAACCTTGATTTCAGACTTCTGGTCTCCAGAACTGTGAGACAATAAATTCCTGTTGTTCTAAGCTACCATCCGGTTTGTGGCACTTTGTTATGGTAGAGCCCTAACCAACTAATACAGCGAGGATTATGGTTCCCTCATGTTTGTATGCCACACAGGGACTCATGAATGTTGGTTGAGCTAAAGTTGCAATCATAGACCCCCAGTGGACCTGAAGCTTGAGCCAGGTAGGGCAATGAGATGCCTGGAAATGGGACCTAGCAAAATTTCCTCCTGGTCTTGAGATATGCCCTCGGGAATGTGCTGGGGTTGACACTAGGTGCTTGCACCTGATGAAAAGACAAGCATGTGGTCAGAGCATCTACTGATTCCACAGTCCACCTCCACTCTGAAAGAGGACGACAAAGAAGTGTCTTGATGGACCAGATGGGATGCTTATTTGATGGGGCTGAAGCATCTATACCAGTTTCATAAGGACACTCAGGCTTGGGAAGCTTACCCCCCTCAGTTCTTGTAGACAAGTGTGTGGAATCAGATGTACCTTTTACCTTCATTAAAGGAATCTGTAGCCTTTGCCTGAGCAGACCTTTCACTCAATCATATTCCCGGTCCACTGTGACTCATGAGAAAAATTTAATGAAGCCTGTCCCAAATGAGCCTCTACTTAGGATGAGCCTACTAGCCTGGGATGGAAAGATACTGGTGGGGATGGAGGGGGGGAGTAGGTAGGACTAGTTTTCACCTTTTTGTTTTATGAAGTCTTTTCCCCACTAAATATAACATAGTGGGCTTTAACTTGCTTTGTCTCAGCTGCACACCCCAAGGAAGAGGTCATTGCCCTGTCTACTCCTACACAGAGTAAATAAATAATAATCCATCTCATTATTTTAAATTTCTAAATTTGGTAGTTTGTTGGTTGAGATATATATACACACACACATACACACACCCACACCCACACACATCTATATATACAGTCATGTATGAAGTGCGTGAATCTTAAATGTGTAGCTTGATGGATACACTCATGTCCCTGCCCAGATCACCAAGCTCCGGAATATTACCGGCACCCCCAGAAGATTCCCTTGTGCTCTTCCCCAGGCCTTTACATGTGCGATTTTTAATTAACCTCTAATTATTTTTTCCTAAACCTGCTGACAAAGAATGCCTTCTGAACATTTAAGAATGTATGGCAGGGACTTCCCTGGTGGTACAGTGGTTAAGACTCCGCACTTCCACTGCAGGGGGTGCAGGTTCAATCCCTGGTCGGGGAACTAAGATCCTACATGTGGTGGGGTGCTGCCAAAAAAAAAAAGAAAAAATCTATTGCAGTTCACAGAAATCCCGCCCAGAGCTTGTTGTGTTGCCTCTGTGCTGTCCGCATAGCGCAGTTTGCAAACTGGCTGCCTGTGGCTGAAATCTGCTCTTCAAACATGGTTTGTGTGGACTGCAAAATGTCTTTTAAGAATTGAACCATATTTAAAATTAAGGTATTTCACATGAAAATCCAAATATGAACAGGGGGAGAGGAGTTTCTCTTTAAAAAATGAGAAATTGTGTATGCCCTCTTGGAGAAACTCACCTGGAGCTGGGTAGTGGCTGCCCTCTTGACACCAGCAGAGGAAAGGGGGGCCACCTGTCCCCAGACTTATATAAGGTCAGCATGTGCGCTCCCGCCAGCTGACCTCACGCATGCGCATCACCTGCATGGTCCTTGGAGCAGCTACAACTAGACAAGATGGTAAATGTAAGTTAGACTTTTAAAGGGGGACTCTTCAACCACCCGGAGGGAAAAATAGCTTCTGTACTACCAAAATATTCTTAAAGGAAAATGGAATTGGCTTTTAAATTAATACACTGTTTCTTATAACCCCTTACAGTGATTTGATATCTGAAAATGGCTGTTTGTTGTATGCCATTCCAACTCGTTTTACACAGACATACACAGAAGCTGGTGTCTAACATCTGGATCTGGCTAATGTTTAATTTTTAATATAAACATTATACAGGAAGGCACTCATTTTTGGTGTGCCCACAGCTTCAATTTTGTTGTTGTATTTTTTCTGCATAACTAGTTCCATTAGATCTCAAACTAAAGAGTGAATCGACTCATCTTTGTGATTACGTTCCAAAGGGGAACTCGAATCACCTTGTTAGACTCTGCTTGGTGTTAAACACTACCTGTATGTATATCTGAAAATTCTCTGTAAATAGCATTTGAAAGTAGGACATAACTCGTCTTTCATAGACACCTAGGTATTTATGAAACAAACTTATTATAACAGTTCCTCATTCAAATACAGTATAAAAGGGAAAACTACATGGAGCGTAGGGGTTTGTTTGTTTGTTTTTTGCGGTACGCGGGCCTCTCACTGTTGTGGCCTCTCCCGTTGTGGAGCACAGGCTCCGGAAGCGCAGGCTCAGCGGCCATGGCTCATGGGCCCAGCCGCTCCGCGGCACGTGAGATCTTCCCGGACCAGGGCACAAACCCCTGTCCCCGGCATCGGCAGGCGGACTCTCAACCACTGCACCACCAGGGAAGCCCAGAGCTCAGGTTTTAAATGAAGAGTGTCTTGGCTTTGCTTTCCTCCTGAACCATTTTTTCTCCTTTTATGTTTTGCACCAGCTCATAACAATTCTGTTCCAATCTATAAGATTTGTAATGCCACCACTTCCCATTTGTTCTACAACATAAACAACCACATGTCAATGCCACCTTCTCATCAAGGGCTGGTGAGCAGACTTTCTTTCTGGTATCTCAAATTTTTGTCAAGCAACTTCAGAGTCAACAGAGACAGTTAACCTATAAAGTCAATTAACAGACATGGAAAACATAGAGACGATGGGGGGAATACAAAGCTTAATCATACTAAATGCCTTTCAGAATTTATTTAACTCTATTTGAAATTGTGCTTTCACACACAGACATGCACACACATATGTACACATGTACACATACCACAGTGGTTTTATTTTTAAGTTCATGTGAAATGCTCCATGTTCTTTTTAATATATCCTGAAAAATCTTTGCTAAGTTAGTTTACAAACACAACCACTGTTAATCAAAATCTTGAGTTACTACACCTTAACATGACATTTTTGGGAAAAGAAAATCTTTAAGAGTAGTTTTTTGTATTTATTTTTAAAGATCTTTTTGATGTGGACCATTTTTAAAGTCCTTATTGAATTTGTTACAATACTGCTTCTATATTATGTTTTGTTTTTTTGGCTGCAAGGCATGTGGGATCTTAGCTCCCCAACCAGGGATCGAACCCACACCCCCTGCATTGGAAGGCAAAGTCTTAACTACTGGCCCCCCAGCGAAGTCCCTTTAAGAGTAGTTTTAAATATGATTCTGAACCTATTCATCCTCTAGGTTTAGGGAGAGACAAGGTCACCAGTGGGACTCATGCAAGGCCAATAGCCATAGACCTTAAATGTAGACTCACTCAACTTTGGCACTGCCAAACCAATGGGTCCTTCCTCTGAATGGTGCCAGAAGTTTCAAACACATCTATCAGATATCACCTTTTCATTCCACTCTAGTATGAATTTCACAGTAAGAACATCTTGCTACCTCTCCAGCCTCCTTCTCCCCTGCCCCTCTTTAGAGCAACACTTCTCCGATGTTTCCCCAATTCGTTGTTTCCAACTTTTCTCTTCCTCTTGAACCTAATTCTATTAAGCTTCCATCCTGGCCTACTGCAAGGAAAGGGTTCTCAAATTCTATGATGCAAAATCTAATAGCCAGTGCTTGGTACCATTCCCATGTCCTTGGGTCCATCTCTCTGCTTCTTTGCCTAAGGACTTTCTCCAGCTCCTTGGCCCTCATACAGCCAAGGACTCAACCCCCTCAGCATTCCTCAACTAATGAAGACAGGAATTGAGAGGTAGATATTACAGATTCCCATCTCTTGGTAGGACAGTTCTGAAATGTGTTCTATACGGTCCCTCAGAGGATCCGCTGTGGAACTGAACTCCAGCTTATAAACACTCCCTTTATTCCTTTCATTGGTTTTTCTCCTTTCTTTGTTTCACTTTCCCCACCTCCTTGCCTGTGCTTTCCGGGCTCTGACCTCCCAGTTAAATTGTATTCATTCCAGTCCTTGTCTTAGGGTTGTTTTCAGGAGAACTCAAACTAAGATCTCTTTTTTGTTAAGTCATTGCTTACTCCTTTGGCTACTGGGGATTCTTAGTCCCCGTTCTATAAATATCAACATACTTTGACAACCTCCAAAGGTATACATCCAGCCAGGTCCTCTCCCATGAATCTGGGACTGCTATTTCCAGCCTCCAATCAGATGTCTTCACTTGGATATGCAGTAAGAAGCTCGAACTTAAACTCAAATGTGTTCTTCCTCTCAATATGCTCATCTTTTATCTTTCCAACCTCTGTAAATAGCACCCCCAACTTTCAAGTTGCTCAGGTTAAACTTGGGAGTCATCCTTATTGTTATGCTTTTCTCTCACATCACATAGCCAGTCTCACAAGGCACCCCTACGTTCACAGTACATACAGAAACGAATTGTTTTGTTCACTTTCGTTTTTACCTATTTCATCACTACTGCTCTGGTCCCACCTCCATCGTTCTTCACCTGCATTATCAGAATAGCCTCCTAGCTGGTCTCCAGCTTCCATACTTGGTCCCTTACAATCTATTCATAACCCAGCAGTCAGGATGATTCTGTTGAAACTAAGTCATACTATGTCCCTCCTCCACAGAAATCCCTCAGAAGCTTCCCATCACACGCTTAGAATGGCCTACCTTCTGTGACCACTGAGCTCATCATCTACCCCCTGAGCTCATCATCTACCCCCATCCTTCCCTCTGCTTCAACAACATTGACCCTTTATTACACCTTGAACACAACAAGCACACTCACCTCTCATATACAATGAGGGTATTATTTCATGAAAACTTAGTTTTAGCCATGATGTATGTGCTTGTGTATATTGGGGTCTATATAATATCGATTTCTTACTTTGGGCCATAGTTTCAAAAAAAGTTAGAGAAATACTTGCTTAGACATTCACCTGAATCAGATAGCCCTTCCTGATGAAGGACTGAAAGCTCCGTGAATTTATGTTTCAATATTTTCTGCAGTAGTCTATCTAATATTTGTAATCTTGTTGCATACCTAAAACAGAACCCCCAAAACATAATCTAAGTGTTTCAACTCCTGAGACATGAGGTTCTAATTAATTAGGCTGTTCAGATTACTGGGCACAGCACATTTCTCTTGGGGTCTTTATTCATTGGGTAAAAGGACTTTACGCAGGATTTCTCCCAAACCATGTAACAATTTAATTTAACATCTTTCATCACTAAGAAAGTAGGCATATACTAACGTCGAGGTATGGACATTTGAAAAACTAGTAGCACGTATTAATTGAAGACATATAGGAGGGAATAACTTTCTTTTTTTTTTTTTTTTGCGGTACGCGGGCCTCTCACTGTTGTGGCCTCTCCCGCTGCGGAGCACAGGCTCCGGACGCGCAGGCTCAGCGGCCATGGCTCACGGGCCCAGCCACTCCACGGCATTTGGGATCCTCCCGGACCGGGGCACGAACCCGTGTCCCCTGTATTGGCAGGTGGACTCTCAACCACTGCGCCACCAGGGAAGCCCGGGAATAACTTTCTTAATTAAAGAAAACATACAAAAACTCAAGTACTATTTAAAACTTTCCATTTTGACCAGCATCCTGAAATAAGGAAATTTATTTTATTTTCTCTATGTAACTTTATTTAATGCCCTCTCAGAAGTTATTTGTGATTTTTATGATGGTATCCTTAGAGATGGCATAATAAATACTGCACAGAAAACTCCCATCAAAAAAAATGGAAAGTAATGTAAGGATGTGAACAATGTTAGAAAGAAGGCCAAGCCTAGATATTAGATGTGGGTTGGGTATCACGAGAAAAAAAAAAAAAAAGGCTGCAAGAGATCAGATGAGCAGAGATGGGAAGATGAAGTAGGAAGGAGGTGATTAAATATTCTGAAGGATGATTTTTGTACCATCTTGGAGTTCAGTTGGTATAAATAAATGTGAGAGCCTTCAGTGATTATTATTATCATCATTACTATACTCATCTAGGAAATTATAGCTTATTTGGTACTTTATTCTTCATATTAATGATGTGAAGTGTCATGACAACCCACTAAGAAAATAAAAATGAAAATAATAAATCAGCCTGCGGTACTTAGAAGCTTAACGAAATCCAAACACTTCCCAACAGAAGAGGACTCAGTGACACAGAATTGGCAGTTGTTTGTTGTTAGATCATTAGTTTTTACTGGCCTTTTTTCCCAATTTTAAGAAGGAAACCCTCCTTTCTCCAATAATCAGCTTGGATTCATTTAAAGACACCTGGACTGAAGTCATCAATTGGAAAAATAGAGTAGAAGCATCCTTCCATAGCTTAACTAACGTTTTCCAATGGGTTTTAAATTACAGTCATTTTTATTTAAAATACAGACAAGACTCATTGAAACGGATGTCTTTTGCTCTAAGAAAACAGTGAAAAGAAAAGCCCGCATATTTCAAACTTGTGTAAGGAATGCATGACCAGATTTGTAATGACAACTTCTCCGTGCTCTAAGTGGGGTGAAGAAAATGTTATCTTTGAGTAAATGCTCAAGTTTTTACTGGTATCTAGGAAATGAAAGCTTTGAAAATTGCTGCTGGTGCTTCTAAAGCTAGGAATATCTTTAGTGGGAGACATCATGTCTGTTTAAGGGGGATTTTCCTCTAAAAGTTGGCCCTTCAGGGGGTCAGTAAAGACTTGGACTCCACACAGACAGTGGCCCTGGCATATACTTTGCTTTTACAGCCCAAATAAAGCTACTCCAGCATTTGAACTAGATGCATCTTGTGACTACTGTGCCCCTGAAGATTATTTTTTTAAAGATTTACTTTATCGAGAAGGTAGGCTATGTTATAAATTATTTAATTTGTTCAGCAACTCTGCAAGTGCTAATTTATTCACGCAACCCCTTTTGCTGAACCCTATCAGGCACTTTACTGGACCCTCAGAATATGGTGGTGAGCAAGGCAGGTCCCTCAATGAACCTATATTTCAGTAAAGTAGCTGAGCAAGTTACAACTAAACCAAATAAATGAAACACTTGTAAATGATGACAAGTGATATGAGACAGAAAATCATAGAGAAGGTCAGGGAAGGCCTCTATGAAGAGGTAAAATTGAAGCTGATCCAAAACAAGAAGTCCTTGACTTAATACGAAGCTTGTGCAAAGGTCCTGAGGTGGAAAATGAGCTCGGTATATTCAAAGAGCTTAAAGAAGACCAGTGGAGTTGAAGCAGAAACAGCAAGGAGAGAAGTGTTCAAAGGTAAGGTATTGTTTTTATTTTAGATAAATGGGCTGGCATTTGTTGATAGATAAGAGAATGGAAATTCAGAGAAAGTAAGCAATACCTTCAATATTGAACAACTAGTAAGACTGCCAGTCTCCCAAACCAGCTCTGTCCAATTCCAACATTCTTTCTACAGAGCTACACCTAGTTACCTGCTGAA
>NW_006789830.1:13249-20214 GCF_000442215.2 Lipotes vexillifer | reverse complement strand
CTGCTGAACGCTCACCAGCTTTTTAGATTGTATGTACTAGTTTGGGATCACTTAAAATTGAAACTCACTCAGATGTGCTCCCTGTCAGCAAAGTGAAAGCTTGCTAATGGCCTCTTTGCAACAGTGCCAATGCATCCTATCGAGTGAGGTGCCTGGAAAGGCTGTCCACCGTAAGGAGCAGGACGCGAGTTTTCTGTGCCTCCAGTGAGACTGGGGAGCTTATGGAATGAAATTTAACACTTCACAGTCCCAACTCGTCGAGTTTGGGATGTGATAATTTGGCGAAATTAAAAGACATTCAAGGGAAGGTCTTCAATAATTATTGAGTGCCACTATTCTTCTGCTTATTAAATGAATTATGTGTGTGTGTATGAATATGTGAATATGCCCATAAATACATACACTCACAAAACCGCACAATATTATTTTTGTTTTGAATCACAAGTGCATATACTACCTTTATTTTTTTTTTTTTTTCTTTGCGTTATGCGGGCCTCTCACTGTTGTGGCCTCTCCCATTTGCGGAGCACAGGCTCCGGACGCACAGGCCCAGCGGCCATGGCTCACGGGCCCAGCCGCTCCGCGGCATGCGGGATCCTCCCGAAACGGGGCACGAACCCGCGTCTCCTGCATCGGCAGGCGGACTCTCAAGCACTGCGCCACCAGGGAAGCCCTGAACTTATCATTTTAAAGGTAGTATATACAAGTGCATATACTACCTTTAAAATGATAAGTTCAGGGCTTCCCTGGTGGCGCAGTGGTTGAGAGTCCGCCTGCCAGTACAGGGGACACGGGTTCGTGCCCCGGTCCGCGAGGATCCCGCGTGACGTGGAGCAGCTGGGCCCGTGAGCCATGGCCACAGAGCCTGCGCTCCGCGACGGGAGAGGCCACAACAGTGAGAGGCCCGCGTACCAAAGATAAATTCAATCATTAAAATGTTTAAAAAATAAGAGATTAATTCCAATTTACTTTTTAAAAAATGTTCAGACTTATTTCTATGCTGAAGATAGGCAAATACCTACAGAGTCCAATATCATGCTCAACACTTTATACATGTTAATTTTATTGAATCTTTTCAATATTCCGATGCCGTGACATTTAGAAAGTATTTTACAGGTGAAAAAACTAAGATTCTGTGAGGCTAAGTAACCTGTTCTATTTCACAGAGCTGGGAATCACCAGTGCTGGGCTGAGAATTCAAGTCTCTTTGTACCTCACCAAGAATTTTCAAAAATTTTTCTTTTTTAAGAGGAACCATTAAACTGATGATGCATATTTACACTCCCATATTTCAAAGCATTATCTCCTTTCTGGTTCATGCCTTAGGGATTACGGAAATACTTATTTCTGTAGAGGTTGTTTTCAGATTGAAAGAGGAAATCATTTGGGCCTTTTATCTAAACTTTTACCTATTTTTGTGATTAATTGCCTAGGACAAGCCAACTTTCCTCCTTTCATCAACTGAAAGATGTAGAAATGTCTCTTACTCAATGCTTTGTTTGTGGTAGTAGAAGGAGGGAGACGGGTGACAAATGGCCATTCCCCTTTCAACCAAATCATTTGAAGGGCATGTGCCAATATTGGTTCATCCAATACAACACAGTTCATTATATTTTCATGATGACAGCTCTGGAAAATAGGTAGATTTTCTGCTTTCCCGCTGTTAATCTGTAACTAGTATTTTGTGTAGCATGTTTAAGAGAGAAGGGTTTAGGGTACATGAAAGAAAGGAAAACATTAGAAGAGTTATTTTAAAATTTATTGATACATGCTGCCTGACATCTCAAATTTTAAAAAGTAATAACAAAAAAGCCACACTCTTACTGAATTGCTAAGGGTGTGTGTGTGTGTGTGTGTGTGTGTATCTGTAGACTACCATTTGTAGTCAATTACTCTAGAATCACAGATTTCATTATTTAAAATGGAAATAAGCCTAGAAACCATAAAGAATGGATGTATTCTTCTTTATACTCTGTTCACAATTAGGATATACATGAGACAGGTCATATCAGAATATGAATGTTTTGATGTAAGCATTACTACTAGATATGGCACTGTTGGTCTAGATCAATTGAGGCATAATTCAAAAATAGATGTTCTACTGTGGCATTTTGCTCTCATCCAGTAACACATTTCAAGAAGAAGCAGGTATTTGGCTCACACAACTTCTACCATCAGCCTCTTGGGCCTCATATTCCCAAGTATAGGCTTGATTTGCTCCTTTGAAGGGGGAGCAGAGGTGGAGAACTTAACACCATGACTCAGTGTTTGTAGACAGACCACCGGGCTTCCAAGAAGTGGTCACCAGAAGGCACCTTATAAATGGAAGATAAAAAAGAGGACAAAGTTTCACTGAATGTGAACCTAATCCAGGCTGCTCAATTTTTTATGAAATAGAATGTGCTTTCTTCAATGAACATAATGCAAAACTAAGACCAGATGTTCAACTGATTTTAAAAAATGGGTTGGGGGAAGATGAATAAGCTTTGATATCATTGTGGAGAGAAGCCATATATGTACGGGCTGTGGCTGAATGAGAAAAGCGATGCCTATCTCTATATCCTAGGGCAGAGCAGAATGTAATGCTATCATTGTGTCCCTTGAGTTATTTCGAAGAAGAAAATCTATGTTTAGAGTCAAGTGCCTACAGCTTTATGGCAATAATGGATGGCGAGAATCATAGACATTACTATCTGAAAGGGATCTTACCTTATCATTTTTCCCCATCTCTTTCAGAGTATCCCCAATAGGTGAACTTCCGATTTTTGCTTTAGAGGACACAAAGATTGTATTTATCCCTCACAAGCAGACCTTTCTTTGGCCATAAGGTTGCAGTTGTTAGAAAGTTCTTTATTAGTCTGAGTAAAAATATAATATAGCCACTGTGCCCAGTACTGATGTCCAGAAACAGAAAGTTTTAAAAATTACATATTCCTCTATGAAACATATAGCTGCTTTAATATTTGAACATACCTATTATATCTTCTTTAATCTTTTCTTCTCCAGGCTAGACCATTTCATTTTTTTTCAAATGTTCCCCATCTGACATGCTTCCATATCTCTCACAGACCCTTTTGCTGTTCTGCAAATGTTCTCTAGTTTGTTAGTATTATTCTCATGTTTTCACACTAAGAATTGAGCCTTGTATTCCAGTTAAGCCAAAGTATACAAGAAGCAGGGCTGCTCAGGGTGACATTTCCCCTTCATGTCCTATTAGGGACATAAAGCTAGATTTAACCACACTAAATCTGGACCCTTTGTCTAAAGATGTAGGGTCTTTAGCTATTCCAAGTTTTAGATCGCTGAGGCTACTAGCAGGGACACACAACAGAGGATGCCCAAGATCTCATTCCAGGACTCTTAAAGGATCCTAGGATTAGGGGTCCTAGGATTAGGACCCAGGATTAGGATTAGCATAATGGTGGTATTAGAAAGAGGTAGAAAGAACACTCTGGTTACTTTCAGAATCTTATTTAGAGTAAAAATTTAAGGCTCATAGTAACTTCTAATTACAGCCTTTTATTTTATCTTTTTTTCAACTTTATATGGGTTAAAATATTTGTCCCTAATCTATACACGTACATATATTGAAAGAGTAAGCAAATGAAATATATAGAGAGGGACTACTAGCTGCCAAAAACTTTTAGACATGTAATTTTTTAAAATAAATTAATAAATTTATTTATTTATTTTTGGCTGCATTTGGTCTTCATTGCTGCATGCAGGCTTTCTCTAGTTGCAGCGAGTGGGAGCTACTCTTCATTGTGGTGCATGGGCTTCTCGCTGCAGTGGCTTTTCTTGTTGCAGAGCATGGGCTCTAGGCGTGCGGGCTTCAGTAGTTATGGCATATGGGCTCAGTAGTTGTAGCTTGCGGGCTCCAGAGCACAGGCTCAGTAGTTGTTGCACACGGGCTTAGCTGTTCCGTGGCATGTGGGATCTTCCCGGACCAGGGATCGAACCCATGTCCCCTGCATTGGCAGGCAGATTCTTAACCACTGCACCACCAGGGAAGTCCTAGACATATAATTATTGAACAAAAAGAAAACGTTGAACAATATGTCTTCAGAAACTGGATAACCCATCTATCCATCTATCTGCATAAGTATATATGTACATAAATGTGCATATGTGTGTATAGTGTACATGTATGTGTGTGTTTATGTGTGTGTGTGTTGTGTGTCTACAGAAATGTGTGTGTGTGTGTGTGTATCTTGTTTCTTATTAGGAGCACTTAGACCTTAGTGTACCTTGCCCAGAAATAATAGTCAAAATCCTATGAGCTACGTAAGCTTCTTGGCAAGTTATTACACGGTATCAAGTGGATTCCAGGGCCTGCATAAAGGTCTACTTGAACATATGGTAAAACTAATGCAGAGTGCGATGGGACTCTCAACCCCCAAATCTAGGAACTATAATTCTATTAACTAAAGCCTTCAGGCAAGTCTCTAATACCCAATAGTTATGTAATTAGTTTTTGAAACTAAGTGTTCCTATTTATCTCAGGTTGCCTTCTTTTTGTTCATTTTAATCTCGTTTTCTGACCTATGAAGAGTATTTTGAATTTTGATTCTATTACATGTAGTATTAAATAACTCTCTTTTAAGCTTTGAGTTCTCTGAAAGCTTAGTAAACATGTTTCCCCTTCAAATTGTCAGTAAAATGCTAAACAGAACAAAGTCAAGAGCAATATCTGGGGCACTTCATTAGAGCTTTCTCTCTGGCTGACATGGACCCATAGCTCCTCACTTGTGGTATGTGGATTCAAACTATAACCTAAGGATATTTGGAGAACTGACAATCAAGTTGAATTTCTATTAGTCACCTAAGTGTAGACTTAGAGTTTCTTAAGTCTTCCACCTAGTTAAATCAAGATTGGCTCAATGTTAAATTGATTTCCAGCAAGAGTGCCAAGGTAATTCAATGGGGAAAGAATAGTCTTTTCAACAAATAGTGTTGAGACAACTGGATATTTATACACAAAAGAATGAAGTTGGACCACACTCATACCATATAAAAAAAATTAATACAAAATGAATCAGAGACGTAAATGTAAGAGCTAAATCTATAAAACTGTTAGAAGAAAACATAGGCATAAGGCTTCATGGCCTTGGATTAGGGAATAGATTCTTAGAAGTGACACAAAAGCATAAGCAAAAAAGAAAATATTTTTTATAAATTGGACTTCATTAAAATTAAAAACATTTGTTCTGCAAAAGACACCATCAAGGAAGAGGTAAAATAAGCTACAGCATGGAAGAAAATTTTTACAAATCATATTGCAAAAAGGAATGAATTACTGATACATGGTACTACTTAGGTGAACTTTGAAAATGTTATGCTAAGTGAAAGAAGCCAGTCACAAAAGACGATGCATTGTATTATTCCATTTCTATGAAACATCTAGTATAGCCAAATTACAGAGACAGAAGTAGATTAGTGGTTACCTTGGCCCATGGGGTAGGGAGAATAGGAAATGACTATTAATGAATACAGGGTTTCTTTTCTGTGATAAAAATGTTGTAAAATTGATGGTGCTGATGGTTGTACAACTCTGTGAATATATTAAAAAAAACACTGAATTGCACACTTTAAATAGGTGAATAGTATGGTATGTAAATTGTATCTCAATATACAATATACAATTACTCTCTTAGAGTCTGGGGCAGTGTTTTGTCAATGATGAAAAACAGAGGAAAGATTGAACAACTTAACCCTGTAGCCCCTAACTGTCCCAATTTTCAAAGAAGAAATAAAAAGAGTTTGATTCTAGAAGCCACTGGTCAGCATCCTTTTTATAACTTCCAGAACAGAGAGTTTACAAACATTTAGGAAAGGACGTGGTGAGCATTAAGAGCTAACGTTAAGTCCATGCTATATCAACACCATTTCCCTTTCGACAGTTTTGGTAGGTTGGGGGAGTTCTGTAGACATAATGCACCCTGATTTCAACTAAAAGGATTCTGGTATACTAAAAGTATTTTAAAGATGAAATGTTTCTGCTTGAAGAATATCTCATTCTAGATAATACTTACTTGAATACAGATGCTGCTTCATCAGAAGAAATTTTTTATGGCTTCCCTAGTTAACTGGAATATGTGTGGCCTGCAAAAAGCTGGTGTGAGACTTGGATTGTTGTAGGTGTAAGACTTGAATCTCTAACAGATGTTACATTTAGCTTCCGGAGTCATTTAGTAGGGTGACTTCAGTAGTAATGAACAGCATTAAAACAGAACATAAATTTGCCTATAATGAGGCCATATAATGCTGACTGTTACCAAAACCGAAGTCCCAGGGATCAGCTTGAAGAGGCAGAGTGTCAGAGGAACAGTTTTTATCTGGACGTGTGTGTTGCTCTCTCTCTCTGTCTCTATAGTTGATACTGCTGTATAATTAAGTATGAACAAAGAGAGCAAAAAACAACCCAGATATAGACAATTACAACTCCCAGTCATTGGAAATAGTGAGTCTAGAGTGAGCTGCTGTCTTACAAGAGCCATATATGCTCATCTTTTCCCAACTCTGTGCTCAAGGGAGTCATTTGAGTAGCCTGAAATCATTCATGGTGGGAGGATTTACACCAGGAAAATCGGCAAATGCTACAAACCTGGACTTTATTTCCCCTGGAGAGCCAGTTGTTAAGCATTTACCAGCACACCCCTGGCAAGTCTCTCAGTGCTGGGCAGCTAAAGCAGCACAGTGCAAGAGGACATATCTCTGAATGTCCACAGCATGCAAGTCTTGGCACAAAGACACAAAGATGGGAGCTGTAATAATACACACTATGTGAAGCAACACCCATGTCCACAGTGAAGAACAACACTGACTTAGAGTCAAGGTTAAAATAAAATGTGCTAGTACTTTAAATTGAACAATAACAACATCCAATTTACACACAGGTATATATATATATATATATTTTTTTTTTTTTTTTTTTTTTTTTTTTTTTTTTTTTTTTTTTTTTTTTT
>NW_006789830.1:0-13127 GCF_000442215.2 Lipotes vexillifer | reverse complement strand
TTATTTTTATATATTTTTTTTTTTTTTTTTTTTTTTCTCCTTAATGTTTTTTTTTTTTTTGCGGTATGCGGGCCTCTCACTGCTGTTGCCTCTCCCGTCGCGGAGCACAGGCTCGGGACGCGCAGGCCCAGTGGCCACGGCTCACTGGCCCAGCTGCTCCGTGGCATGTGGGATTTTCCTGGATGGGGGCACGAACCCGTGTCCCGTGCATCGGCAGGCAGACTCCCAACCACTGCACCACCAGGGAAGCCCTTTTCTTAATATCTTTATTGGGGTATAATTGCTTTACAATGCTGTATTAGTTTCTGCTGTATAACAATCAGCTATATGTATACATATATCCTCATATCCCCTCCCTCTAGCGTCTCCCTCCCACCCTCCCTATCCCACCCCTCTAGGTGGTCACAAAGCACCAAGCTGATCTCCCTGTGCTATGCGGCTGCTTCCCACTAGCTATCTACCTTACATTGGGTAGTGTGTATATGTCAATGCTACTCTCTCACTTCGTCCCAGCTTACCCTTCTCCCTCCCCATGTCCTCAAGTCCATTCTCTGTGTTTGCATCTTTATTCCTGTCCTGTCCCTACGTTCGTCAGAACCATTTTTTTTTTTTTTTTTAGATTCCATATATATGTGTTAGCATATGGTATTTGTTTTTCTCCTTCTGACTTACTTCACTCTGTATGACAGACTCTCGGTCCATCCACCTCACTACAAATAACTCAGTTTTGTGGGAATGTAAATTGATACAGCCACTATGGAGAACAGTATGGAGGTTTCTTAAAAACTAAAAATAGAACTACCATACAACCCAGCAATCCCACTACTGGGCATATACCCTAAGAAAACCATAATTCAAGAAGAGTCATGCACCTCAATGTTCACTGCAGCTCTATTTACAATAGCCAGGACATGGAAGCAACCTAAGTGTCCATCGACAGATTAATGGATAAAGAAGATGTGGCCCATATATGCAATGGAATACCACTCAGCCATAAAAAGGTATATATTTTGATAGACTGGTCTGATTCTTGGTATACAATTACAGTAACCATTCCTTGATCCCTTAGGAACAACTTTACATAGTCATAAAATTCACGAATTCATTTGCCTGTATTTTCCTTTGTCTCTGACTCACAACAGCAGGCATCAAGGACGATATCTAGTTAGTAAGAGAACTGTCCTTATAAACCATGAGTGAATAAGTGAAACAACTTCGGATTAATAGGAATGGTTAGAATAGAAATGTAAAGTAAGTATATTTAAAATAGATTCTTGGGAAGGCTGAAAATGGAATTAGGTGGGTATATGCCTATGCCTATGTACACTGTGGCCAAAATTCCAATGGAAAAACTAACATCAGAAGAACTGGATTTTGTTCCCCCCAAATGCAGTGTCAGAAACAGCATGATTTGCTCTCTGTGGAACAGCATCCAGAAGCCTCTCTCATGGAAAGGCAACATGTGTTTGAAGAAGTCCTTTGAAGAAAAACCATATAAACCTGTGGGAACCACATGGTACATACACTCCCTTGTTTAAAATAGGGAATCAAGCCCCAAAGACAGAGGCCATTCAGTTACCTTGGCTGAGGCAGCAGTGCTAATTCCAGCCTCTCTGATGTTTAACACATCAAGAGAATGGAGGGAAACAAGATTATAACTGGCATCGACCTTGCCAGTTTCCTGGCATTCTATCAAAGCTTGCTTGGGTCTACCTTTGCATATAAAAAAGTTAAATTTGGGGGAAAAATCTGGGAGGAAGGATTTGGAAGTTCAGTTGCACCTTCCATGCCAAAACCTGTCCTCATAATTAGCCAAGAAGAAAATGTATCAGATCCAATAATCCATCAGATCATCTAGAGCAGGGGTTCTCAATTCAGGCTCCTTGGATAGAATTCAGAGAGTCTGTGAACTTGGACTTTGAAAAGAGACATCTTTATTTTTACTAACCTCAAATTGAAATTTACTATTTCCTTCAATTATGAAGGTAAGCAACAAACCACAGTGACTGTTACTATGATTCATTAGTAATAGAAATCACAGATACTTTTCTATCACAATGCAGTAGTTGTAGATATCTTTACAAGCCACTTACTCTCATCACCATTTTGAAATTACGGAAGTTGGTAAACTTGCCTCTCCGTCGTGTTATTTAAGAGTTAATAAAGAAACACATATATTGCTATATCAAAAATTTGGTGTTTTAGTGGGGTTTTTTTTTTTTGGTGTTTTAATGTGTTGAAAACTGTACTTTAGTGTGATTGGTTTCTTTTGTGATTCTGTGTAACTTTAGGTCTTTTATTTTAAGTTTAGGTCTTTTAAGTTTAGGTCTTAGACCTATTTAACTTTAGGTCTTTTATTTTAAGTGTTTCAAAACATTATCCAGAATCCACAGGCTCCATCAGAAGGTCAAAGGTGTCAGTGGCACAGAAGAGGTTAAGAACCAGTGAAGGCATGGGCTTCCCTGGTGGCAGAGTAGTTAAGAATCCACCTGCCCATTCTAGGGGACACGGTTCGAGCCCTGGTCTGGGAAGATCCCACATGCCGCGGAGCAACTAAGCCCGTGCGCCAGAACTACTGAGCCTGTGCTCTAAAGCCCGCGAGCCACAACTACTGAGCCCATGTGCTGCAACTACTGAAGCCTGCGTGCCTAGAGCCCACGCTCCGCAACAAGAGAAGCCACTGCAATGAGAAGCCCACACACCGCAACTAAGAGTAGCCCCTGCTCACCGCAACTAGAGAAAGCCCACATGCACCAACAAAGACCCAACACAGCCAAAAAATAAATTAATTAAATAATACTTAAAGATTGTTGATAGTTATTTCTCTTCTAACCAGACATGGATTCAGAATAGCATATCTTTTTCTCATCAGCTAAACCAGCTAATGCTGAAAAAGGCAGCACATATAAAAAAAAAAAAAAAAAAAAAGAACCAATGGAGGCAGAGGTAAAGAGTCACAGGGGCAATAAGTCTTTCCTGAAGGCCGTCCTTCCTATGTGTCAGAAGGAAAAGAAAGGAGGGTCCGACCACCCCATATTCAGTTATAATCTCATTTAAAGTTTGAAGACAAAGGTGATTTATACAATACTTCCACCCTTAAGGGGGAGAAAAAGAGAAATAAGTAAAAACATTAAGAACCTAAATTCCCAACAAAGTGAGGGGGAGGAAGAATCGGAAGTCCACCTAAAAGTGTGAAACCTTTCCTTTGAGGTCAGATCGGATAATCCTGGGTCATGGAGTGCATGTCTGAGATGGAAGCAAAGACAAAGAATCTTTTGAGGACCAAAGCGGTGAGTAGGAAGTCAGGACAACCCTGTGGCCTGTCGACTCTGCCGTTACCGAAACTTCTTGTGTTATCCTGGGCAAGTGACATGACTCTTGGCGATTCAGCTTTTCCTTTTCTTGGCCCCGCTTTCCATTCAGCTGGCTGTGCAGAGGTCCCAAGATAAACACTTTGCTGAGAGACAGCATGGATCATTTTTTTAAAGGAAAGACAATGCCAAGGATCTGCTTCCAAGTCTTTGATGATGGCTCCACTCCTGGCTTTAATCCCCACCCTGTGTCCTACATTTATTCTTGATTTCACTCTTAGCTCAGCTTTGCATTTGCTGCCAGGTCACTGCCTGCAGCTGTTAGAGAACCTAGCTCTCCTTCACAAGGCCAGCCTGCATGCAGCAGTAAAGAAGGGACATTTGCCTTATGCTATCTTCTCATCCTTGCGCCATTGTTTTTCTCCCTGGGACTTTCCTCTCCCTTCTAACAAAATCTGCAATCAGACCATCCATGAATACTGGCACACAACTCTGTGCTTCTAAACTTAATAAACATAAAAACATAAAACCTCTTTAAAAGAAAACAATTGTCACTTCCAAAGAAATGGGTGCCAGTTACCAGAACAAAAGAGTTTTCACTTTATAACTAATAAAACTATTATATGATTTTGGAAGGAAAAATGCAGTATGTGAAGAATATACATGAGAATTCCTATGGGTCCATGGACCTCTGTTTGAGAAACAGCAGTATATGCGTTTGATGACAGCTTTGAGTTAGTCTTTCAATGGTTACTTGAATGTTGACAAAGATCAAAGTTTTAAGCCAACAGGATGAAGCTTAGATGATGGAATTTCAGGCATCAGGAATCGGGCAGTAAGAAGCAGTGGCAAACTGGAATCCTTTTGGACAATCCTAGAATTATGTGACATTGCTAATTACCAATTGTGTCTATTTCTGAGGTTGGGCTTTATGATTGAAGCAATTCAGGTAACTTTTAAAATAAGGTCACCATACTAAATTGAAAGAGACCAGAGGCCACCTTAGCTATGCCAAGGATACAACAATTACAGTTATCTGTTCTCTCAGCAAAAGAACAAATTTAGCGTTGGTCATCAAGATGCCTGCTGTGCCAGTCTCACGCTTGTTTTTAAAGATACTATTCAGTTGATCCACAGAAACTTTGAGAACAACCTCTGACATTATTAACCATAAATCAATCTCCTCAGTTACTGTCTAGTTTTTAAAAATTGGCTTAGAGATTTTTTCCTTGAATAATCCAGCTCATCAGAGTTTCCACTGTGCATTGCAGCAGAGCTAAAATGGTTTTTCTATAAGCCTTCATCCTTACGTTTACATTTCTTTTCCATTTTCAAGCATAAAACCATTTTTCCCCACATCAAACTAATTTTTATTAGTTTGGATTTCAACTTGCATGCCAGGCAGAGGAAAATGTAGGTTTGAGCATAGAAGTAAAGCCTTTCTAACCATAGCAAAGGGAAGAAAGAAAGGCCAGAATCAGGAAAACAGGAGTTTCTTAAGACTCCTGCTTTTACTATACTGACTTCTGAACATGTTACCGCCTGGCTATCTGGGACCCATGCTGATCTATGGACCACATGTACGTGATCTCTGTTCTCCTTACACCCGGCTATATTTCTTCTCAAACCCTGCCTGCATCCCCATTTTATGATGAAGGTAAAGTTTTTGCATTCAGGTAACTAAAAATATCTTGGCCAGGACAACACCAATTTATTTATCTACTCCTTAGCAGATAGACATAAAGCAAAAGGTGTAAGGAAAGAGACCATGGCTCATGATAGCCCTGCATGGCTTTCAAGATCCTGACTTGTACCTCCTATTCACAAGGCAGAGCAAAAGAGCTGGCTTCCAGGTGTTCTGCTGAATGGACAGGTAGCTGTGGCCTCTGCCCTAATGCCAACCCACCAAGCAGTCAAGACTGCTTGTGGTCTGCCGGCAGTATCTGACTTGCTCTGAAGGTGGGCAAGTCTTGGATAAGTGTGTTCTTGCACAAATCAGAGATGCAGAGCCCTCTTGGCAAGCCATAGGTAAGCATGCTTCCATCACTGAAAAATCCACTGTCCCCCTTCAGATCAGGATGAAGTTGATATCACTGGGCATCAACAAGCACATGACCACATGCCTTAGAATGTTTACTCTGGCCCACCGGAATCACTTTACTTTTGAAACCCAGTTATTTTAGATCCCAAAGGAACTTATTTATAATATGCATAAATTTGAGTTTTGGAAATGTTTTGGATTCCATAAACTTCCCCCCTCCCAAAGTAATAACTTATATTCACACATTCCTTTTCTCCAAGCACCTGAAAGGTAAAACATTTTTCTAACCACTAATGATTACCTTATGAATATTGCATTTAATGGGCATTTAGATCTACCTATTTTGCATTCATTCAGATTCATTGCACTCAGTGCATCAAAACAGAACCTAGTGGGGATCATAACATCAAGGAAATATTTATACTTGTAAGTTTTTTAGGCTTAAATGAAGTTGTGCCAAAGGTAAGCCAGTAGAACCCTTCAAGGTTTACTTTAAAAGGCATTCTGTTGTATAAGCCTCATACTTTCTCTTCTTGGTTTAGCAAACTTTTAATTTCTTCAGTAAAAGCATATTACCTTCCCATTCTCAACTGCACCACCAAACATATGCATATTAAGAACTGATACCAGGGCTTCCCTGGTGGCGCAGTGGTTGAGGGTCCACCTGCCGATGCAGAGGACACGGGTTCGTGCCCCAGTCTAGGAAGATCCCACGTGCCGCAGAGCAGCTAGGCCCGTGAGCCATGGCCGCTAAGGCTGCGCGTCCGGAGCCTGTGCTCCGCAACGAGAGAGGCCACAACAGTGAGAGGCCCGCATACCGGAAACAAAAAAAACCAAAAAAAACAAAAAACAAAAAAAGAACTGATACCAGAGAAAAGAGAAGTCTTAAAGGATGGTTTCAGTGCAATTACACAGGAAATGATTTTCTTTGAACAAGCACATATGATAAAACCACATGAGAAATTACTGTTCTTCCTTGCAATACAAATCTAATAAAAATTATAGCTACAGAATGTTTAACCACAATGTGCAGAATGTCAGGTAGTGTTCTGATGAGCTGAATTTCCTAATTGGTGGAAAGTTCAAATTCCCACTTTTAGTTTCAATTCCCCTCCTTTGCTGAGAATCTTTCTGAAATGCATTTTTCTGCTTTCATAAGAAGTGAGGGGACTTTCTTATTCTTCATTTTAAAGGAAAAGAGGTTAGTGACTGTAGGTTAACTCTCTGCCTCCAAATCTTTACTATGTATCAGAATAACAGAATTAACTAATTTGAATTTAACTATTCATTATGGCTCTTTTCAAATACACACACATATATAGTATACATTGAAGTGTTTAAATACAAATACATATGTAAACATAAATATTGATATAAGAATAAATACAAGCAATATAAGGAATCTCTTCTCACCCATCACCCACCCAAGGTCAATAATTTAAAATATTCCACCATTTTGTTTCATCTATCCCAGCAACTCCAACTCTTTTTCTCAGTAGTTAAAGCAAATCCCATCAGTGTGTACCCAGTACCATCATGAACTTCCTTTTTAAAAACATAATCACAATAATATTATGCTCCACAAAAATAATAATTCCTTAAAATCATTTCATACTCAGTCCATGTTTAGATTTCTTCTATTGTTTCAAAAATGTGTTTTTATGGTTGATTTATTTACACCAAGTCCTAAACAAGGTCTGTGTTGCATTTGGTTGATTTGACTTTAAGAATCTTATCTATACTAGTTTTCCCTTTCTTTATTTCACATTGTCCATGCCATTAATTTGTTAAAACAAACAAACCAGCCAACCACTGGGCTGTTGGTCCTCCTTTGTATCCTATCGTATTCTGTAAGATTCCATCTGATCATAGACTTATGGTTGTATCTAATATGTTCTCAATGGCTTCTATTTCCTCTAAATTGTTAATTAGACCTAGTGACTTAATAGATGCATATGCAATTTTTAAGGTCAGAACATCTTACAGGTTGTACTGTACACTTCCTACTGCATCACATAAGTAGGGACAGAATGTCTGACTGCCCCATTCTTAATGTTATCCATAATGATCAGTTGGTCCCAGGTATCTGCCTGATCCATCCTTTACAAAATTTCCATCAACTTTTCAACTAATTGTTTTGAGAATTCTGAATAATCATTGCCTCAAACCATTAGTTCCTTAGCTGTTGCAAAATGATGATTGTCTCATTTTATTATTTCTTTTGCATGTGTTGACTGGAATTCTTCTAAAAAGATTTATTTTCCTCATCTATTTAGTCATCCTGAAATAAGAGTGAGTACAGGAAAGAAAAGATAAATACTAAAGTTTTTAAATTTAGCTATTTCCAGAAGGAGTTGATGTTCTAGCCACTAACAATGACCAATGTTTTGCTTTGTTCATATCACTAAAAACTCATTGACTCGTAAAATATTTGAAGTATTCCAGTCATTTTCAGTCAATATCTTTATAATGCTCAAATTGTCCCAACTTAGGGCAGTGGGAATCCCTTTGCATTGGGTCCTATATCCTTTTGACAAAACCCTGTAGTTTTCAGTAGCCTTGTTGACTTCTGTCCCATGTACCAGGATAGAGAATACATTTCTGCCTCAGACTTGAAATCAACCATTTCTCTAAGGAGCTCTGATTCCTTTGAATGGATAAGAATATAGAGAGAGCATAATCTGGGTGCAAGGGATATTCATTGCTACTGGACTGGCCCTCTTTCCAGGACTTTTAAGTGTACAGAGCAAGGAAATGCATATTTTTATTTAAAAAAAAATGATTCAATAGGAATATTTCACAACCAAATTGGACATCACAAGGTTTGCTCTTAAAACTTTTATTTTATATTTATATCTCTTTTCACCTATGCTGAATAACATTTATTTATTTGCTTATTCACTTTATCATACAAGTTTCAAAAAAACATACCAGTGTTATCACTAATAATAGGACTCCTGAAGGCAGTTCTTTTTGTCCTTACATATACTCTACCTAGGATGGAGAGTCAGAAACCATGTTTTTGGGGGTTTTTTTTTACAACTTTATTGGAGTATAATTGCTTTACAATGGTGTATTAGTTTCTGCCTTATAACAAAGTGAATCAGTTATATATATATATGTTCCCATATCTCTTCCCTCTTGCATCTCCCTCCCTCCCACCCTCCTTATCCCACCCCTCTAGGTGGTCACAGAGCACCGAGCTGATCTCCCTGTGCTATGCGGCTGCTTCCCACAAGCTATCTATTTTACGTTTGGTAGTGTATATATGTCCATGCCACTCTCTTGCTTTGTCACAGCTTACACTTCCCCCTCCCCATATCCTCAAGTCCATTCTCTAGTAGGTCTGTGTCTTTATTCCTGTCTTACCCCTAGGTTCTTCATGACATTTTTTTTTCTTCTTAAATTCCATATATATGTGTTAGCATACGGTATTTGTCTTTCTCTTTCTGACTTACTTCACTCTGTATGACAGACTCTAGGTCCATCCACCTCATTACAAATAGCTCAATTTCGTTTCTTTTTATGGCTGAGTAATATTCCATTGTGCCATATCTTCTTTATGCATTCATCCGATGATGGACACTTAGGTTGTTTCCATCTCCGGGCTATTGTAAATAGAGCTGCAATGAACATTTTGGTACATGACTCTTTTTGAATTATGGTTTTCTCAGGGTATATGCCCAGTAGTGGGGTTGCTGGGTCATATGGTAGTTCTATTTGTAGTTTTTTAAGGAACCTCCATACTGTTCTCCATAGTGGCTGGACCGATTCACATTCCCACCAGCAGTGCAAGAGTGTCCCCTTTTCTCCACACCCTCTCCAGCATTTATTGTTTCTAGATTTTTTGATGATGGCCATTCTGACTGGTGTGAGATGATATCTCATTGTAGTTTTGATTTGCATTTCTCTAATGATTAATGATGTTGAGCATTCTTTCATGTGTTTGTTGGAACATTTCTTTGGAGAAATGTCTATTTAGGTCTTCTGCCCATTTTCAGTTTGGGTTGTTTGTTTTTTTGTTATTGAGCTGCACGAGCTGCTTATAAATTTTGGAGATTAATCCTTTGTCAGTTGCTTCATTTGCAAATATTTTCTCCCATTCTGAGGGTTGTCTTTTGGTCTTGAGAAACCATGTTTTAAACTAATTTGAAATATTCTTTATCTGTATAATTATGCTACCAACTTGACGTGAACTCAAGTTTGTTTCTATTTGCTTTTTTATTTTTACAGAAATTACTTTTTTGTTTAATTTTACACAATATTTATATAATTTCAAAGTCAAAATTATGACATTACAATACATCATATTACTATAATAAGACTACACATCCAGAGACATTAAGCCCACTCATTTTCTTTCTCCCCTATCAGTAACCACTTTTATTCATTTTTGGTTTGTTGTTCAATTGCTTCTTTTTGAAATCTTAAAAATATTTACACATTTATATACCCTTTTCTAGTAAAAAAGGAAGCATACTATTTACACTCTTCTGTACCCAGCTTTCTTAACGTAAACATCCTGGAGAATATTCTATAGCAGTATATAGAGATGTTTCTCTTTTTTTCATATTTACAGAGGACTGTATTGTATGAAAGTCCCAGAGTTTATTGAACCAGTACACTGCTGATGGACATTTGGATTGTTGCTAAGCCTTTTTTCCTCATACAAGCTCTCATGCAATAAAAGACTTGTCCATACTTCATTTCATGTTTTTTCCAGTGCACCTCTGGGATAGTTTCCCAGCAGTAACAATAGTGGGTCAAAGAATATAGAAAATGTAGTGTTTCTAGTTATTATCAAATTTCTATCCATAAAGTTTGCACCATTTTGTATTTTCCTTACCAATGCATGGGAGCAACTGTTTTCCTGCTGCCATCAATAGTGTGTTTTTTCAAATTTTTTACATTTTGCTCATTCTGATAGGTGAGAAATGGTACATCTGTGTATTTTAAATTTTGATTTCTCCCACCAAAAGCATGATTGAGCGTCCTTTATATGTTTATGGGTCATGTGTGTTTCTTTATCAGTGAAGGTTCTGTTTATATCTTTTACTCATTTTCAACCAAGTGGCTGGTCTTCTTTACCTCAAAACTTAAGTGATCTGAATATATTAGGGGCATTAAATCTTTGTCTGTGATATAAATTACAAATATAATTTTTGCAATTTGTCTTCTTACTTGTAGTATTTTTAGCCAATAATTTTTTAATGCAAATTATCCATTAGTTTTTATTGTTTATGTGTTTTTAAATCATAGTAAAAATTTTGATGTATTTTAAAATCATAGTAAAATTTTTTAATTTATAAATCATAGAAAAAATTTTATTATGTGTTTTTAAACCATAATAAATTTTTAAAAAATCATACATATCTTTAAGTCTTCCAAAGACATGTATGATTTCATTTTTTACATTTAAATTACTAAGGAATTTACCCTTATGTTTGGTGAGAGGAATGGATTCAATTTTATCTTTTAGGTTTGGCTACCCAGTCATCTACCAAAAAGTTCTTCTTTCTCCCATTTGAAATGTCATGTGTATCATGTAGTCTCATATACTAAATACTATAATATACTAAATGTCTATATGCAATCAAGTATATTTCTAGATTTCTTATCCTAGTCTATTGGTATAGCTGACTACTTTCAATTTGATTTCTCTCTTCCTTAACTTCTTTTTCTGTTAGAGACTAAAGATTCACAATTTTTTAAGGCAGGAAGTATAAAAAAATAAAAGCCATTGTCATTCACATGTTCCCTCAATACAAATCTCACCATTGAAAGCAATGGTGATTTTGCAGCATGGAATTATTCTTATTCAAATCCTTAGATCTACTGATAATTATTCTATCCCTGAGATTTTCTCATATATAAATAAAGACCCAAGAAAATCAATTATTAAGATTAAATCAAAATTACAGCAAAACTGAAGTACCCATTAGTTGTCTACTTATTTTTATTGAGTCTGATATTCTATTAAGGCAAGCTAAGTTCATAAGTAATATCACTAAAGTTATTTTTATTTTTATTTTATTTATTTATTTATTTATTTATTTATTTATTTATTTATTTTGCGATACGCAGGCCTCTCACTGCTGTGGCCTCTCCCGTTGCGGAGCACAGGCTCCAGATGAGCAGGCTCAGTGGCCATGGCTCACAGGCCTAGCCGCTCCGCGGCACGTGGGATCTTCCCGGACTGTGGCACGAACCCGGGTCCCCTGCATCGGCAGGCGGACTCTCAACCACTGCGCCACCAGGGAAGCCCTAAAGTTACTTTTAAAAATTTGTTTGCCCACTTAAAAGTAGGCTAATAGCTTTAACTAGTCTTTCAGGAAAGACCACCTCAACTTGCCTCAAAAACCCTTATACTTTATCTAGAGAAGGAAAGATTTGCTCTCTAAATATCAATACATTAAGACAAAACACTCATCTTATTTCATCTTTTCCAGTGAAAGATTTGTTAGTTCTAAGAATTTGAAGTTAATATCTTTTTGAAATTGCTGTGTAATACAGTTAGTGTTTTCAGTAACTTAATATTCAGAGAAGTGGACAGGCAGGATGGAAACTCTAGGTTAATGTATATAAAATTAAGTATAAAGTAATCATTTAAAATAGTACAATTAGAGTGCCCACAGCTAGGGTTTTTTTCAATAGAAAAAATCTCATAAGAATGGACAAGAGGTGGGGGACCTCCAACATGGCGGAGGAGTAAGATGTGGACATCAACTTCCTTCCTACAAATACATCAAAAATACATCTACATGTGGAACATCTCCCACAGAACACCTACTGAATGCTGGCAGAAGACCTCAGACTTCCCCAAAGGCAAGAAACTCCCCATGTACCTGGGTAGAGCAAAAGAAAAAAGGAAAAGCAGAGACAAAAGAATAGGGACGGGACCTGCACCTCTGGGAGGGAGCTGTGGAGGAAGTTTCCACACCCTAGGAAGCCCCTTCTCTGGCAGAGACGGGGGGGTGGTGGGGCGAAGCTTCGAAGCCACGGAGGACAGCGCAGCAACAGGGTTGAGAGAGCAAAATGGAGAAATTCCTTCACAGAGGATTGGTGCCGACCAGCTCTCACCAGCCTGAGAGGCTTCTGTGCTCACCCACCAGGGCGGGTGGGAGCTGGGAGCTGAGGCTTGGGCTCCGGAGCTCAGATCCCAGGGAGAGGACTGGGGCTGGCTGTGTGAACAGAGCCTGAAGGGTAATAGTGCACCACAGCTAGCCAGGAGGGAGTTGGGAGACCATTGTTTTGGGGTGCACGAGGAGATGGGATTCAGAGCACCGCCTAAATGAGCTCCAGAGATTGGTGAGAGCCGCGGGTATCAGCACGGACCCCAGAAGCAGGCATGAAATGCTAAGGCAGCTGCTGCAGCCACCAAGAAGCCTGTGTGCAAGCACAGGTCACTATCCACACCTCTCCCCTCCTGGGAATCTGTGCAGCCCACCACTGCCAGGGTCCTGTGATCCAGGGACAACTTCCCTGGGACAACACGCAGTGCACCTCAGGCTGTTGCGATGTCACGTCAAGTCTCTGATGCCACAGGCTCATCCCACATTCCATACCCCTCCTTCCGCCTGCCTGAATGAGCCAGAGCCCCCTAATCAGCTGCTCCTTTAACCCCCTCCTGTCGGGGTGGGGAACAGACACCCTAAGGTGACCTACTTGCAGAGGCAGGTACAAATCCAAAGCTGAACCCCAGGAACTTTGCAAACAAAGAAGAGAAAGGGAAATTTCTCCCAGCAGCCTCAGGAACAGCAGATTAAATCTCCACA
>NW_006789829.1:0-1091 GCF_000442215.2 Lipotes vexillifer | reverse complement strand
ACCCCAGCTTCCTCAGGACACAGGGGAGTCTGGCTGGACAGCCGCTGCGGTGAGGACCCGGAAGCACCACACCCCCATCTGGAGCGGCCCCTTTTGCCCTGGACCTCAAGGCTGAAAACTCATCTCTCATCCCCCTCTCCTTGCAGATGGCAGCTCTTCAGAGCCCCTTCTATGGAGATAAAATGAACCTCTTCTCCCTCTGCCAGAAGATTGAGCAGTGTGACTACCCACCTCTCCCCGGAGAACATTACTCTGAGAAGGTGAGTTTGCTGCCGCCAGGGCTGGGCCTGGTGAGCTCCAGGCGACTCGCAGGGCTCGGAGAAGGGCAGCTCCAAGATCCCAGGGCTGTGGGGCTGAGCTTGGGTTCACTTAACAGAGCCGAGAAGGAAGATTTCTGGGGAAGTGACTCAGAAGGGGAAACAAGCAGGCTGATTTTACCGGAGGTCTCAGGGACCAGTGTGGGCCCCCCGACAGCAGGGCTGCAGGCCACCCACTGGCAGGAACCAGCAGGAGCTGCCCCGTCAGCACCCTCTTGCCCGTTTGGCTCCCAACCCAGCGCTCGAGTGGGAGGCTCGCTGCTGCGGGGCCCGGAGACAGGCTCCCGGAGTCCAGCAACAGGAGCCAGACGCAGGGGGTAGCAGGGCCTGGCCAGCCCCACACCACTGCCGGCGGCCACTCCGCTCCCATGACAGGGAACCAAACCAAACAGCCTGGTCTCCTTGCCACCACAGACCTAGGTCAGACCCCTTGGCCTTTTATTTTCAACATTTTACACCGAGTGCAGGACAGCCTGACAGGTCTGGCCATCAGGCTGTGACAGGTGAGGCTGTGGGAGAGCATCATCTGCCTCAGTTCCCTCATCTTGAAAACAGGCCTAATATTTTGCCTTCATGGATAAAAAGTGAGGATGAGATGACAGGCTTACAGCACAGCATGGTTAAGAGTGTAAACAGGGCTTCCCTGATGGCGCAGTGGTTGATTCCGCCTGCCGATGCAGGGGACACGGGTTCGTGCCCCGGTCCGGGAACATCCCACGTGCCACGGAGTGGCTGGGCCCGTGAGCCATGGCCGCTGAGCCTGCGTGTCCGGAG
>NW_006789828.1:0-204 GCF_000442215.2 Lipotes vexillifer | reverse complement strand
CCTTGGGTAGTATGGCCATTTTACAATAGTGATTCTTCCAATCCAAGAGCATGGGATATCTTTCCGTTTCTTTGAATCATCTTCAATGTCCTTTATCAGTGTTCTATAGTCCTCAGCATATAAGTCTTGAACCCCCTTGGCCAGGCTTATTCCTAAGTATTTTTTGACATTTTAGCATATTTTTAAATGTTTCTTTTCCTTTGG
>NW_006789827.1:0-458 GCF_000442215.2 Lipotes vexillifer | reverse complement strand
ATGGCTCACGGGTCCAGCCGCTCCGCGGCACGTGGGATCTTCCCAGACCAGGGCACGAACCCGCGTCCCCTGTATCGGCAGGCGGACTCTCAACCACTGCGCCACCAAGGAAGCCCTGGTTAGAGCTTTCTGTAGAAACTTTTGTCTTCTCCAAGGTCATAGAAATCCTCTTGCTTTTCCCCTTCACATTTATGTCTGATTTATCTCTAATTTTTGTTTATGTTGTGAGGTGTAGGAGTCAAGGCTCATTTTTGTCCCACGCAGCTGTTCAGTTGACCCAGCACCATCTATTAAGATCATTTCCCCCTGCCTAGTCCATTTAACATCTCTTGGAATTCACCACTTCGTTTTTATTTTTACAGTGTTGTGGCAGTAATGGTTTAGGTCACTCTTAGCTCATCTTCATGTCCATTCTCCCAACTTCAGTCCATTATACACACAGCTGCTTGGGTAATGTT
>NW_006789826.1:1500455-1544105 GCF_000442215.2 Lipotes vexillifer | reverse complement strand
AACTAACACACCATTGTAAAGCAATTATACCCCAATAAAGATGTTTAAAAAAAAAAAAAGAAAGTAAAAGCAAAATATTAATTTCCCTTTCTGTTGGAACACTTGAGGTTTCCGACATGAGGAACTGATCCTATTAAGTGGTAATTTACAGTGGCTACTTATTGCTTAAATGTGGAAAATCCACAGGGGCAAATCATGGGAATTAGGAAGAGAGTACCGTGAGTAAAATAATATGCACAGCTAATCCTCATCACTCATTCTGTACCATTCTCCCCCATCCAATTCCCCATCCACTTCTTCACCTTCCACTCCATCCATCTGATTCCCTGACTGCTCAATTAAATGAGAAATGCCTGGTGAAGTTTGCTACAAGAATTTGAGTTGCACCAACAGACTTGGTCTATTTATAAGAAATGAGCCTTCTGCCACGGTCTCCGAGAAAGATCCCTGCCTTTGCTATATGAGGCCCTTCACAGAGTGAGAAGGAAAGAGCTATGGATCAAGGGAAAATTTTGTCTTTATGAAAGCCAGCAGGCCAGTAGCAGAAAGGCTCCATCTGAAATCTAAGACAGGTATTCCATTAAGTTTGTTAAATTATCTCATTAGGAAATCACTCATAATAATCTTCCTTGTCCTTTGAGAGTGACATTCTAAACAAACTATGCTGCTCTCTCTTTGCTTGGAAATGAATGATTTTTTTTTTTTTAAAAATTCAGATGTCAAAGATAAAATACTGCCTCCCCATTATCTTCATTTTCCCCAGAACTTGAAGGTTCATCACTTGCCATTAATTGGACAGTTAAATCTTCTCTAGAACAATGAGATGTCTGCTCTAGCAAAGGCTTCTTTTTCAATTTCTTGATAGGCCTAAAATGAGTAAACAGAGAGAAAAATGCAGGGCAGTGGAAACTGGAATACATATTGATTGATTTGTGGCTTTCTGAGCAAGTCTTAGTTATGTTTTCAAAGAAACACCAAGTTGAGTCTTTGCCTCATGGAATTACGTAAGTTTCTTCCTTTCCTTCATTCACTGACAAATTATATACTCAGGCCCCACAGTCCTATAAGTTAGCCTTTAAATAAATCCATTTAATTTCAAAATTCCATAGTGGGACTTCAGAATGTTTATGTCCCCCAAAGTTTCGTTAAAATATGAGTAGAGAATTTAAATAATCTCATCCACAAATATATCATTTTAATTTATTTATATCATATAAATTATTATATGATAATATAATGTATATTATATACTATGTGTTACATATAAATTACTTTTTAACTAAGAAAGAATAAAATTTCATTATAGGAGATTTGGAAAATGCATAAAATTTTTTTTAAAAAGGGAATAGCTACTCATAATCTCTTTCCCAAACACAAAGAGTGTTAATATTTGAGTATATTTCCTTCCAGACTTTTTTATTTTGCATATTAACTTTACTATAATTGTGGTCAAAGTGTGCTAGAAATTTTGTATCTTACTATCTCCTCTTAAATATTATATACTTTAATGCTTTGATGATAATCTATTATTTAATACAACTATTTTGGGGCTTTGGGAGTTATTTAAAATTTTTTATTATTAATGGTATCTTGGAGACAAACATAATTTCAAGATAAATAAAAGTTCCATAGCAACTATTCCAGTGATTGGGAACAATACCTGTTTTTTTACTTATTGGGGCAAATCGGAACGCAGAAACAAAATGGCTTAGTCGGTCTTAAATCATCTCACTTTAGATCTCTGGCCACAGTGACCCTTTTTGGACCATGCAGATTCAGTTGAAATTTTGGTAAAAGAGAGAGATTGGGTCTCTAATGCCATCTATTGCAATACAGACATAAGCAAGAAGGCTCAGTCTATGGGACCAAGATTCATTGTACCATGGAACTCCAAAGGTCTTTACTTACATAGCAGTAATATATACCCACCATAGCCTTAAGAATTCTTCTAAGATTTTTGCATTTCTATGACACCTTCTGGGTTGAGTCTTAACATCTCAAATGTTTAATAAACTTTATTGAGGGACAAATAGCTCCATATTACCAAATCAGTTCCTCAGTAAATAAGTTGATGGACAAAAACGAAACAAAACAAAACGAAACAAACAAACAAAAACACTTCTGGGCCTGTAACTCCAAACATACACAAAAGAAATGGATAATTTATCTTCTCCACTTCCAAGTACAGCCACCTGCCCTCTGCTTGAGACTTGTTGACTTGTAGAATCTGGAAGATCCTCTGTGAAGGCCCTCAGAGGATCCTTATGGGAGAGTGCCAAAGAGCTTGACAAAAGTCTTGTGAGGTATGTGTGGGTAAAAATAATTGAAAGTAGAGGCTGATGCTTGCTTCTCATCTAGTGATTACTGAAGGAGGGAGGTCTGTTGCAGCGGCCCATATCAACAGAACATGAAGCAATTGCAGTGTAGTATGGTGTTGGCTGGAAGAAAAAAGTGTAGGCACCCCCATTCCAGTTCCCCATGGGACTCTGAAGCTGTGGAAGAGGAACTCAGTTGTTGCTGAGCTGCTCAAGAAGGAACACAGAGGTTAGAGGAGCTGTGAGAGCTCTGGGGCTCCCAAGAGGACACCATAAGAGAAACTAGGAGGCAATGCAGGTAGAAAAAGGACTGGGGTGACATCAACTACTGGTACAGCTGGAGGGAAATGAATTTGCCACTGTGAGGGGGAGCTGGAGTAAAGCTGAAAGTCACCACAAGATATCACAACCACTACATGAGCAGAGTCCATCGGTCAGTGAAAGTAAGACAGAACCAGATATAAGAATACTTGCTCACAACCAACAAGTATCAACTGATGTCATATCTCTGCTTTCCCATCTCTCCTCCTTCACCAGTGGAGCCAGGCCTTGCCCGGAGAGGGACAATTAGACATGGTAGGTGGAACACACACATGTTTACTATTACTCCCTTCTAATTCTCCACAGAAACGATCATAAAGGAATTTTTTAAAGGACAGACTTAGAAGGACAAAGAGGAAAGGGACATAAAGTAAGAGGTGGTAGCAACACTGAGTAAGCTGAAAATGCAGTGGTCATTAACTTAGAGATGGGAAAAAGCTAAAACTGTGGATTAGAGGGTGGGGTACAGTGAGAAACAAGCCAGGTTAAGCTGAAAACATCCAAATCCTGGAACCCAAGGCACCAGCAACCTCCAAAAAGTGGGGCTGTGGGGTAAAGCTGAAAACAAGAGCATCTGTAGATGGTTGACTCTTGACTGCCCCTCCTCGTACTTTCTGGAAAGGCTGAACACCATCCACAGCTGAGGACAAAAGAGGTAATCCTTGCAGGAAACTAGGCAATTCAGTAAAAATTCTGCACGGCCATCATGAGATTCCCTAGCCTCCTTCCCCCGCTTTGCTCATAGAACACAGACACCCAGGCTTAAACCCCATAGGCAGAGATTTGTAAGCTTTCTCTCTAGAGAACTGAACAGACCAAGGATTTAGATCTGTAGATGTTGATATTTGGAGCCCCTCAATGAAAAAGCCTTCTTATCAGCCTATGCTCAAGAAGCTACCCATCAACAAGGCTACCAGTCAGCTTTTTACTGTCACATTCTTCAAACTTATGGTTACCAGGGGATAAGGGGGAGAAGTGATAAACTGGGAGATTGGGATTGACATATACATAGTACTTTATATAAAATAGAAAACTAATAAGAACCTGCTGTATAGCACAGGGAACTCTGCTCAGTACTCTGTAATGGTCCATATAGGAAAAGAATCATTAAAAAAAAAAAAAAAAGAGGGGATATATGTATATGTATAACTGATTCACTCTGCTGTACACCTGAAACTAACACAATATTGTAAATCAACTGTACTCCAATAAAAATTTTTTTAAAAATAGATAGCCAATGCTGTCTTTCTATGCACCAAGCATCATTCCAAGCACATTTTAATTTTTGACACAAATTATTTCATTTAATGCTGTATGCATTTAATGTTTTGCACATATATAGATAAATTTATTTAATCATCATAAAAACTATAAGGTAAGTACCGTTATCACCCTCATTTTTTCAAGTAGGAAACTAAAGACTAAAGTAACTTGCTCAAGGTTACAAGGTACAAGGTAGTATGGCCAGTTTCACAAACTTTCAATATGGACCCAGGGCCCATGCTTCCAATCTCTACAACATACTGCCCCTAAATGAAAGTAGAGACAAAGTCAAGGAAAAAAGAAAAAAGGGAAACAATGCAAACAGGTAACCAGGGACCAGAAGAAAAGGGTAAATCAACTATAACACACTTAACTCAATTTACTCATTGCATACATTAAAAAACAAAAGAAAACAAAACAAAAACCAGAAAACCAAGATGTTCTCTCATTCAGTGAACAAGAGAATATGGGAGCAGAAGATTCAATACATGTAAAAGAACTGTAGCATTAAAAGACAAAAATAGAAAACAGGAGAGAAAACGAAGACAAACTATCTAGAAAAGAACTGTGGTGATATAGTTATCAAAGAAAAATATAAGTAAACTTCCTGATTGAATGAGTTCATGAAAATCCAACTAGCTTAATCAATGATAAAGGATTCACATTAAGAAATATCACTAACAAGACAACCTACTGAATGGGAGAAAATACTTGCAAATGACATGGGTGATAACAGGTTAATGCCCAAAATATATAAACAGCTCATACAACTCGTTATCAAAAAAACAAAGAACCTGATTTAAAAATGGGCAGAAGAAATGAACAGACATTTTTCCAAAGAAGATATACAGATGGCCAACAGGCACATGGAAAGATACTCAACATCGCTAATCATCAGAGAAAGGCAAATCAAAACCACAATGAGATATACCTCATACCTGTCAGAATGGCTATTATCAAAATGTCTACAAATAACAAATGTTGGAGAGGATGCGGAGAAGAGAGGACCCTCCTACACTGTAGCTGGGAATGTAACTTGGTGCAGCCACTATGGAGAACAGTATGGAGGTTCCTCAAGAAACTAAAAATAGAACTACCAGATGATCTAGCAATTCCACTTCTGAGTATATATCTGAAGAAAATAAAAACACTAACTCAAAAAGATATATTCATCTTTTATATTCATTATGTTAGTTGGATATTCATGAACTCAATTCAATCTGGAATGCATATATCACTGAAGCACTACTTATAATAGCCAAGATATGGAAGCAACCTAAGTGTCCATCAATAGATAAATGGATATGGAAGCAACCTAAGTGTCCATCAATAGATAAATGGATGAAGGAAATGTGGTGTATATATATATATATATATATATATATACACACACACACACACAGTGGAATATTACTCAGCCATAAAAAATATGAAATTCTGCTATTCGCAACAACATGGATGGACCTAGAGAGTATTAAGTTAGTGAAATAAGTCAGAGAAAGAAAAATACTCTGTATTATCACTTTTTGCAGAATCTAAAAAATGAAACGAATACATATAATGAAACAGACTTACAGAGAGAGAGAACAAACCAGTGAAAGAGGGACGTGCAGAGGGGCAGATAGAGCTGTGGGATGAAGAGATACAAACTGCTATGTATAAAATAGATAAGGAACAAGGCTATATTGTATAGCACAGGAAAACATAGCCATTGTTTTGTAATAAGGTTAGATGGAGTATAAACTATAAACGTACTGAATCACAGAGCTGTACACCTGAAACTAATACAGTATTGTAAATCAACTATACTTCAACTAAAATAAATAAATAAATGAAGCATTAAAAAAGAACAACATGGGAATGCATATATCTTTCCAATATCTTCTTTCATTTCCTTTAGATACATACCCAGAAGTAAAATTCTGGATCACATGGTAGTTCTACTTTTAACTTTTTGAGGACCCTCCATACTGCTTTTCACAGTGGCTGCACCGCACCAATTTACATTCCCGCTAACCATGCACAAGGGCTCCCTTTTCAGCACATCCTCACCAACACTTGTTCTCTCTCATATTCTTGACGATAGCCATCCTAACAGGTGTGAGGTGATATTTCATCATGGTTTTGATTTACATTTCCCTGAGGATGAGTAATATTGAGCATCTTTTCATGACCTCTTTCTTAACTAGAACATCAAAACCATTTGGAATTTACACGGAGTAACTGGGAAACTGCTTTTGTTAAAACTTCCAATCACTGAAAAAGCCCAGGAATTTTTCTCAAGCAGAAAAATCATCTACAGTAAATTCTGAAAGAATACATCATTGATATAAACTACTGACAAACTACAAAATAAAAAAGAATCCTATTTCCACCCCTGACATGTTACAAGGTCTAAACTCTGCTGAAATAATAACGGTAACAGAAATGGAATTGATTCTTTCAATTTTCACACTATATACTGACTCTTCATTTTCAGATCTTCTCCTTTTGGAGACGTCAAAAAACTCAGAATGAAATAATATGAGGTCTACATTCACAAAATGGACAAAGAATAAAAACTATTTCAATCTAGATTAAAAAACAAACCAAACAAAACAAAACTTCCCCTCCTCCTCCCCGGGAGAGTAAAGGGATTTTTTTATATTTTTCTCTTTTGCCTCAGTTTTCTTTTTTTTTTTTTTAAAGAGAATTTATTTTTTATTTTATTTATTTATTTAACTTTTGGCCACTCCATATGGCATGTGGGATCTTAGTTCCCTGACGAGGGATCTAACCCGTGTCCCCTGCAGTGGAAGCGTGGAGTCCTAACCACCGGACCACCAGGGAAGTCCCTGCCTCAGTTTTCTATGTAACTCTCTCAAGGTCCCCAGTACGTGGGGTGTACTATAGAGAGGGATCAGATGTTTTGAGGTTAATGTCTCAGAGGAAGTCTTCAGTTGTCCTTTGCTAGTGGAAAGGTGCACACACTTAAAGTTTTGCTTAAGTTTAAAGAAAATGCAAGGACTTTTCTAATGTAAGTGTGAATGTTACCTCACGTTGAATGGGTCACGGTAATAAACTGGACATGGTTCTTCATCTCATTAGTCATTACTGTCTCTAGAGCCTCACTCACTGTACTACTACTTTAGTACCAGACTGTCACCCCCAGATAGAATGACCTTGACTACACTGCCACGCATCCCAGATTTGGAACTGGGCACCACGGCCTCCATAACCAAAGACAGCATACAAAATGCAGAATGGGAGATATGTGATTCCCGATCATAAATGTCAAAATGCCCTCCAGATCAGTTTACCAATGTGAAATATGGAATTTTTTCCCTATAAAACCTCATGAAACAAAGAGTGGTTATATCCTTTGTTGGAGGTGGGGAATATAATTACCTTTGACAATAGGATATACCCTGGGGCTTTCAAAGCAAAACTATTATGCCTTTTATTTTTCTTTTACTTTTGTGTGTGTGTGTGTGTGTGTGTGCAATCCTCTCTTAAACATTTGGTCTACAGATGGATAGACCTGTGATTTTAAATGGCCTAATGAGCCTCAGACAGACTTCTAAGTAACACTCATGAATAAGCCAAAGAGAGAGTCTCAGATGCTAACATTTACCGTACTAAGAACTTCTTTTCTGTTTGCAGATCTTTTTCCCTTTTAAAAAGTTAACACTTATTGAACATAATATATCCTGAATCTTTGGCAGGTGTTAAGCAGCTGACTTTAATTTTTTAAAGAACCAAATCCATCTATTACCAAACCAAAAAAAATTAGCTCTATTTATTTAGGTTATTTTGACAGTAAATCCTTCCTCTCTAGTCTGTCCTAGGAAAACGATTGCATTTCTCTGTAAAAATAAACTTTCCGTGAAGATTAAGACATGAGCTCATGTGGACTTACTCCTTAAAAAACTGAAGGGTCCAAAATGTGACATTACATTTTCTTTTCTCTAACCCTTTAATTCAGGATGGAGGGACACAAATCAGCAATACTGGCTTAAAAATGAAATAGTATATCTTTCTATAACGGCACGAAATGCTATGGCATGGCAAGTGGCTTTAAGTTAAGGCATTGTCTAGACTGGATGTGAAATCCCCAACATGGGAGAACACTGCAGTAAGAAGGGATCAATCACAGGAGAGCAAATGAGATTTGGAAAAAGAAGGGGAAAATTAACAAAGACAAACTAAGTTTTAATTCGTGAAAGGTTTGACCTTGGACTCAGGACTCTACCCTAACATCTGGGCTTTTTTTTTTTATATCACAAATTTGTCAATGTTTTTGCTATTTTACCAACTGGCTATCTTCCGCTGTCTACGCCAAAGTGTTCTCTGCCTTCAGTCACCAAAATAGGGACTCAGACAACAAAATAGGAGCAAAATAGGAACAGGTGCCTGGAGTACTACTCATTGTTAAAAAGGACCTTGACTTCTTTGAAGGGACTGGCATAATAAAGGGTAGTTGGTGAAGTGGGATGCAGACTTGTCCAGTTTTCCAATGAGTTGCTGCTCTGATATTATAACTTTCTTTTAAAGTATTCCAGCATGGACAGGTGATGTATCCATGTGGGTTCATTTTCATCTATACCCTTGGGCTGGTCATCTGTGCTAATCAGGAGTACACACTCCAGGCTGGTTAGCTAGCATGGGAAACATCTTAATCAAAAGACAACTCCAGATACAATTATCACAAGAGAGTCCTCAGCTATCTCCAAATCTGATAAATACCAGGGGCTTTGTTCATTAGCATGACGGATATTTTTTTAAAAAATAGAAATATTCTTTAATCAATGAAATTAGAGGCAAGATGTGTGATAGAAATATTGTAATGGCATTTCTACCTTCCCATAAATGAGGTTTAGGAATTTGGTAAAAGCTCAATTGTCTAAACTCTTTAGAATGGTGGCCTTGGCTCTCTGAAGAAGTCTTGTGTCCAGCCTCTGATTTGAAAAAGCATTGGTCACCACCTTCTGGAACTACAGGCAGCTACCAGGTCAGCCAGAAATCACCCATAATTTATGAATAACCAAATTGGCTAAGGTCCTTTAACAACAGTGGTCAAGAGACCTTCCTAAAAACCTGGGGCAAGTAAACCAAACTGGTTAGTGTGGGATTAACTGTATCAAAATACGTATATTTTCTTCATGTCCGAAAAAACATTTGTCTGCCCCTATGTCTCATATAGATATACCATATGAGCAGATCACCCCTGGAAAAAATAAAAATAATTCACACCACTCACTCTGTGTTATTGCAGTGGAAATTTTTCTTATTATTTTGTTAAAAATCACCCAGTGATGTCTGGCTTTTTTCAGTGAATTTACTCAGGAAGGGAAAGAAGGATTTCCCATCGATACCCTGTTTGTAGATTGTTTTCTTTCATTTGGTGACTGGTAGTTCAGAAGGATTTTCCTGGTGAAGTAAGGAGGTATGGAAATTTTTTCTTGACAGCTAAATGTAACTCTAGATCAAGCCTTTTGTTTACTTCATCACACATTCATTCATTCCTGCGCGTCCGGAGCCTGTGCTCCGCGGCGGGAGGGGCCCCAACAGTGAGAGGCCCGCCTTCCGCCAAAAAAAAAAAAAAAAAAAAAAGGTCTCCATGGTTGCCAATAAAACAGTGTGAAGCAGGAGATAAAATAGGAGCAGTACCTTATATTTTTCCTGCTGTGCCAGCCTGTCTCCAAGATGGCAACCAATGATCCTTGCCTTCTGGTATTCATGCACTTGTGTGGTCTCCTCCCATATTTTGAGGGCTGACCTGCATCATCAATAGAACATTATAGAAATAATGGTGTGTGCACTGAGAGCAGATCATAAAAGATACTGCAGCTTCTGCTTTGACCTCTTGAATCTTTTTCTCTGGGAAGCCAGTTGCCATGCCCTGGGGAGAGGCTTACTGGAGAGGAACAGAAACCTACCACTAATAGCCTGCACCAATTTGCTGGCCATGTTTCTGGATTATCTTGAAAGCAGACCATGCAACCCCAGTCAAACTTTCAGATGACTAGAGCCCAGGCCAACAAGTAACCACAAACTCATGAGAGTCTCCAAGGCAAAATCACCCATCTAAGCTGCTCCTGAATTCCTGACCTACAGAAACCATTTATTTTGTTTAAAGTCACTATATTTTGGAGTAATTTGTTACGCAGCAACAGATAACACAGCTGATAACCCAACAGCATTTTTAACTCTGTTTTCTTTTGACTGTCATATACTGTAGAGATTTTAAAAAGCAAGATGCTAATTTTCTTATTAGCCTCCCTTGTAGCTACAAGCAGCCCAGGAACCAATTTTGACCAATGAGACATAAGGAGAAGTCTACTAAGGTAGTTTTCTTATAAAAGGAACTGTTACAAAGGGAGAGTTCACTTACACAGCTTCCGTCCCTATGTTTCTGCTTTGAAAATAATGTCTTGAAGCTGAGGCAGCTTTCTTATAGCTGGGCTGCAGTAGGCATGAGAATGAAAAATAGCAAAGGACTGTGGGGCAAACAGGAGAGAGCTTAGGTTCCCGATAACACTGCTGTCCAAGTGAACTAGTGCTGGCTACATCCTATCACCTTGGTAGGTGATTAAAATAAACGCTATTTTTATAGCACTACTAGCTGGGGTTTCTATTACTTGCAGCTGACAGAATTCCTAATTGATGCAGACTCTGAACCGAAGAGGGAGGGCTTTAAATAACAGACCTTAAAATGTTGAATTGGCTGATGAGAAGGGAGAGGACAACAGGCTATGAGGTTCCAAGTATTCCTGTTTGGAAAGAGGATTACCTTGGTTATACAGTGATGAAGGATTTGTTTTAACTGTTGCCTGTTGGGATGCATACTGAAGAAAAGATGTAGTATTAGGGGAAAATGTAGAAAAACTGGTTGTAATAGCTCATTTTTCCAAGCACCCTATTTCTTCATATTTCAGAATGTGTTTAGAAAACTCACATGGGGAGGACAGTAACTTTTCTGGGCACTTTACGGCACGGCATGTCGAATAGTAAGAACTTTTACACACACACACACACACACACACACACACACACACACACAGACACACTGAGTGGTCAGGTCCTTCTGATGGCTTTGGGTTTGTATGCTTGGTTTACATACAATCTTTGTATGAATCTAAACAGGCAACTTTAAAACATGAGGTATTTTTCTCCTTTTGGCTTTCCTCTGTTTTGATAAATACCAGTCAAGTAAACTTTTTGTAAATTCTGACTTATACTTTTCCCATTTAGCCCATGAATGGGAAATAAAAATTGGCAGGCATAAGAGCTCATAAAACTTATTTCACTTTTTACTCTACAATAAAATAACAATCATTAGAAGAGTAATAGTGGGCTTCCCTGGTGGCACAGTGGTTAAGAACCCTCCTGCCAATGCAGGGGACGTGGGTTCGAGCCCTGGTCCGGGAAGATCCCACATGCCGCGGAGCAACTAAGCCCGTGAGCCACAACTACTGAGCCTGTGCTCTAGAGCCTGCAAGCCACAACTACAGAAGCCCCCATGCCTAGAGCCCGTGCTCTGCAACGAGAGAAGCCACTGCAATGAGAAGCCCGTGCACCGCAACGAAGAGTAGCCCCCATTCGCCACAACTAGAGAAAGCCCGCACACAGCAACGAAGACAAGTAATAGTAACCATATATCAATCCTGTACTGTTTTAAAGCACATTATACGCATTATTTTATCCAATCTTCACAATAACTCTATAAGTTTTAACAGTCCTTTTTGCCAAATGAGAAAACTGAGGATGCTTACAAAGTAAGCCCAGCCATCGTGTGGCTCCAGACTTCTGCTCATATCATTATGCTCTAACTCCTCCTAATGTTTCTGTTACTGTTAATTCTATTGCTTGAATATTTCTCAAGGTTGTCTCCTTCCCTGATGGCCTCCACCTCCTCACTGGTCTCCCTGGCTCTCCTCCAATCTGACTGCAGCCACAGATGTCTTTCTCGAGTCTATACTTGCTCATGTTTACACACTGTCGTTTAAAGAATTAAGTCAAAGCTCCTTGACAGGGCACTTCTGAGTTCTGTGTCACTCACCCTTTACTTGCCCCCCAGCCTCTACTCTGCATTCCTCCCTGTTTTGACACCTCTTTCTACCTCCTCTTAATACTCATTTGATGTCCTATCCATGCTGGGTTTCTCCCACTTACCTAAGCTTTTTCTGTCCCAGACTTTTGCAGTCAATGCCGCCTCTGCCTGGAGCACTTCCTCTGACTCTTTTGGTCTGAACTCTCACAGGCTTTTCCTCTTACACATCACTTCTGAAGCACCTTGTGCTTCTATAAATTTCAGTCCTCACTGGCTTGTCTCTCTCTTAGCTTGAATGTATAAATAATTTTCACCACCGTGCTCCCGGTGTTCAATATAGGTTCAAGTCATTCATTCTTTAAAAGAAAAAAAAAAAAAAACGCTTGTACCCTCATTTAAATAAAAATTGACCAAGACACAGCCCGTTCTAAAGAGTGAACAATTGCTAAGGAACAAAAGTGAAGCTGTACTCCATCCACTGATTTATATTACAACTAGCACCATCTTATCAAAGGAAAACTTTGTTGGCACACTGCGTGCTACCCACACATATAGACAACATTCTGCTAGTTTCACAGATACAGCAAAGATCCCAGGCACCTGGCCTAAGTAAACTTGCACATTTAACTAGTCATTCTCCTTGTAAAATATACCAAATTTTCTACACAAGAGAATGTATGTGTGTATAGCCAATGTACATTTTATACATGTATGATGGAACATATGGAATTACACATTAGAATATTCTATATATATAATTATATAGTCTCTCTATATAATTAATTATAATTATCTAACAGAACAGATCCCCTTTCAATGTTAGAGTTATGTCAGCCTAGTTCATGTCCTCTATCACCTTCCTAAACTCTCTGAGTAGACCAGATTCAATCAAAACTTGCTTTCCCAATATTTAGCATCCCACTGCCACCTTCTACTCCATGGGTGAGTGCACACCTCCTCTCTGTCTAATAAATCACCAATTTAATTTTCTATACTTCTTTCTGTCACCAGTACAGATTCTAATGCTGCTATGTACTTAAATATTTCTTGAAAACTATCCCTGTATCAACACCCTCAAAAAAAAAATTAACCTGGACCTCCCCTTATCTATTTTTTAATGATAGTCATTTTTTAAAATTTCCCTGTTTAAGATTTATTTTAATTTTTTATTTCCCATTGGATGAAGCTATTCTTTCTCAGAAATTCAAGCATGTCCACAGAGGCCAGAATTTTGGGTCTCCATCCAACTTCTTTCCTTCTGTGCTTGATGGACATGCTCTGTGGCTATCAAATGATTCACTATTATCTTTGGTTTTCGTAAGTGTTTGTCTTTTCTTACGTCTTCATGAGTATCTGAGTTAGGAAAGGGCATATCACGAAATGTAAATATGATGCCATTTTGAAATGAAAGGCCCTGCCTGTCCTTCAAGGATCTCTCCTTCTGCCGTAGGTGGCACTAACCAGCTGTATTTCTTGGAAGAGAAGTGACAAACTAGGCAACAGGGCACTTGGCACGGCAAGGTAAACAAAGTTTCCACAGACTATCTCCTGTGGTCTGCATTTTATGACTGTATAGAACATTCACTCCTCCTAGGAAGAAATAGCATTCAGTACTTTAGTAACAAACTTGTTCTTTCAGAAAAAGAAAGAACAGCCTCACGTCTTAAGCCTTTTACATTTCTTCCCTTGATAATATAGTTTAATTTTTAACTACTCTTCCTCTCCAAACTAATTTCAGAAGAACTTTTGAAGTTTAAAAGTCTGTGACTGGTTTTCATTGTCGTTACTATTGCGGTTGTCTGTTATTGTTGGGTTATTTGTTTGAATTTTATTTTATTTATTTTTTTGTACGGCAGCAGGTCCTTATTAGTGATCAATTTTATACACATCAGTGTACACATGTCAATCCCAATCTCCCAACTCATCCCACCACCACCCCTCCCCTGCCACTTTCCCCCCCTTGGTGTCTATTTCTGCCCTGCAAACTGGTTCATCTGTTGTTGTTTTAAGTGACTTTGGCAGGAAATGAGTTTGGGGAATAGAAAAGGTATCTAGAAAGATATCTGTAATATCTTTTAAGGTAGCAAAAACTCGTGCAAAATTGGGGGAGGAATTATTTATCTCCAATAGGATTAATAAAATCACAATGCATACACTTTTTGGCACTGAAACATAAAATTGGCTCCAAAGCACAGGTAATTTTGTTTCAAAGACCAGCTATTGTTAATAATACTGCAATGAATCTGTGTTTGCAAATATTTCATTGAGATAACTGTTTTCAATTATTTTGAATATATACCCAGAAGTGGGATTGCTGGATCATATTCTATTTTTAATATTTTGAGGAACTGCCATATTATATTCCAAAACAGCTGCATCATTTTACATTCCCAGCAGCAGTGCATGAGGGTTATAATTTCTCCACATCCTTACCAAAACTGGTTATTTTCTGGTGTTTTGATAGTAGCCATCCTCCTGGGTGTGAGGTGATACCAGCTGTGGGTTTGATTTGCATTTCCCTGATGTTGAGCATCTTTCATATGTGTGTTGACATCTGTATATCTTCTTGGGGAAATGTCTACTCAAGTCCATTGTCCATTATTTGGTTATTGGGTTACTCGGGTTTTTGCTGTTGAGTTGTAGGAGCTAAAAACGAACATTTTTCCATGTCATTTGTATATCATCTTAGATGAAGTATCTGTTCATGTCTTTTGCCCATTTTCTAATCAGATTTTTTTCACTGTGGTACTGAGAATTTTTGTTTGTTTGTTTGCTTGTTACTGGAGTATTAGTCCTTTGTCAGTTATGTGGATTGCAAATATTTTCTCTCATTCTGTAGCTTGACTTTCACCCTCTCAACAGGGTACTTCAGAGAGTAAAGTTCCTAATTTTGATGAAATTCATCTTACGACTTTCTCCCTTTATGGATTGTGCTTTTATGCCAAGTCTAAGAACTCTTTGCCGAGTCCTAGATCCCGAAGATTGTCTCCTGTCTTCCTAAAAATCTTATAGTTTAATGTCTTACATTTATCCTGATACATTTAGAGTTAAATTGTTGTATAAGGTAGACAGGTTTATTTTGTTTATTTGCCTATGGATGTCCAATTTATCCAGAACCATTTGTTGAAAAGGTCATCTTTCTTCTATGAACTGATTTTGCATCTTTGTCAAAAATTAGTTCGGCATATTTATGGGGGTCTATTTCTGGGTTCTTTCTTCTGTTCTATTGATGTATGTTGTCCCTCTTCCAATTCCACACAGTCTTTATTACTGTAGCCATATACGTCTTGAAATTGAGTAGATTAACTTCCCCCACTGTATTATTCTTTTTCAAAACTCTTTTAGTTAATCTATATCCTGTGCCTTTAAACTTAAAATTTAAAAGAAGTTTGTCTGTATCTTGCTGGGATTTTTATAGGAATCGCATTTAACCTATACAGTTGTCCCTCGGTATCTGCACGGGATTGGTTTTAGGACCCCTCGCAGATACCAAAATCCAAGGATGCTCGAATCCCTTATATAAAATGGCAATAGTACAATTGGCCCTCTGTATCCATGGATGGAACCCACAGATACAAAGCATCGACTATATATATCAGTATTGAGACAAGTGACATCTTTTCTATGTTCAGTCTTCTAATCCATGGACATGGCATGTCTCTCCATTTAGTTAAATCTTCTTTGATTTCCTTCATCAGCAACTTGTAGTTTTAGCATACAAGTCCTATACGCGCTTTGTTAGATTCACACTTAAGTATTTTATTTTTATTTTTATTTTTTATTATTATTATTTTTTTGCGGTATGCGGGCCTCTCACTGTTGTGGCCTCTCCCGTTGCGGAGCACAGGCTCTGGACGCGCAGGCTCGGCGGCCATGGCTCATGGGCCTAGCCGCTCCGTGGCATGTGGGATCTTCCCGGACCGGGGCACGAACCCGTGTCCCCTTCATCGGCAGGCGGACTCTGCGCCACCAGGGAAGCCCTATTGTCATTTTTGAGAGATTGTAAATGGTACTATATTTTTAATTTTACTGTCCAAAGGTTCGTTGTCAGTATATAGAAATACAATTGATTTTAGCATGGTTAACATGCATCCTGTGATCTTACTGAGCTCACTTATTAGTTCTAGGAGTTTTCTGTAGATTTCTGATGATTTTCTATGTAGTCAATTATGTCATCTGCAAACAAAGACCATTTTATTTTCTTCTTTCCAACACTTATGCTTTCTATTTCCTTTTGTTGCCTTATTGCAGTGGCTAGTACATGCAGAGCTTGGCAGACACTCTTCATTAAGTTGGTAAATTTCTCCTCTATTCCTATATTTCTGAGAGTTTAATTATGAATGCATTTCAAATTTTTGCCAAGTGTTTTTTCTTCGTTGACTGATATGATCACATGACTGTTCTTCTTTAGCCAGTTAATATGGTGGATCCATGGTAATCCATAGACTGGAGGACTCAACATAGGAAACATGTCAGCTCTCCCCAAATTGATGTATAGGTTTGACCCAATTCCTTTCAAAACTTCAGCAAGACACATATAAGCTTGTATTTTCAAATACTGTACCTTGCATCTCTGGAATAAACCCCACTTTGCCACAGTGTATAACTCTTTCTACATATTGCTGAATTCTATTTACGAATTTTTTTAAAGATATTTTTACTTCTATATTCATGAGGAATGTTGATCTGTAGTTTTCTTTTCTGTACTGTCTTGTCTGGTTTTGGTATCTGAGTTAAACTAGCATCATAAAATGAACTGCAGTGTACACTATCTTCTTTTAATTTCTGAGAGAGATTGTGTAAAATTAGGGTTCTTTTTTAAACACTTCCTTGGGGGAGTTTTAAAATTATGACTTCAGTTTCATTAATAGTTATAGGGCTATTCAAATTATCTATTTGATTATTTAATTATTTTATATTGGGTGAGTTGTGATCGTTTGTGTTTATTGAAGAAGTGGTCCATTCCATCTAATTGTCAAGTTTATATTCATACAGTTGTTCATAGTATTCCTTTATTATCCTTTTGGTGATGTCTGCAGGGTCTGCAGTAATATCCATTCTTGATATTACTCATTTCTGTCTTCTTTCTTTTTATCTTTGCCTGTTTTGTTGAGGTTTATCAATTTTATTGGTCTTTTAAAGAACCAGCTCTTTGTTTCAATGATTTTCTCTATTGCCTTTTCTATTTTTAATTTCATTGATTTCTGCTCTTACCTCTATTAATTCCTTCCTTCTGCATCTGTTTTATTTTGCTTTTTTCCAAGGTTCTTGAGGTGGGAGCTCAGCTTATTGACGTGAGATTTTTATTTTTTCTGATGTTTGCATTTAGTGCGAAAAATTCCCCTCTCAGTGCTGCTTTAGCTGCATCCTGCAAATTTTGATACACTGTATATTCATTTTCATTGTGTTCAGTTTTTTGTTTGTTTGTTCTTTACTTCTCTTGAGATTTCCTCTTTTATCCATGGATGATTTACTTATTTACAAGTGTGTTGCTTAGTCTTCCAGTGTTTGGAGAGTTTTCTATTATCTTCCTGCTATTGATTTCTAGCTTAATTTCATTGTGGTCAGAAAGTACACTCTATGATTTCAATTCTTTTAAATTTGCTGAGGTTTCTCTTGTGGTCCAGGGAATAGTCTATATTGGTATACGTTCTGGGGACACTTGGAAAAAATATGTATTCTGCTTCTGTTGGATGTCAGCTACATACTATTGGTTGACGGTGTTGTTGAGTTCTTCTATTTACTTGCTGGTTTTCTGTCCAGTTGTTCTACAGGTTACTGAGAAAGGAGTGTTGAAATCTCCTACTATAATTATAAATTTGAGTATTTCTCTTTTCAGTTCTATCAGTTTTAACTCACGTATTTTGCACTCTGTTGCCTGCTGCTTACCCATTTAAATTTGCTATCTCTTCTTGATGTATATACCCTTTTATCATTATATAATACCCCACTGTGCCCTGATAATTTGTTTCGCTCTTAAGTTGACTTTATTCGGATATTAATATAGTCACTCTTGCTTTCTTTCAATTAATGTTTTCAAAATACCTTTTCCCATTCTTTTACTTTCAACTTACAAATTTTATTATATTTGAAGTGAGTTTCTTGTAGTCATGTTTTTTAATCTGCTTTGCCCATCTTTATTTTTAATTGGTATATTTCAACCATTTATTTACAATGCAGTTTTTTTATATTTTAGGACTTGAGTCTACCCTTTTGTTTTGTGTTCTGTTTTTCTCTATTTCTTTTCCCTGCCTTCCTGTGTGTTACTTGTATATTTTTTAAAATTCTATTTTGGTTTAGATATGGTGTTTTTATTGTATCTCTTTATGTAGCTTAGCTATAGTATTTTTGAACTGTATCTCTTTATATAGATATTTAAGTGGTTGCTCTAGGTATTATATATGCCTATTTTTAACTGTCCACAGGTATTGTCACTTTGCCGGTTTAAATGTAGAAACTTACTACCCTTTACATCTCTTTACCCTCTTTTGTTTGTAATGGTCTTACTTAGTTCCTCCACATATTGATACATTTAGAACCAGCTCAGTGTCTGAATTTTTGCTTTAACACTCAACCATAATTCAGAAAATTCCAGAGAAATCTCGTGTATTTACCCATAGTTTTACTTACCATGTTCTTTCTTCCTTCCTTATGTTCCAAGATTTCTCCTCCTCCCTCTTCCAACTTTCATTTTTACTTAGAGAGTTGCCTTTAGTTATTATTTTAGGGTAGGTCTGTTAGTGACAAATTTCTCTTAGGTTTTTTCAGCTGAAAAATGTCTCTATTTTCCCTTCATTCCTGAAGGATTTATAGGAGGTTCTGGGTTGACACTTCTTTTCTTTTAGCACTTGAAAATTATTGTGCCAATTCTTTCTTGGCGTCTATGACTTCTGATGAGAAATCTTCTGACAGTTGAATTGTTTTTTTCTCTATAGGTGAGGTGTCATTATTTTATGGTTGTTTTAAAGATTTTTTTCTATGTCTTTAGTTTTCGGAATTATGATGTGTTTGGCATGGATTTCTTTGGTTTCTTTCCTTCAAGATTTGCTTAACTTCTTAAATCTCTACATTTATGTCTCTCGCCAAATTTGGGAAGTTTTTAGTTATTATTTCTTCCAGTACTTTTTCAGCCTCACCCTTTTTTTTTTTTTTTTTTTTTTCCTTGCGTTATGCGGGCCTCTCACTGTCGTGGCCTCTCCCATTTGCGGAGCACAGGCTCCGGACGCGCAGGCTCAGCGGCCACGGCTCACGGGCCCAGCCGCTCCGCGGCATGTGGGATCCTCCCGAAACGGGGCACGAACCCGCGTCTCCTGCATCGGCAGGCGGACTCTCAAGCACTGCGCCACCAGGGAAGCCCAAGCCTCACCCTTTTTATTCTGTCCTTCCAGGATGCCAATAACAGGAGTGTTAAATCCCACAGGTCCCTGAGGCTCTGTTCACTTTTTTTTTCCCAGTCTATTTTCTCTCTGTTTTTCGTATGAGGCGATTTCTAACATTCCATCTTAAAGTTTATTGATTTTTTTCTCTGGCCCCTCCACTCTGCTGTTGACTCCATCCACTGAGGGTTTTTTTAAAAAAATATTTTATTACTTTTAGTTCCAAAATGTCCACTGTTTTTTTTTTTTTTTTATATCTTCTATATCTTTGCTGAGACTTTCCATTTCTTTGCTTAGACTTTCTATTTTTTTCTTTTGTTTCAAGCATTTCATAATAGCTAGGTCAAGCATTTTAATTATGGCTGCTTTAAAGTATTTGTCAGGTAATTCCAGCATCTCTGTCATCTCAGTTTTGGCATCTACTGATTGTCTTTTTTCATTAACCTTGAGATATCCCTAGTTCTTGGTATGATGAGTGATTAAAACCTGTGCAATTTGAGTATTATGTTATGAAATTCTGGATCTTATTTAACCCTTCTGTGTTAGCTGTCAGCAGAACCCTTTCCTCTCCTCCCTCCCTTCCTTCTTTCCTTTTTACTGTAGTTATGTATTTATTGGCACATGGAACATTAAAATGGATTGAATTATTAAGTCCAAGACGTTTCACATAACCCTCTCCTACTCTGCAAAATTCCAGCAGTTTGGAGGGGAATAATCCCACCTTTAGCTTCAGCGGTTAGCCTCCTTTAGCCTAAGCCATTTTCAGGTGCCCCTCTGCCCTCATCAGCATTAAAGATCTGGGAACAGGCACATAAGCCAGGCTTAAACCTTTCGGCACCCAGTGACTCTCAGGCCTTAGCTATAGTTTATTAGAAATGTCCTAATTGGCCCCAGTCAAACTAAAGCAAAGCACCCTCCTTCTCCTCTGAAGGTGACTTAGGAAACATGCAGCCATAATTGCTGCCGGCAGCAGCTCTGTGACCTCGTAGAAAGTCTTCTGAGGACAAAACAAACATATGGAGAACAGAGATTCAAAGTCCGAGTCCTGATTCACCACACCCAGGGCCCACACTATGCAGGATTTTCAGTTACTTAAGTCAATAAATCAGTAGTTCTCATCCCTGGCTGCCCATTAGATTCCTCTGGGAAGCTTATGGATACCTGAGACCCATCCTGTTTAAGTGTTCTGAGCTAAGCCCCTGGCATTTATATTTTTCAAAAGCTCCCCAGATGATTCTAACACTCCTCCAAGGCTGAGAAGCACTACAATCAATCCTCTTTATTGCTGACGACTACTAAGTTAGGTTTTCCCTTACTTGCTCTTGAAAGCATTCTAACTCCATATTTCCAAAATTTAACATGCATAAAAAAATCACTTGATGATTTTCTTAAAATGCAGATTCTTATTCATGGCTCTACAGTGAATATTAGTTTGCTAGGGCTACTATAACAAAGTACCACAGCTGAGTGGCTTTAAAAAAGAAATGTATTCAAATTCTGGCATCTAGAAGTCAAAAATCAAGGTATTGGTAGGGCTGGCTCCTTCCAAGGACTCTGAGGAAAGGATCCGTTCCAGGCCTCTCTGCTTGGCTTGTAGACAGCATCTTTCCTCTATGCATGTCTCTCTGTGTCCAAATCTCCCCTTTTATTAGGATACCAGTCATATTAGATTAGGACCTACCTTAATTACCTCATTTGGACTTGATTTTGTTTTTTTGTTTTTGTTTTTGTTTTTCCTTTCCTTGGCTCTTTTTTATTTTTTTCATTGAAGCAGCAAACTAAACTAATATTAATATAACCTAAATGCATATAAATTTAAAAGGTGATTGTGTATCTTATTTTCGATCCCGTTCCACTTCTTTTTTTTTTTTTTTTTTAACATCTTTATTGGGGTATAATTGCTTTACAATGGTGTGTTAGTTTCTGCTTTATAACAGAGTGAGTCAGTTATACATATATATATGTTCCCATATCTCTTCCCTCTTTGTCTCCCTCCCTCCCACCCTCCCTATCCCACCCCTCCAGACAGCCACAAAGAACCGAGCCGGTTTCCCTGTGCCATGCGGCTGCTTCCCACTGGCTATCTACCTTACGTTTGTTAGTATATATATGTCCATGTCTCTCTCTCGCCCTAACACACCTCACCCTTCCCCCTCCCCATATCCTCAAGTCTGTTCTCCAGTAGGTCTCTGTCTTTATTCCTGTTTTACCCCTAGGTTCTTCATAACATTTTTTTTTTCTTAAATTCCATATATATGTGTTAGCATACGGTATTTGTCCTTCTCTTTCTGACTTACTTCACTCTGTATGACAGACTCTAGATCTATCCACCTCATTACAAATAGCTCAATTTCGTTTCTTTTTATGGCTGAGTAATATTCCATTGTATATATGTGCCACATCTTCTTTATCCATTCATCCGACGGCGGGCACTTAGGTTGTTTCCATCTCCGGGCTATTGTAAATAGAGCTGCAATGAACATTTTGGTACATGACTCTTTCTGAATTCTGGTTTCCTCAGGGTATATACCTAGTAGTGGGATTGCTGGGTCATATGGTAGTTCTATTTGTAGTTTTTTAAGGAACCTCCATACTGTTCTCCATAGTGGCTGAACCAATTCACATTCCCACCAGCAGTGCAAGAGTGTTCCCTTTTCTCCACACCCTCTCCAGCATTTATTGTTTCTAGATTTTTTGATGATGGCCATTCTGACTGGTGTGAGATGATATCTCATTGTAGTTTTGATTTGCATTTCTCTAATGATTAATGATGTTGAGCATTCTTTCATGTGTACCTCTGTAAAGACTCTGTTCCAAATAAGGTCACAGTCTGATGTTCTGGGGGTTAGGATTTCATATAAGAATTTTGGTGAGACACAGTTTTCATCCAAAATGGGTGGGGACTGATTATTTGCATTTCTAATGAACCTCCAACTGATGGCCATACTGCTGGCCCACTTTGAATAGCAAGGTCCTACCTGATATGTTTCTTATGCTTAAGACTGAGCGGAATTGAAGCCCTGCTATATTCCAAGATGAATGGCCTTGCATCTACCTGAGGCATAACCAGCTAGTGGGCAGAGTGCTAGAAATGGACTACTAGTCATGGATGTGGTATGGATTAATTTAAGAACACATGTACAAGAGGCCACCCCACTCACAGAGGGTCTCCTCTAAGAGAGCTAGTTGGGAGGAGGACCTTTAAGTAACCAAACACATACAAATTCACTGTACCAAAAGGTCAGAAATAATTTTCTCCTGATGACTTTAAAAATAATACTTTTAGGCCTTCCCTGGTGGCGCAGTGGTTGGGAGTCCGCCTGCCGATGCAGGGGACGCGGGTTCGTGCCCCGGTCCGGGGGGATCCCATGTGCGGCGGAGCAGCTGGACCCGTGAGCCATGGCCGCTGGGCCTGCGCGTCCTGTGCTCCGCAACGGGAGGGGCCACAGCAGTGAGAGGCCCACGTACCGCAAAAAAAAAAAAAAAAAAAAAACTTTTACATAACTTTCTTTTTTCACAATTTTTTCAATATTTTTGAAATATGTATGTATTATATTAATAAGTGGAAAGAAATGTTTTTTTAGAAATGTTATTTTTAAAAAATTATCCTTAATTAAAAAGTAAACAAATGGAAGCAGTAACATCGACGGGGTCTATATCTTTATGAAACAGGGCAGTGATTCTTTGTTGCAGTATTTGACAGACCCTAGTATGCTAATGTTTTGCCACTGTTTGGACATGATGCTGAAGTTTTATTAATGTCACTTAAAGTACTAAAGTCTTCCTGTTTTCTATGTGTGGAAACCAAGACTACTGCTCATGTGAGATTTGGGGGCATAAATTTGAAGTGAGTCTGGTCAGTGAAGTTGCATGTTTTTTCACTAGCCATGTTCAGCTTCACAGATACAGGTGTGACATAAGTAGACAGCTGGATTTAACCAGACTTGGGGTTTTGCCAGTCAAATACAATGAAAGGAGAGAGAAGTAAGGAACATGAGATTGCAAGAAATGTCATACTGCTGGGCAATGGAATCCCGCCGGTAGGCGGAGAAGTGAAGGCACAAGGAGCATAAGGAACAGCTGAAAAGAGACACAGCAGAGATTTTAGTGGGAGAGTCCTCAGGTAGAGCTGAGGGAGTGAGAGCTAGAAACACAGGAGGTGATGGCCATTCTGGGCTGTTTTTATGAAATCAAGTTTTCTGAAATGGTACAACCTCTAGGATATCACTGCCTGAGTGAGCTGCCAACAGGTGGTGGTAGAGATCATGGAAGCCAAGGAGATCAAAGAACAGAGAACCCTGCGTGTTGTTCGAATTATCTGCTTGGATGTGGAAACTGCTAAAAATAAAAGGAAAAGTGGTCACGAGTGAGACCATGACCCAAATGCTGACATCTTCAATAGGTAAGAGGGGCCAGGAGGCCAACAGATGACAACAGAAAGGGCCAAGAGTAATGAAGTCTGATGACATGCATGTCAAAGACAGAAGAGGGAAAGACAATTTAGAAGCAGAAGACAGAGAAAGGTGATACCTACCTGGACTTCTAGCCCGGATATATGTGGAGTAGGCAGAAATCAGAGCTATCATTGGACAGGTTTGGAAGAGGGGCAGTGTGCTCAGGAGACAGCCAGGTTGGGTTATAGTCAGAGCAAGAAAGGGAAGGGAACTTTCCAAGTAAAGGCTGAGACTGTAGGGAAGTTGATGATGAGAGATCACGATAGGGAAGTCAGGAGAGTGAGGGAGCACAGTGTGGCAAGTGGGTCGAGACTGAGACGTCACAGAGCAGTGGCAGAGGTAGAAGGTGGGGAGTTCTGAAGGAGACTGAGGACGGGAGGGCTGATGGGACCGGTCTTGGCTGTGTGCACTCAGTGACAGGGAAGCCTGGGAGGCCTTGTGGCTACTAGATACTACAGCCCAGGGAATGTGGTCCCCTCCCCTACAGGGAGGGGCTCTTTCCCAGAACATCTGGCTGTGCTCTCCTCATGGGTATCCCGCTTCACATCTGTGCCATGTTAGATTTGTGAATGCCGTCCTATGGCAGCAATGACTAGCTGTCTACCAAAGGCTCATACTCTCCTTTCTTGCTGTAGGATGAGAAGCAGCTTCCTAACCTGGGACTACATGTCCCAGATACCTCCCCTCACCCCAACCCTGTGAAATTAGATGGAGGCATGAAATAGGTGCAGCTAAGTTCTGGACAATATGAACAGGAGTGATGCATGTCACTGCAGGCCTGACCCACAAATACTTCTTTCCCATGCTTTCAGTCTTATCCCATTCACTGGATGAATGTAAAGGTCATGGTGACACTGCAGGCCTCCTATTAAATACAGCAGAGCCTTTCTCAGCCTGAAGGACCATACACAGCAAGTCTTCTGATCAGGAGACTTTATGTGAGAACAATATAAACTTATGTTGAATAAGCCCCTAAAATTTCAGGGTTTATTTACTACAGCAGCTATTGTTACTTTGACCAATATGTATCTATCATGTGTCTCATAATTGGACCCAGAGACCTCTTCAAAAATTTACTAAGATGCAGTGTCCCTACCATGCACCAACCATGACCCCATACCCCCTCCCTAGCTCATGTAAGGAGAGGACTAAGAAAAGGCGGGAGGTGAATGCTGGTTTTATGAGGAGTACAGCATATCTAGGGAGAAGGAGAGACAGGTATGCCCCACACCCAAAGCCAAGCGAGAAAAGAGTAAATATGTGAGGTGAAGGATGTTTGAATTAATTCAAGTGGGAATCCTTTCACGATGTGTGTGTGTATGTGTGTGTGTGTGTGTGTGTATATATCAAATCGTCATGTTGTACACTTTAAATATATTACAACTTTATTTGTTTATTTATTTGTCAATTATACCCCAGTAAAGCTTAAAAAAATATAAGATATCTGCCTCTGCTATTCCTCCTGCCTGACCCCAACAGATAAGGATCTAAGTCTAGAAGAGGGTGGGAAGAAGGTAAATCACACCCTTCCGCTCTAAAGGAGAAGTCTAGCCTGTGACAGGAGAAAGACAAGGCTTTAAATTGAGTGTGGCATTAGACTAATATTTAAAAAACTGGAAATATTTGGAGTCATTCCAATATGATGTTAAGAGATGGGAAAGTAGGAGAGGGGTCCAACATAACAGCTGGAAAAAATCAAGACCATTTTCTGTTTCCATCTCAATGAGTTGAGATTCCTCAATATAGAGGTGATACATCATATAGTCATTCTGACTTGTAACTATTCAGAGGTTAATACAGAAATACCATATAGAAGGAATATGTAGAGGTCAATAGATAGAAATGTATGGGTTAACTGAAGACCTGATACATACTAATAGAGGGACAATGTGTTTGACTGCCATTTGGGGCTTTAGAGTTTTGAATAGTGGTGTTGTTGTGCAGTAGGTCACTGGGTTTGTTGTTAATAGACCGAGGATCACATCCCAGCTCTATCACTTAAGAGCCACAAGACCTTTACGAGTCACCTATCCTCTTTGACCTTAGTTCCTTCCTCGGGAAAATGGGGATTATGAAAATCTACTTCATGAGATTACTAATTAAAATGCACTAGGGCCTAAATTGAACACTTGATATACAATATGCAGTCCTGAGAGACACTTAAAGCAGAATTTGATAACTGGACATTTATATAAATGGTAGGATCGTTTTTATTCTGACCTTGTTGTCAATGTCAAATATAGCCCAGATACCGTACTGACATAGTACTACCATGACCAGATTATTCCTGGGCTGACAACAACAAAGGAAATGGTCCCTTCCTGACTCATCAAAGGGGAGAAAAAGCATGATACATACACATACACACACACACACACACACACACACACACACACACACACACACACTCAAGTCTATAACAGTTATACATATACATATAACTATTTTCATGGAAAACTGATTTATACCTTTAAAGAAAAAAATAGCCTTAAAACCATGTAACCCCTAATGCATCCTTTCCCTAAAGCCATAAACACACCTCTGGTTATCCCGTCCAACAAAAATATACCACAGCAGGTGGAGTCACAAAGAAGTAAATGGTTTCAATCTTTTCATTCATTTTAGTCTATTCCCTCAACAAAAACTTCAACCTGCAGGTGCATGCAGCATACTTCTGCAATGACAAGAGCAGTGTATCTTTGTAACCGGGGCTTTGCCTAATGATGTGTGAACTAAATGTTAACTGCAGCAAAATGACTCCAAGTCAAGAAAGCCCCCGTCGAGGGTCTTGCCTGGAAGAGGGGCTAAGCCACAGGAACACACCAGGGTAGGGTTGGATCTTTGGTCCCTGGGAGATCATCATTACTTTCCTTACCTTCACGTTCTAATGTTTTGAGGGCAGTGTGTGAATTAAATTGGAATTTTCAGTTTGCAGACATTCCTCACGTGAGGGTCCAAATCTGATTTCAGGCTGGAAACGAGCATCTAAATGAGTTTGAGAGAGGAGTAGGTTTTAAGAAAAGTCAAACCAGTCAAAGTAAAACACTAACCAATTATCGTAGGGAAGCAGTTTCACATCTGGAACTGGTTATACGTGGAACAGAAGGAAGAGTTTTCTTAGGACAGTTGGTTTAATTATATTTTTAAAACAAGAAAGAGTAACCTAGGAATGCCAGCTCATCTCAAATGCAAACAGGTCTCCTCGAGCTAGTGAATATATTTGTTTATCATTTCAATGAGAATCATTAGTACTCTATCCATAAGAGGTTTCTATCAGCTGTTGATCAACAAAGACAAATTTTCAAATGGCCCTTTGAGGTGCACAATTTGTCTGGGAGTTTTTGTGTATTAGGGTCAAATCTAGGTGTTCAGACATCTTGTCTCTTTTAAAAATGAAAAGATGCTGTGAGCAGAAGCATGGTTTTGGCATCAGACTGACCTAGATTTTAATTTTATTAGCTGTGTGACTTTGGGAATGTTACTTAATCTATCTTTATCTTTTCCTTATCTGGGAAATGGGAATAATTCCTATCTTGAAGAGATCTCTGTTCTGGTTATTACATTAAATCATACAGCATATGTAAAATACCTAATGATTATGGGACTACGTGGCTACAAAAAGTATTCCACAAAAGTTAACTCTCTTGACTCTCCCCTTCTCTCTTTCCTCTATCCTTTATTAACTTATTTTTCTAAAAGCAATACATTTTTGGCAAATACAGTGAGACAGGAGGTTACATGTTCCCTATGACTTAAAATTTCAGTAGCATAGCACAAAAGAATACAATAAATGAAACACACACATAGATTTCAAAGTGTTTGCCTTTGGATATCTCAGAAACGTTTATCACTGTAGTGAAAGGCATTTCATGTAATGTATCTCCTGACATGTATTTGAATGACTGTAGCAAACTGTACCTTTATGCTTTCTCCACTGCCTACCCCCAACCCACCAAAAATTGTCCACAGTGGCATATTACAATTTTTGATTCACCAAAATCAAGGCAATCACAGGGCCCTGGGGTTACAATACATCTTGGAACTGCCTTTGTAATCCATCTCCTTCGAACCTTCGGGGTTACCAGTGGACAAGTTGGCAAACGAATACTTTGCCCAGCGTGGAGGACAAAATTCTGCTTTGCAATGAAGAAATTTAGTGTAGCTAAGAAAGATGCTGAAAAGCAACGTTTTGCTCCCGAGGAGCAGGTTATGACCTTTCAAATGAAACTCAGCCAGAACATTTATACCACATTAACACCAGTGAATGGAAAAGAGAAAGGTCAAGGACAGAATCATATTTGTGAAGGCCTCGTGACATGGGTCGTGTTTATTGCCCTTCCCTTAAGTTTTTCTGAGGTTGATAATAGATGTCATGAAATTAATAGTAATCTTGAATCCTTTCTATTTTCCCCACTTGAGTCCAGGTGCAGGAGCAACGAGGATGAGTTCGGGGGACTGAGAGTGGCCCGGTGCTGTTGCTGGGACCAAGGAGATCAGGGTGACAAGTAAAGATGATATCAACAACACCAGATGCTACCGACCCAAAGTGGTGGAACAATGCATCCGAATTATCAAAAGCAAAGAGAGATGTTTGTCCACATTTTTAAACCCCTAAGGACAGTTCTCAGGCACTTAGAGTCGGTCTTTGTGTGTATGATGCACAGAGTGCGGGACGAGATAGAGTCGATACTTAAATGACATGCGAGAGAAGGGAGCCGCTTGATGTGGTTGAGCATTTGCTCTCCTTACACTCCGTTCTGTTTATAAACATTCCAGCTATGTGAATAATAAAGAGCCAAGCCCAGGCCTTTGTCATCCCTCCATGATCTTTCTGGTACCGAAGGGGCTCCGGAGGAGGTGTTGAGTTTTTGTGTGCTAAAGCTTGTCAAGGGCACATCAAAATGTAATAACGAAATCAACTACCAGACAGATTGGATGGCAGATTTTGGCAGCTAACAGGGAGCTTTCTCGTTATAGGACGTGCAAGCTTGTGGGTTGCACTGCAATTAGAAATGAATTTTTTTCTTCTTTGCCTGAGCTCTTCTTATACTTTTCATTCTCATAAGTGACAACAGCAAAAGACTACTTCTCACCCCCTAATGTACTCTATCCATCTCCGTGTTGCTGAAGTGACTGGTATCTTAGCATCAAATTTTAAAACATCAAATCAGTGTTCTTCAGTGTTTAAGAGACTGTGATACCTCAAGGAAAAGTCAGGGATATACTGCTTGAACTAATTCTCTTGAATTTTTTCTGTGGGTGCAAAATATCCTTTTGGTACTTTTTGTAATTGTGGTGGTGGTGGTTTTAACCATATGTCTCCAGTAGGAAAGCAAGATCTTTGTTTCTTAACAGCTGATGTGTACTTGCTACTGTGTCACACAGGAGTCCATAATACTGTTAGTGACAACTAAATCATTTCCACAGAAGCTAATTATAGCATTCGGGAAGGGAAAAGCAACACTAATTTTCTGCCACTTAATAGTCAGATTTCACGTGAAACAACCGAGTGAACCAGGTCAACCTGTTTTTCAGAGGTTAAAAGTGGGACACCCAAAGTGGTAAACCGTTTCCCCCAAGATTTACAGCCTAGCTGGGCCAACATTAGGAATACATGCAACTGATCAGGCGACTCCCAGATTATCCTGGTTGTTGAAACCATAAACAATCCTGGAAAGGAGTGGAATAGGAGCTGAAGGTGAGGGGCAAGGAGAGAAGTGATTGAATTCAGCCTTTTAAATAGACTCAAGGACTGTCCATTCATGAGTAAGTTACCATCTGAAGCCACTGAGCCCAAGAGGAAGGTTGATGGGTCCAACTGTTACAAAGAGGAGATGTAGAGAACAAATGTACGGGACACCAAGTGGGGGGGAAGGGGGGTAGGATGAATTGGGAGATTGGGATTGACATGTATACACTACTGATACTATGTATAAAATAGATAAAGTAATGAGAACCTACTATATAGCACAGGGAACTCTACTCAGTGCTCTGTGGTGACATAAATGGGAAGGAAGTCTCAAAAGGAGGGGAGATATGTATACGTATAGCTGATTCACCTTCCTGTACAGTAGAAACTAACACAACATTGTTAAGCAACTATACTCCAATAAAAATTTATTAAAAAAAAAAAAAGAAAGAGGAGGTAATGGACAATAAAGTCACAATGCAGTTTATGTTGTTTTTTTTGTTAACAGGATCAGAGGTTTCAATTTTAGTCAACAACAACAACAACAAAACCTCAAGAATTGGATAGTAAATCCTTAAGAGATAAGAAGAACTAAACAGAGGAACTAGCCCGCATATTTATCACTCTTTTTATTTTACTGGGAGCGAGAGGAAATTTATTTACACATCCAAGATTTCTTTGAATCAGCAACAATTTTTTAATGCATTTAATATGTACCGGGTGTTATACTAGTTTCTGGAATTACAGAGGTAAACTAGAAACCTCCTCTGCCCAGCCATGATCAAGTAAAAGTAATGAGGAGACAGAGGTGCCAAAACCAACTCATGCACAAAGATGGAATCATCATGTCTCCTCTTCATGGAAACGAAGCTGGAGCTGAGTCTTGAACAAGCATTTTTAACACAAACTTGAATAAGCAGAGGGAAAAACACCAGTCAAAGCAAAGAGGGTTGGAGTACAGCGTGAGGAATGAGGCTGGAGACTCAGGCAGACATGAGAGTTTGAAGATCAAATATTCCATGACAAGGAGTTTGGACAGAAAGAACATTCAGGGGCTTTAAGAAGGGGATGACATGATCTATGCCTTTTATTAAGAGCTTTAGGCAGCACTGTAGCAAACGCATTGAAGAGGCTAGTATTATTATATCAATACAGATTTTTCTTTCAAAACAATGTTTGGTAGCAGCCACTAGTGCAATTCCCCTAACTTATTTCCATGAAAACACAGCAAAAGTAAAAATACACCTAAAACCAGTATCAAGAGACAATGTCCAAATCTAAGAAAACGGGCAATAATTAGAAGATAGTCGACCTACAGTGAGATATGCCTATCTCCCTAACATCTCCCCAATATTCTACCACAGCCAGAGACTGAAAACCAGAAAGCCGCGGTAGTAAACCTCGGGGGAGAAGGTCTAGAGGTAGAATAGTAAATTTTGGAACACAGGTATAGACACAACTCTGGGATCACAAATGTTATAGTGTTTCATGTATTTAATCAATTCATAAAACCAGAAAAAGAAGGCAGGGAAAAAGCCAGTTGTTCCTTCAATGGGACAGAGGTTCATTATAATTTAAGCCTGTTATGAAATGGGAGACAAATACGTAAACCTGCCCTCCATGTGCACAACTAAGAAATCAACTTGGTCTCAGGGTATATAAAGGAAATTCTAGTTGTCTTGTTCACTGAAAAATACTGAGTCATGACCCTTGTTTGAAAATAAGTGAGAGGAAAACCAATATGGAGAAAATAATTTTCAGAAAAAGGGAGGAAAACAATAGTACCCATGAGACAGGAAAGAACAAAAACACTTCATAGCACTGATATCTAGGCTGAGAAGAAATTTCAAGAAAATGTTTGATTTCCTCAATGAAAGACAAGAAGACAACTATGAATAGGAACAAATAATCTTAAGGAAACAACAGGCTAAAATAAAAAGATAGAAGGGCAAAATTAAAAGGGTAACAACAAAATGAAAAAATATTGCAAGGACACTAAAATCACATACAAAAATTAAAATAATATTTAAATTTGCACTGAGGGTAGGGCAGAAGCAATGACACAAAAAACTCAAATTATGTGGTGGTGGGCATTGAAGTTTTCTTAGTACAAAGGAAAAAACCAAGCAGAAAGAAGGAAATGAGAGCTACAGATGATCAAAATTATAAAGACAAGTTGAGGCTGAAAGGTGTTTCTGAAAAAAAGGATGAAATGAAAGAAAAGAAGCAATAATCAAAGATATAAGAAGATAAGGTTTCCTTGAGATGAAGAAAGACCTGTGTAACCAGATTGCAATGGGTGACAGTTTATAGTTCGCAGGAAAACAGATGAAAAATTGCATGCCTAGGCACATCCTGATAACATTTTTAAAGTAAAAATTAGGTGACAAAAACTCCAAGTTCAGGAATACAAAGCAACAAATTTTGATCACTCTTAGCAATATCCTTTGCGATGTTAAATACCAAATGACACTGGAGGAACATCTAATTTATTGCTAATATTTGGTTAAAACATGTCCATGTAATCCCTGCTAACCATTTCTGCCAGAAACAGGTTATAAGAGGAAGCAGAACATTTCCCCCAGAAGCATATGCCCAACAGCAGTCTAAACCCTCAGCTTCCTGTAAAAGATCTCAGGTGATTCAGACTTCCTCAGAAGTATAATTTTAAAATATTATCTATGAGCAGAGAGCTAAAACCAAGATGTGGTAGGAAACCTCTAAGACGGCCTCTGATGAGCCCCATCTCCTGATCCCCATCTCCTGGTATACGTGCTTTTGTGGAATCGCCTCTCCTTGAACATAGATTGAATTTAGTTATGCCTTTCCAATGCATTAAATGTGACAGAGGTAGCAGAATGATACCTCCAAGATTAAGTTACAAAAGACTTGGCTTCTGTCTTGGGATCTCTCATTTTCTCCCTCCCTGAGGCTTCCTGCTGCGACGCTGTAACCTGCGCAGTTGAGAGGACCACTGGCAAGGAACTGAGACAGGCCACCATCCAAGAGCCTGTGAGAAATTCAGACCCTCAATCCAACAATTTATGAGGAAATCAACCCTGACAACAAAACTCAGCTCCCCAGTAGCCTTCAGATGAGAATGCAGCCCTGACTAGCATATCAACTGCAGTCTTGTGAAAGTCCTTGAGCTAGAGGCACCAATTAAACCATGCCCAGATTCCTGACACAAGAACTGAAATAAGAAATGATTGTTGTTTTAACACATTTTTCACCAGAGACGTATTATGGCCACAGACATTAGTTTCTGCAAAAGTCCCCTGGTCAATAACGTGTTAAACCACAAAGTGTTGGGTAATTTGTTATGCAGCAGTAGATAACCAATATATAACAAGTTGATACTGAGTAAAGAATAAGGAGATAGAAAGTAAATCTTTGACTGGTCTCTGGGTCACTTCGTGTTCTGAAATTTCTACCATATGGCCTGGTTTTCAGTAACAGAAAATGAGTCTTGCTCTTGAGACAGGAGTCACCTCTGATCTCAGCAAGCACTTAATACAAGCCCATCAAGTCTCTGACCATGCGCTACACAGACTAATCCATCAATTAATACATCAATCAACCTACCTTTGATACTAAAATAAAATGTACAATAAAATCTTAAAATAGAAGATATAATTAATGTACAACATCAGAATCTAGGTCTAATCTAGGTCTAAGTCTAATTAGGTCTAAAACCTCAGAATTTATTTGGAAGGCCTGATAGTACAGTGGTAGAGAACATAGCTCCAGGAGTAGAAGACACTTGTTGGAGTGATGGCTCCAGGAAGGATACCTAATAACCTTGGGAAAATTCCATCATCTCTCAATGCTTCAGTCTCCTCACCTGTAAAGCAGAGATATGCTATTACATGTATAGCACTAGAGCATGTTACTTACTCAGTAAATGTGAGGTATTATCACTATATTTTAAGGGTTAACAATGGAAAAGGGAAAAAGTAAATTTGCTCAACTCCTAATCTCAAGTATAGGCAACTCAAATACTGTTGTTTCAATCTGAATTCTGACAATTTGAAAAATGTAGGTCAAGAATGGTTTGGAAAAATGTAAAGGTAACAGAATATAGATATTTCAAAACACTGGAGAAGATATAAGCAAATAAAAAGACCCCCCCCCCAAAAATGTAGGACAGGAAGCATATAAAAACATCAAATAAATCAAAGACATTAGACTAAATACATTAATGATAGTAACAAATGAAAATTAGATTAAGCCCTCCAACTTTTTTAAGGAAAATGTCTTTCAAATTCAGTCAAAGAACAAAATACTACTACTGTATTCATTTCCTAGGGCTGCTGAAGTAAATTGCCACAAACTGGGTGCCTTACAACAACAGAAGTGCATTCCGTCACAGTTCTGGAGGCCAGCACAGGGTGAGCACTGTCTAGAAAGAGTCCACCCTTGTGTCTCTCTAGCTTCTGGTGGTTGCCTGCACTCCTCGGCCTCCCCGTCTTGTAGTTGCAGCTCCCTGATCCCTGCCCCCATCTCCAGGTGGGCATCTTTCCTCTGTGCATGTGACTCTGTTTCTAAATCTCTCTCTCCTTATAAGGACAGTAATCATTAGATTTAGGGCCAACCCTAATCTAGTATGACTTCATCTTAACTCTAGTATGTCTAAAGATCTTATTTCCAAAGGAGGTCACATTCACAGGTACCAAGTGTTAGGAATTCAACATATCTTTTAGGGGACAGTTCAACCCAGAGCAGCTATGTGCTATTTACAAAAGCACACCTAAAAGTAATCAGAAACAATAAGAATATGTGACAATAAGGAGAGAGTCAAATTAGCATATATTCATATAATATTTAAAACCTACTAAATATGCAAATATTTTCTCCCATTCTGGGGGTTGTCTTAGTTACAAAACATAAAGAGACTCACAGACTTAGAGAAGGAATTTATGGTTACCAGGGGGTAAGGGTGGGGGAGGAGGGATAGTTAGGGAGTCTGGGATTGACAGGTACACACGGCTATATTTAAAATGGATAACCGACAAGGACCTACTGTACAGCACAGGGAACTCTGCTCAATATTATGTAACAACCTAAATGGGAAAAGAATTTGAAAAAGAATTTGAAAAAGAATAGATACATGTATATGTATAACCGAATAACTTTGCTGTACATCTGAAACTAACACAACATTGTTAATCAACTATACTCCAATATAAAATTAAAAGTTAAAAAAAAAACTACTAAAAATCAGATTATGGAAGAATAATTAATATGTGAGAAAATGTTAATGATATGATATAAAGTATATTAAAATATAAGTAGATAGTTAAGTAGGTAAAGAGATATAATAACTTCAAGTCATCTATGTACATATATATATATACACACAGAAAAATACCTTAGAGGAAATGCACTAAAATATTAATAGTGGTCAACATAGGTTGGTAGGATGAGAGGTAATTTTTTTATCATCTTCATAATTTGCTATACTTTCAATATTTTCTTACAGTTAGAATTTTTTTTTAGACTTTCATAATCTGTTTTTCTTTTTAACAGGAAAAGTAAAGCGTATTTCTCATAACCATCTTCAGATGGTTGTGGATATGCTTGCGCATTTTTTGAAGGAATTTAATGAACCTCCAGGACTGGATGGGATGTGGAGTGGTTGTAAATTTACAAGCAATGTTAAGATCACACAGAAAATAACCTGGGTTTACAGTCAGAATATGGTACTTCCTGACAGTATGAACTTGGGCAAATAACCTAACCTCTCTGCGTCTCAGAGTCCTAACCTCTAAGCTGGAAATATAATAGGACGTTATTTAGGACATCAGAACATTATTTTAGCAAAGTTTTTCCTAATATGTTCAACAAAAATGACAGGTCAGTGGCTTTCTATCTACAATCTGGCCAGCAGTTTCATAAGGTATATCTGATAGTGTCAGTAGGAACAGAAGTGGTGGTAGTAATACTGAATCTTCTAAATAGTGCACATGTATAACCTAATTGAATGTATTTCCCTAAAACGCAGTATGATGACTTTAATGACACACAAGACATAGAGGTCCTAAAGTGATTGTACAGTTCCCCCTGCCCCTCCCCTAGCAAACACACAGGTTAAGTCAGATACATTTCCCAGTATTATTTGATACCCTTCAAGTGCCTTGATCTTATAATGATTTAACGTTACAGACTTCCGGTTACTTGTCCAGCCCCCAGCGAAACAGGCCACAGAAGGTGCTTGAAGGCCCTGATATTACCAGTTCCTATCTGTTCCTGCCTTGCCCTGTCAAACTGCAGGTGCTGAATGCCTGGGACCTCGGCCCCGCCCGGCCTGCTGAGCGGTGTGTTCAGAGCACTCTCCACAAGAGCAGGGCAGTCTGGCATTTGCCCACTGCACTAGCAGCCGCAGAGATGCTCAGTTTCTGAGTCAGCACCACCATCTTCCTCACCCTGACCCACACCGGGTTAAATAAGTCGATCATGTAACAAACATTTACGGAATACAAGGACCTGTACTAGACACTGAACAAAATAGCACCTGCCCTCCCGGAGCTGAGTGAATTAAAGCGCTAAACGAATACAGAATTATGCATGGTGATTAGCAGCACGAAGGAAATAACAGGGTGCAAAGAAAGGGAAAAAAAAAACAGAAAGAGGTGACCCAGTTAGACCGGGGAAGAGGGAAGGCCTCTTGAAGGAGGTGACAATGAAATAAAAACCTCAATGATGAGAGGAACAAGCTAGGCAAAGTGTTGGGGTCGGGAGAGGTTAGGGAATGTTGGTTCAGGGTCCTGAATGGGAAAGCAACAGAAGAGTTCAAATAATAGAAATGAAATCAGCGTAGCGGCACAGGGGAAGGAGGAAAGATATGGGTATGGGTTAGATAAACAGAGGCCAGATCTCGCAGAGTTTGGTCTCCTGGGGCACAGTAAGAAATACATTTTGATTCTGTTTTGACAGTAAGAAGAAGGCACTGATAGGTTTTAAGCAAAGGAACAACAGTTAAACGGTTATTCAAATTATATTTTTATAAGACTGGCTGCTTTCCGGAATATAGGGAGAAAATAGAAAGGTGTGGAAATGAGGGGACCAATAAGGAGACTAAGTTCCGTATGAAGTGTAATTAAGCCTTCAACTAGTGTGGTGGCAAAGAAGTGGATGCATTTGAGCTTTACGCTGGGCAAAAAATGACAGAGCTTGCTACTCCTTTGTATACTGGGAAAAGGAGGGAACCAATGGTCACTGCTGGATTCTTGCTTGAGCAAAATGGCTGGATGGTAGGGCCACTGACTGAGGGGAGGTCAGACTTGGAGAAAATCTTCTTGGGGGGCTGGTGGTGATGGAGTTGAAAATAGGGATGACAGCTGAGTTTTCCAAATGTGATATGTGAAATACCTGGAAACCTAGTATCCACAGGGAAATGAGGGAGGCAGTTAGACATACACATCTAGAACTGAGATGCGGGGTCTGAGCTCAAGATGAAAACGTGAAAGCTGGTCCGTGTCAGAACTGCCCAGACCTTGTGCGACAGTTCCCACCTCGACCAGAGCCTTGGCCTGAATGCCAGCTTGGTGGCCTGGGGGACTGACCTCCCACCCACCCCTCCTCACCGAGGTGGCGGGCCTGCAGCCAACTGAGGTCTACCCTTGGATCCCGCTGGGTTTCCCCTCATGCAGACTGAACTGACCTAGAGACGCCCTGCCAGGATTCCAGACCCCAGATCTGCCTCCTCTGATCTGGATGCAGCCTGGACCGGACCACATGCCTGCACTTTATCAGGGGCTTGCATTTTAAAAGAGACGGTGGAAAGGCAGTGCCTCTCGGCAGGAGATAAATCACAGTGTTTGAGGGACGTGAGGGTGGGAAAAACCTTGGGATGGATGGTCTCCTTTGTGTTCCACTGAACAGATGTACGCTCATGCGGTGTGAATGAAGGGGTATACGAGAAACGTAGTCCTGAGAGTATTTCTTTCTTGCCCACATAGTCCCTGGCTCTTTGTGCACAGCTAGCCCTGCCACACCACACAGCAACCAGGAGAGAGAAGAGAGCCACGGTCAACAGCACCAGGTCCTGGAGTTCCTTTAGGACCATCCTCTCCCTTGCCCTCTAGATCAACGACTCCCTGTCTTGCTGACCAGATCCCTGAGGGTGGGAAGGGCATTTGGGGCAGAGCCCCTAGGAGGGAAGGCACAGAGATCAGACACAGCCTGTGTGGGAGGCTCACACTAAGGTATGTGCTGACTTGGTGACTTAAGACGGAAAGGAGCAGGACATAGCTTGTGGCAGCAACTGCGGCCAGAACAAGGTTGACTCACATCGGTTCCAATGCATTAAAAAGCCCTGTGTCATTCTGACTGGTGTGAGGTGATACCTCACTGTAGTTATGATTTGCATTTCTCTAATGATTAGTGATGTTGGGCATCCATTCATGTGTTTGTTGGCTATCTGTATATCTTCTTTGGAGAAATGTCTATTTAGGTCTTCTGCCCATTTTTGGATTGGGTTGTTTGTTTTTCTGATATTGAGCTGCATGAGCTGCTTGTAAATTTTGGAGATTAATCCTTTGTCAGTTGCTCCATTTGCAAATATTTCCTCCCATTCTGAGGGTTGTCTTTTTGTCTTGTTTATGGTTTCCTTTGCTGTGCAAAAAAAAAGCTTTTAAGTTTCATTAGGTCCAATTTGTTTATTTTTGTTTTTATTTCCATTTCCCTAGGAGGTGGGTCAAAAAGGATCTTGCTGTGATTTATGTCACAGAGTGTCCTGCCTATGTTTTCCTCTAAGAGTTTTATAGTGTCTGGCCTTACATTTAGGGTCTTTAATCCATTTAGAGTTTATTTTTGTGTATGGTGTTAGGGAGTGTTCTAATTTCATTCTTTTACATGTAGCTGTACAGTGTTTCCAGCACCACTTATTGAAGAGGCTCTCCTTTCTCCACTGTATATGCTTGCCTCCTTTATCAAAGATAAGGTGACCATATGTGCGTGGGTTTATCTCTGGGCTTTCTATTCTGTCCCACTGATCTATATTTCTGTTTTTGTGCCAGTACCATACTGTCTGGATTACTGTAACTACCAACAATAAATGCTGGAGAGGGTGTGGAGAAAAGGGAACCCTCTTGCGCTGTTGGTGGGAATATAAATTGACACAGCCACTATGGAGAACAGTATGGAGGTTCCTTAAAAAACTAACAATAGAACTACCATACGACCCAGCAATCCCACTACTGGGCATATACCCTGAGAAAACCATAATTCAAAAAGCGTCATGTACCACAATGTTCACTGCAGCTCTGTTCACAATAGCCAGGACACGGAAGCAACCTAAGTGTCCATCGACCAATGAATGGATAAAGAAGATGTGGCACATACATACGATGGAATATTACTCAGCCATAAAATGAAATGAAATTGAGTTATTTGTAGTGAGGTGGACGGACCTAGAGACTGTCATACACAGTAAAGTTCAGTCAGAAAGAGAAAAACAAATACCGTATGCTAACACATATATATGGAATCTAAAAAAAAAAAAAAGGTTCTGAAGAACCCAGGAGCAGGTCAGGAATAGAGATGCAGATGTAGAGAATGGACGTGAGAACATGGGGAGGGGGAAGGGTAAGCTGGGATGAAGTGAGAGAGTGGCATGGACATACATACACTACCAAATGTAAAATAGATAGCTAGTGCGAAGCAGCCGCATAGCACAGGGAGATCAGCTCGGTGCTTTGTGACCACCTAGAGGGGTGGGATAGGGAGGGTGGGAGTGAGACGCAAGAGGGAGGGGATATGGGGATATATGTATATGTATAGCTGATTCACTTTGTTATACAGCAGAAACTAACACACCATTGTGAAGCAATTATACTCCAATAAAGATGTTAAAAAAAAAAAAAAAGCCCTGCGTCCACTGGCTCTCTCAGCTGGAGTATGTTTCACATGCCAGCGGGAATGGGATACTGGAAGGAGGCGGGAAGAGGAGATGGGCAGGGGAAGCATTCTGAAATGCATCATGCCACAAGCAGTGGAGACAAGCTGAGACAGCAGCGCAGCAGTGCAGCTGAGGAAAGGCATAGGATCTGCCTTCCCCCTGGACCCAGGTGCAGAGACGAAGATGGACCCACAAAGGGACCCTGGTGGACACCACGAACCAGTCTGAGAAGGGCACATCGCGGTGAGGGCAAGCGCCGCACGGAGTCTGCCCCAGAGGGGAGTATAGAGACAAAGGAACGAAGGCAGGGGCTTCCTCCTGGAGCTGCAAACTTCATGCCAGGAGGCACAGTTCCCTGACAGCTTGCAACTGGCAGGCACATCTGCTCGTGACGGAACAGAGAAAGGGATCCTGAGATGAAAGGGTTCCGCATGTCTGAGCACAGAACACTGTGCTTGAGCCAGTTGCTCTTGTCAACCAAGACTGAACTCCCTGCTTTCTGGTAAAGACCAGATCCACCTATGATAGTTCACCAGGCTGTGAATTAAACTGAACTGCAGGCAATGTGAAGAAAAGCAAGGCACCAGGACAGAAGAGTGCAATCAGTAATGAGACTGGCTTATTAATCCAATGTGCAATTATTGTGCACCAGGTGTAGGCACAGCCCAGAACAAAAGAGGCAGTAAGTGAGGAGGGAAGAGGCACACAGCAGGACAGATTCTTAATCTAGACACGGAAGCCACTGCTCTACAGGTCAAGAGATTGGTGGGGCAGTGGGGAGATGGGCTCTCTACCGGGGAAATCTAGAATTAATGGCCAAGGAATAGGACTTAGTTTGTTGGAGTTTCTCCAAGGAAATTTCCTCCATCTCTCGTCACTCCTACAGTTTCAGAGAAATGGATACAGGAGTCACACCAGGATCGGTCTGTCAGCTTTATTACCAGTAAAGCTGCGTCAGAAACCGTGGCTAGTACCTGAGGTCACAGTCAGGCACCCATCCCAAACTGCAGGTTTTCCCCACACCCATCCCAAACTGCAGGTTTTCCCCAATGCAGGGTCACAGCCTACCCCATCCGGTTGCCACAAGGGGCAAAGAACAAGCCTCGCCTGTAAGCAGACTGGGCTGACGTAAGAAAACCCAGGGGGGCTGAGCCACACGAAGTCAATGACTCTCCCCCAATCAGGCAATCAAATAAGTCCCCCTCTCCTTTGGGAAGGGTCTGGAAGGAAGGCTGAAAGTTTCCTCCCTTCCCAGTATTTCCAGAAGGACAGATGTTTCTATTTTATGGGCCTCAGTAGGGATGCCTGGAAAAGGAAGAAAATTAATCTCCCTGCAATGTACTGGCATATACTGTCAGATTGTATGTTTTGATATTTAGGGGAAAAATTCTAATTCCTCAGTGAGCTAGAAGAGGGCCTAAAGATCATTTGGTCCAGTGGTCTTCAAATCTTTTTTTCTTTTAGTTGCTGAACTCTTTCTTCGAATATAAAACACAAAAGACAGAGCTACTCTGGCTGAAAGGTAAGAGGTGTGGAAAACCCAGGCTGGACCAATGAGGATGGCTTACCCTCCCCAGCAGCCATCCAAAGGTAACTCAAGAGGATCCCTAGGACTTCCCGCTATAGTTTCTAAACCTCTGAAATGGTTTCCTATGCTAGGAAATTGCTAACCAGAGAAGTCACATGACTGCCCAAACTGTGCAGCTGAGTCAATGGTGGAGATGGAGCTACTAGAATCCATCATGGTATCCTGCACCTCGACAAGGGCTTGAAAATAACAGAGAGAGTTTCAACTCATGTGGAAGCGATCCTTATTAGTACTGGTCTCATTTCTTTTTCTACTACCACACATCTCATCTACGAATGTCCACTGGTCTCAGCAGAGGCTATACTTAGCAGAGTTCACACTGAACACCGCCACTGCTGCTGATAGAGATCTTTACCAAAGGGTAAATAATCATCATCAGGATGATTCAACTGAAGGAAAAAGGATAAAAGGAGCTTCTGGGGTGACCTCCAGCACTATAGCTTGAATGTGTCTTTCTGTCTCTCCTTCCCAGAAGGGACCAGTCAACAAAGATAACAGATGTTTGTCACGATAGACAGCTGCTGGTTAGAACTGACTGTCCCCACTGTAACCCTGGCCCTCCATGAGAAAGGGGTGGTGAAGGGAGTATTTCCAAACCAGAAGGATAAAACCTATTTGGCTAGTGAAGACAGAATTAGGTTGAATCATGAAATCAAGTGAAATGAAAACATTGAATCATATACGCTTTTATAAATTATAAATGGCTAAATATTGGCTCTTTTATGTGTTTCAACCTGTATTTCACTGGCCGGATCCCCAACCAACTTGGACCTCCCAGTATTCCAGGCAATAGGCTCTGGTCCATGTTCATCCCTGATTCTACTTCTTAACTTAGGACCAGGACCAGAAACAATGGTGTGGCCTTTGATGTTAGGTTACGTGTGTTCTACCAAGGACAACTGTGCATGTTAGAGGCATTCTCTCATGCCCTTCCTCTCCCTAACACTGGCTCCTGTCCATCCCCCTCTTTCCCCTGACCCTCAGTTCATGCCCACACACCTGCATCAGAGACTGCACTGAGACCACCAACTGATTTCATACTGATTACTGAATGCTTACAATGCAGAGCAACTTTCACTACTGTTAGAGGTCACAGAAGAGCCAGGAACCAGGGTTAGAATCTCTGCATTTGATCACTTACCCTTCCCAAGAACATTCTCAAAAGTATGTAAGAACATACTTATTTCTATTATCCCTCTCTTAATTATATCCAGGGCATAATCCCTGCAAAGCACATGCACGGTTTAACAAGCCACTCCGTGAGCGTCAGGGGAAATCACATCATCACATGTTAGCAAGCCAGAATATCACTATTACTAAACTCACTTTACAAAACAAAGTGGGGGTAAAAACCAGGGGAAGGGAACTTCGAACATCAAACAGGATTGATGGGCTTATCATCATTGCGCTACATTACAGGGTGACCTTGGCAGACTGGAAATTGGGTTACATCAACAAACCTTTCACTTTAAAGTGTGAGATGAAAGAGTGCCTCCCCTCACATTTGCAGTATTACTGGCTCAGGTTTAAAGAAAGTATGCAGCCAGGTACGCGTGTCACATTTCAATCTGTGATATTGACATGGATGTGAAAACCCAAGCCTTTGAAACTGAGCCTTTCATATGTCGAACAAAAACCTGAAACGCACTCGGCTGCAAAGACCTGAAGGAGAGAGAAGGTAAGATGATAAAGGGGGAACCTTTACACATGAAACATTTCTGAATTCTCCTGCCATGGGCCGTAACTCAAGTCTGCTAATGTAGAGCTTAGTTCAGATAATTGACGTTGGTTTGTTTGGTTTTCCTCAATATCAAGGCTTACCTGCCTTGAAAAGATTCCAAAAAGTCAGCGATGTGTGGCCAAAGTAAGGAAAATTATTTAACAGAAGCAGCCTTCCTTAAGATCAATTCAATTATAGTCCCTGAGTGCCACCCACCCAATAGTACCATCTTCTCATTTATTTGTTTAGTTAAACTGGTTTCTACAGTATTGCCTCAGCAAACCCCCAAGCAAGCAGTGAAGAGCTCATATACTGTATGCAGGCTTCACTAACCCTCTGCCAATGATCTCCGTATTTTTTCTACAGTATACCAAAAGGAAAACATCTCTGCCTTGTACTTTAAGTGTTTTACTAGTATTGTATCTTTGACCAAGAGGTTATCAGATACCAAGCCATATAGCACATCCTCTGGCTTAATCAATAGGTACATATATAGGAAACAGAGGAAATACAGACAGAGGATGTCTTAACTTCCCATAAATCATTTTAAGCAAGGTCCTAAATTCTGCCCAGTCATGACCTTCAGGTTAAGGTAAAGGAAGGGTTAACAGATATATCACAAAGAGCATTTGAACGCCTTGTAAACAGGAATGAAAGGCGATCTGCTAGTAGGTGATGATGCAAAACAACAGTAAAACACAAAGATGCCCTAATATTTTTAAAACCTTGAAAACATCTCCAGCCCCAGGTCTTTCCTTGGCTTCCGGCCAAGCAAACAGAACCCCAGGATGCATTACCCTTCCTAATTCTTCATAGTCTGCTTCATTTGGCAAAGGGCCTAAACCTAACCACAACAGTTAAAAAGAAAGGCTTACATTCTACTATAAAATATACAAATCATGAAATGTATACAACTAACAAAAACAGTCTCAGCACTACTTGATGAGAGGAATTTTGTGTGGGTTTTTTTTTTTTTTTTTTTTTTTTTTTT
>NW_006789826.1:1497507-1500432 GCF_000442215.2 Lipotes vexillifer | reverse complement strand
GGCATTCCAGTAATGTGAAACCACTGTTTAAGGTAGAAAATCATTTTTCAATCTCAGGAAACATCGTTACTAACTGCCAAAAGTCAATCCATATAATAAGAACTATTTGCTAATGCTGAACACCTGCATTTTTATAGATAGCCTCTCAGGACAGCTGTGGCCAAGTCTTCGCGTCTACTGATACAGCAGCTGAGCAAAAACACAAAATTTGTAGATAAGAATGCTTGCTGAATTAGCCATGCATGCATCTCTACTAAGTCTGGTGTATTTACTGGTGGACTCTGATAGTCATTAGATACAATAAAGAACATACAAAATATGTCCAGGATAAGGATCCCAGCTGCTAAAAGCTTACATCTTGAGGTGGTAGGATACACAAATCAAAACATACTAAAGGTATAAACATATATCATTCTTATGGAAGCCATATGTAAATATTTATTTCACTTCCCATGGTTAGTTTTAGCTTTTTTTGTTTCACTGTTTGATTTTCTGACTTACTAGGCATAATGGAAAAAGACAGCCACCAGAAGTTGGAAGGAAGGGTTCATTAAGAAGGTGCAGGGCTTCCCTGGTGGCACAGTGGTTCAGAATCCGCCTGCCAATGCAGGGGGCACAGGTTCGAGCCCTGGTCCGGGAAGATCCCACATGCCGTGGAGCAACTAAGCCCGTGCGCCACAACGACTGAGCCTGTGCTCTAGAGCCTACAAGCCACAACTACTGAGCCCGTGTGCCACAACTACTGAAGCCCGCATGCCTAGAGCCCGTGCTCTTCAACAAGAGAAGCCACCGTGATGAGAAGCCCGCGCACCGCAACGAAGAGTATCCCCCGCTCGCCACAACTAGAGAAAGCCGGCGCACAGCAATGAAGACTCAATGCAGCCAAAAATAAATAAATTAAATAAATAAATTTATAAAAAAAAAAAAAAAGAAGGTGCACAGGTTGCTTTATATTCTTTTGAAATGAGGACTTTCTAGCAAGCATCTTAAGGAGAGTTTACACATTCTCACATACTTATTCAAACATAGTGATGTTGAATCGTTACAGCTTTTTCACTGCAGTGGTCTCTTCTAACCAATAAAACAAGAACCAGAGAAAGAAGATTTTCATGTTATTATTGCAAATAATAAAAGCATTTAGCACCTACTAAGAACCAGAAATGGAATGAAGTCCTTTATAAACACTGTCTTTAATTCTTACGGAATCTGTATCATGCTGCTTCTTTTGCCAACATTTAGTTAGCACTGACTTTTTGCCAGGCATTGTACTGGAAATGGAGTAGTTAGTAGAGTAGATGTGGTCCTGCTCTCACAGTTTACAATCTTGCCAGGAAGACATACATACAAGGAGTACTAACAAGGGAAACGGGTTATTAAGGAGGAGTAGAGCATGCCAGGGAACGCAAGCTAAACCTGGCCAAATGGTACCAATTCTGTAAACTGCACCAGAACATTCAGAAAAAAACTTGCTGAGTAATCACATTCATCCCCAGAACTTTAAGTCAGCCCACTGTTCACTCAATTCAATCTTTATATCTTGACATTTCTATTTAAATAGGATACCATGCAATCAGTTTTCTCTGGTTGACTGTGATTTCAGCATATTAGTAAGGTGAGAGGTACTGGAAGAGCTCTTAAATGCAAAGAAAAGAATAACTGACTTTTCTTTCCTTGGATTTCAAGTTTTTCTAATGCCCTCCTCTCTAGCACGTGTCCCACCTTTATCGCCAAAGCAATCTGTTACTCCCTCTCCCTTCACCCAGCCATGACACTTTTATCTCCATCACCCTTCTCCAAGGTTCTCTTATACCGCAGGAACTGCATCCCTACTCCATCCTCTTCCTAATACACACCCCATTTCCCCTCCTCCCTTACTGACCTCTAGAGCACCTCTGCACACTAGGATTGAACAACTCCCAAAGGCAGAAAGGACAAAGTCATATAATTCTCTGGTATTAGGTCCTTGCCTCACTTGAAGCAGAAAAGAACTTTTCTGGAAGCACTCTAATGCAGCTTTCACCACTTTGGGACATGTGCTCAGTCATTTTGGTCTTAAGATTCTTCCAAAGCAGGCACCAGTAAAGTGCCAAGTTTAACACAAAGTGCCAAACTAACCAGAGTTCTTCGACGTGCACATGATGGATGATCAATCACATGGGAGTGATCCAGTCATAGCTTCTCCTACTCTCTTCTGTCGAAAAAGCATTGCAGAACGCATGTGAGGAATGTTATTAAAGGAAAAACCTTGAATCTGCTTTTTTAAATAAACCACTCTAAAATTTCACTTAACTAGTAGTAACAATTATCTATGCTTACGACACACCTTACAACTAAGGCGTCATGGTTACAAACCTGCCACCAAAAATAACTGCAAGAGGTTTGAAGACAAGGACTAGTTACCTTGCCTTCTAAAGGCAACGGACTTACTTTTAAGGAAATTTACTATATGATAGAGGTAAACTTCCAAAATAAAGACACACATCAGCTTCTTTTATGGCACATGATCTGAAGGCACAAGTAGGTCTGATAAAATATAACACATGTGTGCAAGTATTTACCCCGTAGCATTTTCTGAGAAATTCAAGCAGTATCACCACAAATAACAATAATGCTATCAAATAATTCCGAAAACTCCAAAGCAGTCAGAAGGAGGAATACTATGAAACAGCCCAAAGTTTTCCTTTCCACATTGGCTGACTGTGCTCAATTTTACATCTACTAAACCTTTCCTTTTAAAGAATCTTCCGACCACTATACTGCATTCTCAAAGGAGTACATTTCATGCTGTTAGCATAATAATCAGTTAGTTAGCAGGAGGATGTTATCACTGTTGTAAAACTAAGAAACCACAGAGGTAACATATTAGAACATTTGTTGGGGTCCTCAATTAGTGGCAAAACAGGAAGAAACCAAGCTCCGGCATTC
>NW_006789826.1:1464260-1496887 GCF_000442215.2 Lipotes vexillifer | reverse complement strand
ACCAAGCTCCAGCATTCCTAATAAAGAACCATCCCACTGAAAGGGGGCCAGCCACTTTTCTAAGGGTAGTGAGCCATGTGCTGCGGTAGCTTACTAACTAAGGTCTGACATTAAGGAATTAACCACAAATATACCAGAGAGTCATTTCTGTTTCTGGGAATGGCCTAGGGTCTAGAACCATACAAAAGATCCCAGGGCTGACTGCCTACCTCCATTCACTGTTAAATACTTTCTTCTATTACTTTTCAGAGATGCTGGTTCCTATATCTCAGCCACGCTTCTCCTTGATACCAGACACTGAACTGACATGTCTCAGTGGAGGTGCCAGGTGCCACAAGCCAGAAAGGTTCTGGGCCTGCTGTTCACTGCGTGGTCAGTCTTAACACAGTGCTCGCGGAGTCCCAGTGCAACTTTGTGAGTCATTGAGCCTATTTGGCTTTTCCTGCCCCTGATTAATAGAAAGAGGAAGCTGGGTTTAAAACGTTGAAAATCTCGGGCTTCCCTGGTGGTGCAGTGGTTTGGGAGTCCGCCTGCCGATGCAGGGGACACGGGTTCGTGCCCTGGTCCGGGAGGATCCCACATGCCACGGAGCGGCTGGGCCTGTGAGCCATGGCCGCTGAGCCTGCGCGTCCGGAGCCTGTGCTCCGCAACGCGAGAGGCCACAGCAGTGAGAGGCCCGCGTACCGCAAAAAAAAAAAAAGTTGAAAATCTCCATTGTAACTTCCCTGTTAGTGAGTTCTCCCTGGAGTGAAACAAAATTTCACTCATCAAACATAAATGGAAAAACGTGTGCTTCATCAGGCATCCTTACCTATTATAAGTAGCTCCCCTGTTGGGTTGCTCACCAAATAAAATTGGAAATAGCTTATTCCAAACTTTCTAGATCTTATAGCCCGGTGCTAGCAAAAGTCAGCACTCCTTTCATTAGTAGTATTTGCCTTTGTGAAATCCCTGCCAGGACAAGGAGGGGTTAGGAGTTTGTACCTTTCATGAATACTTTGGGGACATACATGCATTCAGAAGGAATATTTAAAATACATTAAGACCAAAAGTCAGGCACTGATTAATTAGAATGGGTGCAGACTATGTTACTGTTGTGGTAAAATATACATAACGTAATATTTACCCTTTTAACCATTTTAAGTGTACAATTCAGTGGCATTAAGTACATTCACAATGTTGTGCAACTATCACTACTATTATTTCCAGAACTTTTTTAGCATCCCCAAAAGAAACTCTATAGCTCTTATACAAAAACTCCCCATTCTCCCCTCACTCCCAGAGCCTCGTAATCTCTACTTTATTTTGTATCTCTACGAATTTGCCTACTCTATGTACCTCCTATAAGGACGATAGGGGTTTTAATGTCTATCATTCTTTGATACTGCTGCTCATCAAAAGGTGAGTCTAACTTGAATATGGATCTGCCTTAGTGACTCACTTCTAATGAACAGAATGAGTTAAAAGTGGCCTTGAGGAAACCATAATTCGAAAAGATACGTGCATCCCAATGTTCACTGCAGCATTATTCACAATAGCCAGGACATGGACGCAACCTAAGTGTCCATCAACAGATGAATGGATAAAGAAGATGTGGCACGTATATACAATGGAATACTACTCAGCCATAAAAATAGAAAAAAATAATGCCATTTGCAGCAACATGGATGGACCTAGAGATTGTCATACTGAGGGAAGTAGGTGAGACACAGAAAGACAAATATCATATGATATCACTTATATGTGGAACCTAAAAAAAAGGGTACAAAAGAACTTATTTACAAAACGTAAGTAGAGTCACAGATGTAGCAAACAAACTTATGGTTAACAGGGGATAAAGTCGGGGAGGGATAATTTGGGAGATCGTGATTGACATATACACAGTACTATATATAAAATAGATAACTAATAAGAACCTACTGTATAGCACAGGGAACTCTACTGAATACTCTGTAATGGCCTACATGGGAAAAGAATCTAAAAAAAAAAGAGTGGATATATGTATATGTATAACTGATTAACTTTGCTGTACACCTGAAACTAACACAGCATTGTGCATCAACCATACTCCAATAAAAATTTAAATAAATAAATAAAAGTGGCCTTGGGTGACTTCAAGGCTAGGTCACAAAGACCATGCAGTTTCTACCTGGCTTCCTCTCTGTCTCTTACCCTTGGAATCCAGCTGCCATCCTCCAAAGAAGCCAAGCAGCCACATGGAAAGATCAAGTATAGGTATTCTGGCCATGGCCCCAGCTGAAGTCCCAGCCAACAGCCATCATCAACCACCAGACATGTGAGTGAGTCTTTAGATAATTCCAGCCCCCAGCTTTGGAGCCACCCCAGCTGACACCAAGTGAAACAGAGATAAGCTGGCCTCATCGAACCCTCCCCAAACTTCAGATTCATGAGGAAGATAAATGTTTTAATCATTGTATGTCACTAAATTTTGAGGTAGTTTGTCATGCAGCAATAGATAATTGAAACACCAACCAATCAGGGTCAGTGCTGGCCAGTAACATCACATAGGTGTATATCAGCTGAATATCAGTCCTCTAAGTCTCCCATAAAATAGATCAAGCAAAAAAATCAGAAACTCACTCCAGGAACTCTTGGAGACAAGATGGCTTCGGAATGTTCAATTAAATGAGTTCATAGTAACTTAGACCAAAGTTAAGGAAGGAAGGAATCAACAGTCTTGAATGAACTAGCGATACCTGAGTATCTGCATAATAGCTAGTAATATTCAAACCTTGGGAGAAAATTAGAAAATACTTAACTGAGCATTAGATATATTCATATTATTGATGAATACATATAATTATGAGAGAAAACATCAACGATGAGAGAAAACAGTGGATAGAAAACTAATCAACTGGCAAAATCAAAGTGTATTTCTCCTTGATAAGAAAACAAAATTCAGATTTTGGCTATTTTAATCACATGCCCCTTAACTTAATAAATACTGTTGACAAAAATAGGTTAATAGATGATCGTGGTGGCAGAAAGAGAGATAATACAAACAAACTCTGTCCCGCCTGGCAACAACATGGCTAAAAGAAAAAAGTTAATGTTTCAAAATATTACTTCAGCTTAAAGCTTCCATAAAATGTGTTTACAAGTAGACGTTTGTTGTTTTGTGTTAATTTAACCTGATTGGCACTCTGTGCTTTTTCTAGCTATGAACTCATGGCTTTCCTCAGTTCCAGAAAATTCTTAGCTGTTATCATCTGTTGTATATTGTCTTTTCTTCATCCTATCCTTCTGGAACTCCTATTAAAAATATATTTCAATGTCTCAATTCATCCCGACTCTTCTCTTTCATATTTTTCATTTATTGCTTCTTTCTTTTCTTTTCTATCTTCCCTTCCTTCCTTCAATATTCTATGTAACCTACTCAGTTCTAGTTCCCATTTCATTAACCATTGCTTCTACTGTGTCCAATCTACTTATTCTCTTCATTGGAGTCTTTTTTTTTCAGTTTCTAATCTATACAAAAAATTCATTCTCAAGATTTCTAATGGGTTCTTAGATGCATCTATCCACACTAGTTTCAAATTTTTTGGTTTTTTAATTCACAATTTCGAATTACTGTTTAATTTGGATACTAGTCCTTTTCTATTCTTTCAAAGACATATAAAATAATTTTATTCAAATCATTTGACAAATGCTTGATTATTTCTTATTCCTCAAGTGTAACTTCTCCCATTCGTTGGGTACACTTGCTATCTTTCATAATCTTGAATTTCCACATAGTCTTAAATTTGGACTTTGTGAGTTCTTCTTGCCAGGGAAATTTTGTTTTGTTTCTTTGCTTTTATCCTTTCCTAAACTCACATTCGTATAGTGGGCAGTTTCACCACTGCCTCAGCCTGACCCGAGAGTCCACAGCTCAGAACTAGGTCTTATTCTAGAAGCTTGGGACATTGCCCAATGGGGAGCTGACAGTCCCAGTCTACGTAGTAGCAAATGAAGTCATTATTGGAAAATCCACTGGAATGAGCAACTAGCTCTGCTTCCTCTCCTTGCATGTCATTTCTAACTCAGCCCCTGACATCATGGAGGGCATGGGCCCCTGTGACTCACCATGGTGGGTACATTTTTTAGTACCTCATGGGCTTGGACTACTGGGCCTGCTCCCACTTTCCAGTTTCAGTGTCCTGGGTACTTCAGCTCCTGCTCACCATGTGGATTTTCTTTCTATTTTTGTTCATCAGAGATTTTTATTTTAAATTCTGCTTTTAGTGAAACTCTGCTTTAAAAAAAAAAAAAAAAAAAAAAAAAGTTGTTTTTTTTTTTCCCCCAATTTTCTGTGTTCCAAATGAATGGGGAAGTATACCCATTCTGTCATCTTGACCACAGAAGAAAAAAATTAGGATAAAAGGAATTCTGTTCTTTTCCTCAATTTTGAATGAAAATCCCTATAATTTTCATAGTTAAAAATTTCATCTTTATCATGAAGAGAAGGTAAAGTGAGCCTACCACTGCATAAAATAATATATTTGCCCTGAAAATACTACTATGAAGCAAGTGTTCTAGGTAACGCAGGGATCTGACGAATATTTGATTCAGTACTAGTACTACCAGAAGAATACAACTTTTAAATACATGTGCATATTTAGGCAAAAGCAGAGGACATGTAACACATGTTACATCCTCACATGGGAAATAAACCTTTTGCAGATCTCCACAGCTCTGTTTAGGAGCCTTTAAATCTTTTGAATTACTGAGTTTTGCTTTTTTTTTTTTTCAATTTAATTTTTTATTGATTGATTATTTATTTATTTATTTATTTTGGCCGCACTGTGAGGCTTGTGGGACCTTAGTTCCCCAGCCAGGGATTGAACCAGGGCCCTCAGCAGTGAAAGCACGGAGTCCTAACCACAGGACCGCCAGGGAATTCCCTATTTTTTTAATATAAATTTTAAAGGTTACTTTCCATTTAAAGTTATTACCAAATATTGGCTATATTCCCCGTGTTGCACAATACATCCTTCAGCTTATCTTACACACAAGTTTGTACCTCTCACTCCCCCACTTGTTTATTGGGCCCTCCCATACTGGTAACCACTAGTTTGTTCTCTATATGTGTGAGTCTGCTTCTCTTTTTGTCATATTCACTAGTTTGTTGTATTTTTTAGTGAATTTTGCTTTAGATTCATAGCATAAACAAGCTCATAGGCAAGTGACAACTGGCCCTTCAGCTCTTCTAGTTTTCAAAGACAAGTTCTGATTATCTGATTTTGCACCAAGTATCATTTTCCTGGCTGGAGGTGCAGATGATTCAACACATACACTGACAACAGACTTCATATAAACACTTGTCTACATGTCAGTTCAATGGGAGCAAACTTTCATACATTCAAGAACTCTGAGCTGCGTCAGTCCATTACGGTGTAGGCTTGTCTTTCTACAAAAAGGTCAGATTCTGCATATGGGACGTTGCATTTATAGAAAGTTTGTTTTCTTTGAAAAGGAGATATTCTCTTTTAATCCTTACTATTAAGTATTAAATAGATTTGAAAGAAAAAAAACAGATACTTTTGATTTCAATTTTATTAAAATATGTCTTGATAGGAATTCAGAGGTAAAGTTACTGAGTACCTTCACCGGGTGATACAAAGGATGTGTAAGACACAATTCTTCCTCTAGCTGACTTTATAATATTTACAATATAGTTGTTTTATAATATGTGAAGAAACCCTTATAAATCTGTCTCTCTCTGATTCTCCCCCTCTCTCTCCCTCCTCCCCTCCCCTTCATGGTTTTTGAAGATATTCTCCTAGAGATACACTTAAAAAAAAAAAAGTTCCCTTAGCTGAAGAAAACGCTCTTTACAATGCAGTCTGTATCCAGTTTTATGAAATGTGCAGGTTATTAACAGTAATTTTAGTGGAATTTATAAATACTATTGTCCTTCAATTTCAAGAGAACTCATAAACTAGTCATTGTTGTTTAATATTTCTAAATGAGAGATTCTAAATCTCTTTTATGAGGCAGAAAAAAAAATCATACTTTCAAAAATTTGTGTGACACAGTTAACACTCATTGAATGTTTTCTGAATAAATTAACATGATTTTACACAACCTGTGTGGAAATAGCTACATAACTTAATATTTTTCTTCTTGCTCAAGCACAGAAGGGCAAGAAAGTCAGAAGAAAAGAATTGGTGGGGGTGGCTCTACATTGTTTTTAAATTTTTATTGGAGTGTAGTTGCTTTACAATGTTGTGTTAGTTTCTGCTGTACAGCAAAGTGAATCAGCTCTACATATACATATATCCCCTCACTTTTGGACTTCTTCCTTCCCATTTAGGGCACCACTGAGTACAGTTCCCCGTGCTATACAGTAGGTTCTCCTTAGTTTTCTATTTTATACACAGTATCAATAGTGTATATATGACAATCCCAATCTCCCAGTTCATCCCACCTCCCCTTTCCCCCTTGGTATCCATACGTTTGTTCTCTACATCTGTGTCTCTATTTCTGCTTTGTAAATAAGATCGAATACGCCAATTTTTTCAGATTCCACATATATGTGTTAATATATGATATTTGTTTTTCTCTGACTTACTTCACACTATTTACAGTAGCCAGGACACGGAAACAACCTAAATGTCCATCAACAGAGGAATGGATAAAGAAGATGTGGTACATATATACAACAGAATATTACTCAGCCATAAAAAGGAACGAAATTGGGTCATTTGTAGAGATATGGATGGACCTAGAGACTGTCATACAGAGTGAAGTAAGCTCCACATTTCCTTTTCATGTTTGCCTAGTTTCTCTTCATACTGAGTAAGGATGACTAGGAAGTGAAAAGTGAATTGCAGAAGGACAAATGCTTGAACAGTAACACCCATGGCCATCTCAGAGCACCTAAGAGGGGACTCAGAGGTAGAAGATTCAGCTGAGAAAGTTTGGCATTTACTAGCCATAAGCTTTATGCCAGGCCCAAGATAAAAGGGCATTAATTCTCATCTTTCAGCAAAAGGCAAGCAAAAGAGTATATCAGAGCTTCACTAACAGACGTTTTTCTAAAGAAGATAGTCAAATGGCCAAGAAGTACATGAAAAGGTACTTGACATCACTAATTACTATGGAAAAGCAAATCAACCACAATGAGATACCACCGCACACCTGTTAGAATGGCCATCATCAAAGAAACAAACAAAAACAAAACAAGAGAATAACAAATGCTGGCGAGAATGTGGAGAAAAGGGAACCCTTGCGCACCGGTGCTGGGAATGCAAATTGGTGCAGCCACTATAGAAAACAGTATGGAGTTTCCTCAAAAAATTAAACCTAGAACTACCAGATAATCTGGCAATTCCACTTTGGAGATATATCCAAAGGTAACAAAATCAACTACCCCAAAGATATCTGCACCTCCACATTCATTGCAGTATTATTTACAATAGCCAAGACATGGAAACAACCTGAGAGTCCAGCAGTGAATAAATGGATAAAGAAAATGTGAATCCAGCCATAAAAAGCAGGAAGAAGTTCTGCCATCTGTGACAACATGTATTGACCTTGAGAACATTGCTAAGTGAAATAAGTCAGACAGAGAAAGACAAAAACTGTGTGATCTCACTTATATGTGGAATCTAAAAGACCAAGGTCGTAGAAAAAGAGATTTTTTTAGTTGCCAGAAGTGGGAGGTGCTGGATGGGGGAATTGGGTGAAGGTAGCAAAAGTTACAAGCTTCCAGCTATAAGACTGTATATTTGAAAGTTGCTAAGAGACTAGATCTTAAAAGTTCTCATCACAAAGAAAAAATATTTGTAATTATGTGAGGTGATAGATGTTAACTAAACTTGTGGTAATCATTTCACAATATATATGTGTATCAAATCATTATGTTGTACACCTTAAACCAATATAATGTTATATATCAAATGTATCTCAATAAACCTGGGGAAAAAATTCAAGAAAAGAAAAAAAAAAAAAAAGGCTTTGCTGTGATGCTGACATATGGCCAAGAATGGAGGGGGACTTCTATCCCAAGAGGAAATCAGTCTCAGGCTCAGATGGATCGTCCTGAGTATCTAGCGATACCAACTTTATTACACACATACTTATGAAAAGCACCATTCCAGGGATACTGTGATGAAGGAGGTCCTCCTTCCTTGGAGCTAGCATTCCAGTAAAAGAGAAAGGGCTCTGGGCTGTGGGCATCTGCAGGGGGTAAGGTCAGAGTCTAAAGAAAGAAGCCAGTAACTTCAACAACCATGCTGGGTTAAAAGTCAAAGGTGGGTGCAAATGGGGGATAACTCCAAGTGCTCAAAGGAAAAAGTTCAAATCCCTGTAGAAATAAAGCAGACCTCTATTTTCCTAGAGAAAAGAGAAAGCCCTGTCCACGAGCAAGGGAATCTCAACTCAGTGGTCTTCTCGCTATGTCTGTCATACTCTACCTGGAATTTTGAGATAGAACTGGCCTTAGGTCTCAGAAGTGGTGGACATCTACAAGAAGAATCTCATCCAAGAACTCCATGGTATTACCTTCCTGATTACAAAAAGAAAAAGTCTAAAATCGAATCACTTTATGCCTCCCACCGTTACCCAGATCCAAATTCAGGCACAGTATTTCCGATCGTGAAAGGGCTCTTTTGCCAACATGTAGGCCAACTACTGATTTGGTTCTTTGATGAGTAAAAACAACCTCTTGAAGGTTCAATCTGTAAAACTAAATCTAAACAGCTGGTGACAGGACAACAAATGTCCCAGGGTCATCTCATCCAGGAGGCACATTACATTAAAAGACCCATTAACATGCATATACGGCCAAAGTTAGGAAGAAAAGGTGTTATTAAACATAAATCAGGAGTGCCTGTTTAAGGCTAAATGGTTTCTTGTTACATAGAAACAGTGCTGAGAGAAACCCAGACTCATCCAGAGTAAAGCTGCACAAGACATCTATGTTACAATAGAGTGCTCGTGATAACAAATACTGTTTCCTAGTTCCAGTCAGTTGTTCTTTTCTACCATCCTAGATCATGGGGTTATGAAGACAGGAGACAGTAAAGTGAAATAAAACAACTCTGGACTTTGGACAGAGTTGGGTGTGAATGTCAAGGTAACCAACCGCTTGCTAGATAACCTGGGTCAAATTACACAACCACTCTGAGCCTCAATTTTCTCATCTGTAAAAGAGAGATATTAATGACTATCTCAGAGGAGTTTCATGTGAAACAAATGAGATTCCCTCCCTCCCTCTCTCTCAGACACACACATCCACATATCCACACATGCACACCCCAAACAGTTAATTAATTCCCATTCTGTTAGCTCTGAATCTTGTGTGTACGCTATTACACAACTTTCAACATATTTGTATTAAATTTGCCTTCTCTACTAAACCAAGAGCTCTTTGGGGACAGAACGTATATCTCATTATCTTTCTGTCATGAGGATTCAGAAAGGTCTTAGCATAGAGCAGGTACTCAAAAACAGTTCCTTTTTGGCTCTGTTTTCCTAACATTCACTGTGTTCATGTCACAAGAGCCCTCTGCTCCATTTAAGATAGGAAATGGGAACAAGAGAAAGACAGCACCTGAGTTCCAATATCACAATTGTGCACATGCAAGATCCTTTGGCCACAAATGATGTTACAGTGAGAGATCTGCTATTTCTACTTTCTGCTTATCCTTGTTTTGTGGTTGCTCCTTTCTAAGAAACAGTATCTTGGTTCTCAGATACTGGGCTGAGCAAGTGTGGATGGAGAGCAGGTATTTTTTTTTTTTTTTTTTTTTTTTGCGGTACGCGGGCCTCTCACTGCCGTGGCCTCCCCCGTTGCGGAGCACAGGCTCCGGACGCGCAGGCCCAGCGGCCGTGGCTCACGGGCGCAGCCGCTCCGCGGCACGTGGGATCCTCCCGGACCGGGGCACGAACCCGCGTGCCCTGCATCGGCAGGCGGACTCCCAACCACTGCGCCACCAGGGAAGCCCGGAGAGCAGGTATTTTATCCTATGCGGCCAGAAGCAGCAGGAGACAGTGAAGCAGCAGATCTCCTCCCCCACTTCCGGACTGGGGCAGGGCAAGGGGCTTCCTTCTTCAGCGTGACCCGACAGGTCGCTGGCACCAGAGGACTCTAGGTTTGGTCTGAGAAACAGCTACCGGAGGAGCGAAAGGGAAGGGCAGGTGAAGTCGGGGAGTTGCTGGCAGAGCAGGGGTTTCCTGACAGCACAAAGAAGGGGGTAGAGGAAATCTGGGGAAGCACAAAGTGGAGGACTGAGCTGACCGACTGAGGGGGAGGTAAGGGCCGTTCTGTGTCTAAGTGTAGGTTTAAACGGAGAAGCAGGAAGCCGGAAGTCAGGGGGAATAGAGGCAGGCTGCCCCTGAAATCTTCCTCCCCTGAAGTGCTGGGGTTTTATTTCCCCCATTGAAATTGGCCTCAAAAATTTGGAGATGTTTCTCCTCAAACTCTGGAGCTTCTCATTCTAACTCTGCAGTTCACAAAATGGAGCTCTGCTTGTGGACTGACAGATCTTTTGAAGGGTCATTACATATTTTACATGTAATGTCAATTTTATATTTGGATAAAATATATAATCCAGATTTCAAGATTGATAACTCTTGATACATACATAATCTGGCAGATGAGGCAGTCGAACTCTGATCACTACTTCTGAGCAATAACTTTCCTGGCTCATTCTCAAATAAAATAACTTGATTCTCCACTCAGTTACTACAGACTATGTGACTGTGGACAACGCAGTCAAGGTCAAGGTCAAGGACAACCTTCTCAAGGTCCTTCAAAGTTAACCCCCTCCTCCTTCCACACTCCCACCCCCTTTTCTAGCCACACAGGATTCCTGGAGGTCCCCCAAATCATGTTCATAGCTGGAGTTTTGAAGTCCCTCTACCTCTTGACAAATCGAGTCTACCTTCAAGGCCATCCTCAACGGTCTTCATCTGAGCACTCTGAGGGCCCTCGGGAAGACAGGAACAGAGAATCTTCTCTCTGCCCTTAGTTTATGACCTACTCTCTATATGAGGGACACTCTGATTTTAAATGATTGGCTGAATTATTTAGATCTCACATGTCCTGAAGGGTGGCACCCAAGGTTCTTTCTTTCTGGACAAATATATAGTTCACTGATTTAAACCACATAAATTATGCTCAGTAAACATCAGGCTGTGTGTTGGGCTGGGCTTCTGTTCCTGATCTTATGGAGATCATCGTTTAATAGAAAATGATTAAACAGTTGGGGAAATGGAAAATCATACTGTGATGAGGCGAGTACTACGATAGAGAAAAGCAAAGGGTGCTGAGAGATGATATGGAAGGAACAAGCCCCAGGCAGCGGGGTCAGGAAGGGAGGAGGGAGTGGCTCTGGAGCAGCATCTTCAGGGTGAGGACACCTGGGGCAGCAGGATCAGGGGGGTGGCAGTCCCTGGGCCACGGATGGAGAGTGTACACTCTAGGACCGGACGTCGATCCATGGGAACACAGCATGGGCAGTGAGAGGACAAGAGGAGCGAGATGGAGCGAGGAGCGAGACGAGGGTTTTCGGTTTTGTTCTGGAATACTGAACTCTATTCCATGTATAGCTGGAAGCTGTTGGGGGATGGTTGTAATTGGAGAGACCTCTTAGGATGCTATTGTTATAAAATGTGAGAAACAATGAAGGCCTAAATGAAGCAGTGACAGTGAGAGTAAAGAAGGGAGGGTGGATTCAAGGAAGCTATTTTAAAAGTTCTCTCTGGGGAATTCACTGGCATTCCAGTGAGTAGGACTCAGGGCTTTCACTGCCACAGTCCTGGGTTCAATCCCTGGTCGGGGAGCTAAGATCCCACAAGGTGTGCAGCCATCAAGGTTCTCTCTGTGTAACTTAATGACAGGTTGAATGCGGGGGCTAAGAGAGAGCCAGGTCAAGGGCGACCTCTTTCTTTCTGACCTGAATGCCTGTTATTGGTGAGCTACAGAAAGAAAGGCAGATTCAGGAGGTGAGAGACGGAAAGATAACGAGTTTAGTTTGGCACGTGTTTGAGGTCTTGTAGAACAAGGCAGAGTTTCCAGATGACACGTGACTACATGTGTCTGGCCTATAGTAGAGAGACAACTGGACTGAAAACAAGAATATTGGAAATGCTGGCATATATGTGGTTGCTGAGTTCTGTTTAGAAGCAAAAGAAGAATATATAGAATAAGAAGTAGGTCGTGTGTGTTATGACTATGATGGAAATCTATTAAGAGACATTCAGAAGCCAGAATCCTAAACTTTGTCTTGCACACCGAATTCCCAAGCTCTACCCTTTACCCTCAAACTCCCATCACAAGTTCCTCAAGGAAATACAAGCTTAGAGGTCAAGAACTAAGATGAGGCCAAAGTGTGTGCTTTCCCACTGTAACACTCCACCGCTATACCTTCACCAGTGTACAAAGTCTCTGGGTGAGCGAAACTGGACCATCCATGCTCTAAAATCAGAGGCAGATGCAAAGGATCTACAACACGTGCAAGAAGCTGAGAGGCAGCTTAGCCCATTTGCCCTAAACTGAAACACAAGTCTCAGTCCTCTGTAACTGACCACTCTGGTGTCAAGGAAAACTGTGTCAAAGGAAAGGCAAACTGACGTAAACAAGAGGACAAAGCAAGGGGTTTTGCCATGGTCTAGAATAGAGACTGTTTAATCCAGACACCAAGGTATTCTCAGGATAAGGTATTTCCCTAGCAGTAATGGCTCAAAACCCATACTGCTCCCAGTTTCATGGGAGGAAGACAGGGACTGTCTAAGGGTAATAATCAAGAGATAGAGAGTGAGAGACTCCCCTGCACGTGGCTCTAATAAATGCCATTGCCCTTGATCCCACTTAATCATCCCTCTTCCTTGGGGATGAAGTTAGGATTCAAGAGCTCCCATTGAACCCAAAAGACCAAACAAAGGACCCTGATAAATATCTAAATTTTAGGAACTGACAAAACAAAGAGGGACTTTTAAGGAGGTGCCTGAGAAGGAAGACTAAAAGGGCAGAAGGAAAGGTACAAGAGAGTGTACATTTCTAGAAATCATGAGAGGATAGAATTTAGAAAGGCCAAGTAGTCAAGAGTATAAAATGCAATTGCATATGACAACTACAAGGGTCATAAGTGGTCTCAGTATAAATGGTTTTCAGTGGAGTAGTACAGGACCAGAACCTCTGACAGTGGCAAACAGGAAGGCACACAATTCTTATATATGCTAAGATCTGCACGGGTTAGAGCATGGATTGAGAATTCCACTTTTACATGACAGCTAGCCAGCAGTCCTCAGAACTGGCTAATGGCCAAGATATAACAGAATTCTCAGCTAAGTTAGAAGGTACCTCAATAACATGGTCTTTGCTTAGTTAGTGCCCAGATGGCTCATTTGAGTTTCTGACCACCAGATGGTGAAGTATCACAAGAGTGTTCTAGTTTTTGATGAGCTGTGAACCTATACATTCTCCTTTCCTGCTTACCATTTGGACAAATGTGGGTTAGTATTTCTTTTGGAGCTGTAGACGAATAAACTTTTTTATCTTAAATTTCATGCTAAACAAAGATGAGAAGATAAAAGAAGGCCCCACAGGACATCAAACTCAACATGTCCAAAACACACACACACACCAGCAAAGAGGCAGAAAGAAACAGAGAAAACAAATTTCACAGTCTGGTATTAGATTAAAATAAAATACCTACACTAAAGTTACACTAATATTAATTTTGTTAGATGATTTGAGTCCTAGATTCAAGTCCTGGCTGTGCCACTTACCAGCGACGGATCTTGGGCAAGTTACTTATTCTCTCTTAGTTTCAGTTTCCTTTTTGGTGAAATGGGCTGATAATAATAATATCAAACTCACAGAATTGTAAGAATTAAGAACGCATACATATAGCATGACTCCTGGTGCAAAGTAAGGGCTCAATAAATGTTATCTACTCTAATTATTATGGCACTCAGAATCTGGCTGGGCCTCCAGTGGATCATTATGGACCTCAATACTAGTTATAGCATATGTACTATTCGAGATAATTTGCACTCATAGAACACACATAGCATAAACACCTATACATATGCATATACATGTGTGTAACAAGACAGTTTCTCCAAAAAGGCAGTCTCCACATTATAAAGAGCTTCAATCTAAAAATATATTGATATGAATGTTCTTTGATTCTAGAAATGTTTTTCCCCTCACAGAAACACTGACTATAATAAAATAATCACAGAATTCTAGGACCCAAATTAACTTTATAAACGATGATACTTAGGAAAATGTAATAAAGTGAAGTGAAAATATTCAAGCTTCAAGGGAATTACTGGATGCTGAGAATATATTGGTCCAAGATCTATTTTAACTCTCTTCTAGTTATCAAGAGACTGAAGAGTTAAAACTTGGGGGGAAAAATCCAAGACACTCTTGTAACTAGGCAAGACTTAGTTCTTAGTTTTCACCAGTCAGATGAACTTACATGAAATTTTTTAAAGCCTTTATTGAATTTGTTACAATATTGCTTCTGTTTTATGTTTTGTTTTTTCGGCCACGAGGCATGTGGGATCTTAGCTCCCCGACCAGGGATCGAATGCACACCCCCTGCATTGGAAGGTGAAGTCTTAACCACTGGATCTCCAGGGAAGTCCTTTACATGAAATTTTGATTTTGAATAGTGAGTCATGTGGAGAGAGAAGCAGAGTGTGAAGCATCCCACTTTCTATGTGGTTCCTGAATTGAGTTTTTTCCTGGATTAGTGGTCACTGTTGCTTTCCTAAGGGCAGCAGAAGAAGCAGACCTCTGGGAGCAATGGCTTCCTTATCATCAGCTTCCTACAGAGGTGGTGGTGGCCTCCTTGATTGAGCACAGCAGAAGGGTTCTGGGAGCTTGTCTCTAGGACGTCAGCCTTCTAGTCCAGCTCTTCCAACAGTTTTGAAGCACCTAATCCCCTGAAGCAAACCTTCATCTACTTAAACTAGCTATAATCGACCCTGCTGTCTGCAGTGGAACTGTCCCTAAACAAGAGGGATGAGCAGAGTAAATACAGCTCTGGATCAGGGTCCAGGCACTGCTCATGCAAATCAGACTTTCTGAGATCCCTGCATTAGCGGGATCTAATTACCTAATCAGCATTACCTGTGCTGATTCCCACTGCTGAATTCCCTCCACTTCAGAGCCCATAGAAACTAAGGATATTTGCAAAACAACTTTCTATCAAAAAACCACATGGGATTTCGGTGGAGGAACTGAGGAGAAGGTGGAAGAACAGAGACATTTCAGAGGTAGAAAAGGAGGTATCTGTATGTATTGGTTGTCTGCAATGTAGTTATTTGAAAGATAGGCACTACCTGTAGTGGAAATACTCAAGAAGCAGCTTTGGAAAAGCCAAGCTTCTTGGATTCCACCCCAAGTTAACTCAATCAGAACCGATGAGGGGTGGCACCTAGGAATCTGACAACTGTGCTGGGGAGTGAGGTTTGAGAACCAATACCGTATAGCAAGCATGCTTAAACAGAGAGTAAATGTCAACATTTTTACAACTATTCACTTTCAGAACTAATTTAGAACCTGAAAAGAGAAAGATCACTTTATGTAGGACACACGTTCCCTTCTGGCTTGCAGTTATTGATGCTAAAAGGAGCAGAATTTGCTGTCAGGTGAGATCTCTCCATTCACGGTGACAGGAACCCTTGTGCAAGCCAGAGAGCCTGCGGGCTGTGGATGTCTCACCTGACGGGAACCACCGACTTAGGGAGAAATTAAACGGCATCCCCTGATGATTCAATCCTATCTGCCTGATCAGTGCTTCTAGAGAAGCACAATGGGGATGTTTTGTGCTTCTGGTTGAGAACAAACACGTGCACCCCAATGTTCACTGAAGCATAATTTACAATAGCCAGGTCATGGAAGCAACCTAAATGCCCATCGACAGACAAATGGATAAAGAAGATGTGGCACATATATACGATGGAATATTACTCAGCCATAGAAAGTAATGAAATTGGGTCATTCGTAGAGATGCGGATGGGCCTAGAGATTGTCATACAGAGTGAAGGAAGTCAGAAAGAGAAAAACAAATATCATATATTAACACATATATGTGGAATCTAGAAAAATGGACCGGATGAACCGGTTTGCAAGGCAGAAACAGAGACACAGATGTAGAAAACAAACATATGGACACCAAGGGGGGAAAGGCGGAGGTGGGATGAATTGGGAGACTGGGATTGACATATATATCACTAATATGTATAAAATAGATAACTAATGAGAACCTGCTGTATAGCACAGGGAACTCCACTGTTCAGTAGAAACTAACACAATACTGTAAAAACAACTATACCCCAATTAAAAATAAATAAATACATAAATGAAAAGACGATATCTGCCAAATAATTGGATTGGTACTAACCACCCAGCCTCACTGTGGTGAGCACCTCGCCTTTGAACGAGCCCATTTAAGCAACAAAGCACAGTACATTTGGATATAAAATCATTCAATATAGTCAATGCTGATAACATAAAAATCCAAAATCTAAAAGTCAGTAAACTGCTATATTCCAATGAACACAGGCACATGATTTCCCTTTGAGGATGTGAGAACCGTGCTCACTGCTTCACACATTTAGAGAGACAATGTGCCACCAACCCTGCAGAGGACTTCCGCTCAGGGGGCTTGAAGCCACCTCCATCTCTTGTCTACATGCTTTTCAATCTTCACCAAAAGTAGGAGCTGGATAACAGGCCTCTTCCTCTTGGCATTTAGAAAGAGCTCTATTTTCATTTCTTTTTTTAATACGTAAATAAATCTTTATTTCATTAAAGTACCCCCCAATTTTTTTCCAGCTCAAAATGGGCCTTCCTAAGTGTGTGGGTTTTTAAAAAATTTTTATTGGAGTATAGTTGATTCACAATGTTGTGTAACTTTCTGCTGTACAGCAAATTGAATCAGCTATACATATACATATATCCACTCTTTTTTAGAGTCTTTTCCCATATAGATCATTACAGAGTATTGAGTTGAGTTCCCTGTGCTATACAGTAGGTCCAAGCAATTATGTGCCAATAAAATGGACAACTTAGAAGAAAAGGACAAAACTTAGAAAGGTGCAACCTTCCAAGACTGAAGCGGGAAGAAAGACAAAATATGAACAGATCAATCACAAGTACTGAAATTGAAACTATGATTTAAAAACTTCCTACAAACAAAAGCCCAGGACCAGATGGCTTCACAGGCGACTCCTATCCAACATTTAGAGAAGAGTTAATCCTTCTCAAACTATTCCAAAAAACTGCAGAGGAAGGAACACTCCCAAGCTCATTTTATGAGGCCATTACCACCCTGATACCTAAATCAGACACAGATATCACAAAAAAGGAAATCACAGGCCAATATCACTGATGAACATAGATACAAAAATCCTCAACAAAACACTAGCAAGCCAAATCCAACAACACATTAAAAGGATCATATACCATGAACAAGTAGGATTTATCCCCGGGATGCAAGGATTCTTCAGTATACGTAAATCAATCAGTGAGATACACCATATTAACAAACTGAAGAATGAAAACCATATGATCATTTCATTTCTTATTATAAGAAATATGTATATAAAAAGCTAAGGAGAACTGGAAAAGTAGAATATATTCATCACATCACCTTCCCTCTACTTCTAATGTTGAAACCATCTGATATTTTGAACAAATACTAAGAAAATCGGCTGATGGGAGAATTTCAACTAGTAATATAAAGGGAAAGGAACTGATATTTATTGAGCATTTTCTGAATACCAAGCACCACGGTAGGGAAGTAGGTACTAAGGGAAGATCAGCAAATGGCCACGGGACACAAAAGAAGATGTCGATCCAGGATTAGGCCCATGACTGTCTGGGCCCTTTCCCTATGAGCTCACTCATTATTGTCAAAAAGGAAAAGAAAAGAATGTTTACTTAAGCACATTTCATTTAGAAATACAGATATCCAAATATACACTTAACATGACTTGCAGATTAAGCTCCGTTCTTTGCTGGATACTGGAAAAAACCCATATTCCCAGAAAGGAGCTGAAAATAGTTGCATCCCTCAAATTCTATGAAGAGTCTCTCAGGAGGCAGAAAAATGACACGGAGCCCGAGGAACTGCCCCAGGGGAGCAAGGATGCCAGAAGGTGGACTAGAACATTTAGGAAGAGAAGTGCTCTTTTGACCACTAGGTGGTTGAGTAGCACAGTACTGCAGAGAAGAGCTTGGAAGTGTCAGTGCCTGGCCCAAGCAGGACCCACTGCTTTCTAACTCTGTGCCCTTTGGGCAAGTTGCTTAACCTGTTTTATTACTTAAAAGAAAATACAAATATGTACTTCACAGAATGTGAACATTTTCTTCTTTTTTAATTTTTATTGGGGTATAGTTGATTTACAATGTTGTGTTAGTTTCAGGTGTACAGCAGAGTGAATCAGCTTATACATATACATATATCCACTCTTTTTTAGATTCTTTCCCTCTATAGGTTATTACAGAATATTGAGTAGAATTCCCTGTGCTATACAGTAGGTTCTTATTAGTTTTCTACACAGGCCCCTGATTCTTCTCCAACAAGGGCGATAGCTAGCCTCTGGTTTGGGTCTGCTGTTCCGCCTGGTTCTATCCCTCCAATAGAGCTATACTGTGTTCATGTAGCTGGGGGGAACCTCACCTCAATAGCGTGCACCAGGGTTCCTCCTGGAGAGAAAACTGTCTTTGTTTAAAAAAATACCCTAATAAGTTGTCTGGGGTAGAAAAGGTGAGGTTCTGGGAGACATGGTTAAGAAAGAGACAGCAAACAAAGCCTAGCAGAAGAATGGCCAGGGATTCTGAATTGAGGGATGACAAGAAGAAAGGGAGGGGGCTGAATGGGTAGGAGTGGGGGAGGGAGTGGGAGGGGGTAGAGGAGCTGAGAGGGCCTGGACTTGGGGTGGCAAAGGAATGCAGCCAATAGGAACTTTCTGGTGGCAAAGTGGCTTAAGAATGTTTACGAACAAGGATGCCTCATACTCTGCTTAAAGGTTTTGCTGGGATATAAACCCTCTCCTGTAGCCTGCAGGTCTGCATTATGGAAGAGTGCCATGTGGGCGTGAGCTGGGGATGAAGCGGGGATGCTGGTTCAGGGAAGAGGATGGAGTTCCCCTTGGGGTCAGCCTGGAGCACCGGGAGGGAGCAAGGTGGCTGGGGGAGATAAGATGCGGGAGGTCAAGAGTTCACCAGGAAAAGGGAGAACTGGGTCGAGAATGTGCAGAAATCTAGAGGATGGCACTGGAACCTTCCAGGAGATGTGAAATGGGGGATTGAGACAATTTTACTTAGATCTCAAAGGACAGGGCGAACTCAGAGTCAAGGATGACCTCGGCTAACATCTGAGTCACATTAGCAATTCCAGATCAGGGGGCAGGCGGGGTGGGAGATAAAACACTATGATAAGTGGGATTGTAGAAAGCAGTAATTTTCAAGGCTTGTTTGTATTTTACAGAGAAAGTTTTTTCTTCATATGAAACATTATTTGGAAGTCCAGTGTGAAAACAAATAAAAGATCATCTGTTCAGCTTGGTGTGCGTGTGCAGATGCATGCGTGTGTGCGTGTGTGCGTGCGTGTGTGTGTGTGTGTGTGTGTGAGAGAGAGAGAGAGAGAGAAGAAAAAGGGGAGAGAAAGAGGGCTTCCTCCACTTTTCATTTTCCTCTCACACATATCGCAGTTCTTCCCATGATTGGGGTCTAAGCATCATGGTTTTAAAACCATATATAAAGGTGCACCTGGCTATTTTTCAAAGAAGGAGTGCATGAGGTAAGCAAGCAGGTCTCAAATCAGACAGCCTTTACTCCCTGTGTGAGTCTAGACAAATTACCTTGACACTTTTTTGTTCTTCATCCACAGAGTGGGTATTTAAAAGACCTCACAGGATGAGTGATGAGTGTGATGATTAAATGCAAAATTATGCATAAAGTATACTAAAAAGTGCTTAACCATTACTGTTACTGTAATACACTTTCTTTGCACAGGAATAATAAGCAGATGGTTTATCAAACAATTTCCAGGTTGGCAATTACCCAAAAGAGATCTCAGTAGAAAGATGGTCCACAGTGAAAGGAAGCTACCTGGGAGACACACCAGGGGTGGGGGGCTCTGGGGCAGCCTCAAACCAAGGGGAGAGTGAGGGAATCTCCAAGGGGAAGGAAGGTCCTCCGCCCCACAAGAGTAACCACCAGACACCACGCCAAGCCAGAGGGCGTCTGACTTATAACACACAACCTAAGTTACTCCATTAATTGTTCAACTCAAGTCCACTGGATTGATTTACTAAGAACCACATGCTGACTCTTAGTATTTTAAAGGACGCTCAATTATCGTTAGCAGAAAAAAACTGACTAAAATATCAAAACCCAATGTCCAGTGAGACATGATGTCTTGAGAAAGAAGGCAGAACAAAATATCAGTGAGAAAAAAATATTCACGACTCTACTGCTCCAGCCTTATTCTAAAAGGCGGAAAGAGCAATTATCAGGAATCTAAAAGTTTCTTACAAAACATAATTTTCTCTCATGCCACCCCACCAAAGTCTTGATCACACACTGGGACGTATGTGTGTGTGTTCCCAAAACTTAAAAGACACATATTATCTGAGCAAATAATCTTCTAATAAAGTCCAACAGCTGAAATAGTGCATGTTTCCTACCAAAAAAAAAAAAAAAAAATTCTCGGAATTGTATTGCTTTTTAAAAATTTTATTAATCATTTTCTATAAAAGGACATGTTAAAAAGTAGATGGAGTATAAAAATGATTTGTGTAGGCTCATTAAACAATAAACTGTACTTTGTAGAATGCAGAAAAATGAGAGAGAAATTTAGCTCTCTTCTATTTACAGTAGCCATGTGAAATCCAGGGCAGAGTCCAGTTCTGCACAATTCACACTGCCCAGGCAATTTAGTTCTGTGGAGTATGTATTTGGGGACAAAGTTTGGAATCCTGGGGAGGGCTGAAATAGAATAGCACTGCTGATGTGTTTTTGGAAAGAAAAGTAAGACAGTAGTACCAAGACTTGGGAAAACAGCCCATAGTAAGACTCTGGAGTCCCTGGTACAGGGAGGTGGGCAAATGGAGAAAGAGAGTTAAAAGCCTGAAGGATAATGAAGTGTAGCCTTCCCTTGTGGAACCAAGGAGTGGTTCCATATGTCTTTATTGGCAGGGAGATTTCTAGAAAATCCTGTTATCAAGCATCAGAGAGTTTGGATGGAGATCAAATGAACTGCCCAAGGTCACACGCTGTGTCAGGGCAGACCCAGAGTTAGAACTCTTAGCCCTGAAGTTTCCAATCTAATGCTTGGCTCCCTAAACCACAAATGCTTGTCAAGGAAAAAGTCTCCCTAGAGCCGAGGCAACACAGCTGGAGAATGTTAACCCTTAAGTTTAAAACAGACAGGATTTCACTGCATCACAGATCCATAACCTCTTTTGGTGGATACACGGGGAAAGCTGGAGGGCAAGGGGCTGGGGGGACAGGAATGGCTGAGAAAACAGAGAAGCTAAATGAGGTGATCAGATAGTCCTACATCAAACCATCACCCTTCAAACACACACACACATGCACACGCGCACACGCGCACACACACACACACACACACACACACACACACACACACACACACACCACATTCTATTAAACGTTCCCAGTTGAAAAAACTGAAAATACTTGTCTGAGAGAAGAATCATTGCTTTAGAATAAGTCACTGGTGTGTGTGTATGTGTGCGTGTTTTCCTTACACCCAGAAAAAAGACTCCTATTAGGTCAGTAATTAGTTCTGATCAATTAGAAGGTAAAAACAAACGAAACGAAACGTGAAGGCAGTGAAGTCTGAGACCATTGAAAAAAGTACCTTTCACCTTCTGAATCATCTCCTTGTATTTTTTGGCCTATAAGCCTTGGGTTTGCATCCTTTCTTGGCCATTAACTCCACTGAGAACTTGATTAAAGCTATGGTCCTCTCCCAGGGAATAGTTTATGGACTCATACTCACAAGGTTAATATTAAAATTTTAGGAGTTCAAAGATTCCTTAAGTCAAAGAACCCCCTTATGAGAAGTCCTGTTGTAAGAGGCTTTGCAATGCTCAGAGGAAGATGTGAATGGCATTGACTGGTCCACTGGTTTCCAAAAACTTGTCCATGAGCCAGCTGCCTTGTATCACATAGGTCACTTGTTAAAAATAAAGATATCTGAATATCTTCCAGATCCTAATGGATCTGAATGGGGGGGGGCGGTGTACAGGGGTGGAGCAGGTGCCATAGGAACCAGTGTTTTAACAAACGTTCCAGATGATTCTGATACACAGTCAGACTTGAGAACCACTGCTTTGGACAGCTGCTTAGTGATGCTATTAACTATTTGGAAACTGAATGTGATAAAGGTGACAGAAGTTGGAAGAGAGGTATGTAAGAACAGTGATCATATTTTCCATTCCTAATTTGGGACTAATGGCCTAACAATGGCGAAAATGTTTGAAATCTGGCCCGTCCTAGGAAATCTGGGACATATGGTCATCATGATATAAGATGAAAGATGCCTGAGAAATCACTGCTTTAAAGATAAGATGACCAGATGTTCTACATTAAGACGGAAAGTTCCATCATGTGATTTCACATCCTGCATCTCTGATTCTCCCTTGCCTGTTACCTTCTCCTCAAGCTATCGAGGCACCTTCTTCCTTTTATCACCAGATTTCTCTAACTGCTCCATATGTCAGGAAACCGCACTCTAGCCCCTTCTGATCAGCCTCAGGGCTGATCTGCAGGTCAAGACCAGCCTCCCCTGTTCTCCTTTGCTTTATAAGCAAAAGCCCCAGAGATTTAACCTAGTTCCTTCTCCTTAGGTAAATACTTCCACCCACTCTACCCTTGAGATTCTGTCCTCTCAAGAAACGAGCGAAAGAGCAAAATGCAGCTCAGTATCTCCAGTTGACTCTCTGAGAGTATTCACACCAGCCCAGTTTTATCACTGATCATTACAAGGAGAAAATCAGGAAAAATGAAAATAACAAACATGGAAAAGCTCCCTCATTCACAGTGATCTTCCTGTTGTACTCACTGGGCTATAATTGCTGATTTCTTTATGTATCTTAAATTTCTTGCTTCCCATTTATTCCTCAACCTGTTACGATAATAAATATTATAATCATAATTATATAGAAAATATATATTATATAAATAAATATAATAAAATTGTCTTAGAAAATAGAATGAATAAAAACACAAAATAAATTGTTGGTGCATACTTATAGAACTGTTTACTGGGACTTCCCTGGAGGTCCAGTGGTTAAGAGTCCACACTCCCAATGCAGGGGGCCAGATCCTGCATGCATGCCGCAACTAAGAGCCCGCATGCCGTAGCCAAGATCTTACACGTGGCAATGAAGATTCCGTGTGCCACAGCTAAGACCAGGCGCAGCCAAATAAATAAATAAATATTAAAAAAAAAAAAAAAGAACTGTTTGACTCACTGTTTCAGAAGCAGCAAAAAGAAATGGGCTGCAAAACACAAAACATACTCCTCACTGGACTTACCATGGTGGTTTGCCGTATGATACATACTGAAATTAGATGCTGAATTAAACCAAAAAAGTCAAAGACTAACACAAGCAAGAGCTTACCAAGAATGTGTCCACCTAAAAATAGACATTTCTCCCAGCATTTTGCCACCTTGTTCCTCGTGCTACTTACTTAGCTAACAGTGACTAAAGCAGTCCTGTAAATTAATGTAAACAATCTATTTGAGTTTGAAATGATTGTTTTTATCATTATCATTATTACAGCCATTCATTAGTGCTATGTTAAAAGCTGTAATCTATGTTATCTCACGTAATTTTTTCCAAAAAGTTTGTGAAGTAGGTACTAGCTTCCCACATTTTAGAGAAGTGGTAAATGAGGCCCAGAGAGATTAAATATGTGAGCAAAGTCACACAAATTAAGTGTGCTTGAACCAGTGTTGTGTTTACCAACCAGCTCTTTGGGGTCAGGGGAGAGTCCTGGTTTGTAATATTTGCTGCTTCCCATGGTGTAAATACTCCCAGCAAGGGATTTCAAACTGCCAAGGTGATGTTACTGAACATGGAGTTGGAAAAAGATGCGCATGGTCCCATCTTGTCAGCTGTGACATCGGCCCCAGCACACCATGGCTTGAATCCAGGACAGCCTTATTCAAAAAGTGCTAATTCATTCATTGTAGCATTCCTGTGATCATACATGAGTTTGGAAATTGGACACTGACCATGTCTCTATCCTGGCAGTACCAAACAATCTGTAGAAGATGGCATATTTTTTAATTCACTGAAAAGGTAAAATATAGAAGAAAGCCACCAAATTACCCTGTTGTTACCATATAAAGACAGAATCAAATGTGAAAACTCTGCGGACAACTTTGAAAACTGAATTGGAAGTAATATAGCCAAGAAACATCATATAAAGTATGATGAGTCTACTAATGGAAAATATCAGCATTCTTTGCATTTTTTTCCAAAACCAAACGTTATATAATCCAATAAAGAGAAGTCATACTACCCAGTGCTCAGCTGTGACACCCAGGGATTTTTTCCTTTGTTTCTTTCATCTGTATACCTCATTGTGCTAAAATCATTCAAATGTCTTTTACTGGTTACTTTCCAAAATACCCTAATATTCATCTTCTAGGGCAAAAGTTATAAATCAAGTCACTGTCTACAATTCCAGTCTAACTCACAACTACTAATGAAAGAGAAAGGAGAAAAGCATATCAACCTTTTGAAAGATGAGCCTAAGTCATCCATAAGTGACTTTTCCCAAATAAAAAGACAGAGGAGTAGAGGAAAAGGCAAGTCTCCAACATCAACTTTAAAACCAACCATTACCCTGGTGAATTCACAAATTCATCACAAATGAATTTGAGGGAAAGGAATTTTTAAAAGGCTTTGCTTGGCTGAAAAAAATCTATGAGCTAAAAGGTAAGAATTACTTTATGTATGATTATAAAACTAAAATAAATCTTCCTTCTACAACAGATTCCATAAACCATCTCATGAAAATATGTTCTCTTATATGTTAAAAATTTCAAAAAAAATCATAAACCTGATGGGAAGACCAATTATATTAATGTATAAAGATTGGCAAACACAAAAACAAATCATAAAATTGCCAGAAATGATTTGCTTTGAGATTTTAATATAAAATGTTGAAGTACTCTAAATGAAGAAAAGACAAGAAAAATTAATAGACGAATATCATTTGGCCATGTGAAATACAGAATTTATTTTCTCAGCCGTTTGTCAGGAAAGTTCTTCCATTTTAAATATACTGGGTGAAATATATAGGATGGAAGAAAATAATACAAATACTAAATATTAAAGAATTAACAGACAAGACAGAAGGAGTTATGACCAATAATTTAGCAGTTTCAATAATTTAACAAAAATTTAGTAGTTTCAGTAATTTAATAAAAAGTAGCTCTATTAAAATGAGACTGCAAGAAGAAGGCCCAGCAGTATCTTTGGCGTATGGGTTCTTATAGAAGCAAACATGCCCACAGGCCTTTATAAATGACAGAATTTCCTCTCTGAAAGGATATTTGGAAGGCGTCCCAAAGACTTACCTAATCAATGTGGAATCTCCACAGGATCCCTGGCCAGGGTGGTCAAGTTGGTGGAGGGGCAGGGGGCTTGGGGGAAGTGGGAAGAGACCTGTGTCTACCCCAACACTGGCCCTGACAGAAAATCTGCCATCTCTGGGACACATTCTGACGTTAAACACTAATTACAAGATGTGTATACGTTCAGACTACTGGTCCTAATTATGCCTCCTAGAAGACAGAAGACAAGCAATGGAAAGAGTATAAGATTTAGAAACAACAATCAGACTCAAATTCTGATGTCATCGCCATTAACAAGGATAGGCCAAATCATTTAGATGCTGAGCCTCGGTTTCTTCATCGGCAAAGCAGTGACATAAATAGCCACCTAGAAAGATTATGAAGATCAAATGAGATAGTTATGAAAAGTGCTTTATAAACTGGAAGTTGCCATATAAATGACAGATAATGTGAACTCCAACAATTACTTCTTACTATTTCCATCTATTTGACAGTCCCTAAATTATTTGAAAATAGCTACCAAATGCTGCCAAGGGTATCTGATGGGAGATAATTTCATGTTCAAATCAGAATGTATCAAAACATGCCACCAGCCTAGCTGTCACCTCTTAAGTGTTTCACTTTGTTAACGATAACAGAGTCATTTGGTCATGTACAATTCTGAGACAGTAGTATGCCTACCACTTCAGTGATGCACATGGTTACAGTAAAGGTCTGGTTAGATTCTGATATCTTCTGGCAATAAAGCATTTCCTGTTGGATTAGATGTACAGTGTGAGAGAGTCAAGTGTGGTTCTAAGAATTCTGGCCTGAGCAACTGGAAAGATGAAGTTGTCATTTAACAGAGGAAGTGAGGAAGGAAGCCTGTGCATACAGCAGGTCTAGTGAGAAGATCAGTTAAATTTGAGATGTTAATTAGACAACTACAAAGAGATGTCAAGTAGTATTCCTACAAAATAGGGATGAAAAGACCTATTAGAAAGACATTAGTGGTATATAATGTCGAAGCCAGCTCAAGAGTTCTCTGAAAATAATTCTTGAGATGTTAGCTTTGCAACAGGCCTTAGAAAACAATTGGTCAAAATTAAAACAGGAAATCAGTGGCAATCTCCAAGAACAATGCCTTCTAGAAAAAGAATGTAATGGATTACAAGAAATACACGGTGCAATCAAGGAGCGGCGTTACCAAAAGTAGAAATTTTTTTTTCTCTCTCAAGTATGTAAAAGAAAGGCAACTAAAAACCGGAAGAAAAATATGATCTGAGACAATCTAATGTAGTAAATATGAAAAACCTGAAGACAGACATGATTTTGAGCAATTGGTACAATGTAAGAAATAATAATTTATTTGGCATTTTTTGAATAGCACAGAGGGGATGTCAGTGAAACCATCAAGAAGAAAATAAAGTCATAGTTCTCCACTAAAAAATATAAATGTAGTTACTGATTTTCAATATTTACAGTCAATTTATAGGAAAAGACCTAAAGGTTATGAAATTTCTGAGATATTTTGACTGAAGTCTTCCAAGATTTTAAAACTTAACTCTTTAATACCACTAACAGTTATTTTGATATATGGTATCCTTAGAGAGGATCTACAGTTAATTTTTTAAGTAGTCAAGTTTCTTTTTTTCCTTGAAGAGCTGGTCAGTGAATAATAATTTTTTTTTAAAGAACTCTAACCAGTTGAATTTATATCTGAATTTTACTGGACATCTGAGCTCTTTTACCATGAGAATCAAAACTTCTTTAAAAAAATATGTCAAAAGCATACATTTCATGGGCAAACTTCAGATAGCACAAAAGTATAAAGCTTCAAGCTTGAGAGAATCCTTGGAAGAGATCTTATTCAAAGCCCAGGACTAGATGACCTTTCAATGCTTTCATCTAACCTTGATCATCTAAGGGTTTTCATTACGACCCATATGACAAAGGTGTTCTAGACATTAAAACGGTGTTCATCCATCTTTTAAAGACAGAATTCCAGGCTTTAGGAATGACTTCTTCAAAATAGTAAGAAGTGCACAGACGCAAATGCCTTTGGAATTTTTTTTTTTCAAATATTAAGCAAGAAGTTAAAAAGAAGTTGAAAAATAAAGTCTGAGTTTAAAAAAAAATGACATAATATTCATTTGCCTTGTAGCATGATATGAAAAAAGTCATAAATGTTCCTGACCTTCAATCCGCTAAAGATAGGCTTTTCATATTTGAAGTGGAAGTATTTACTGACTATCTGGGTTCATTTATATGCAAATGGAAAATCTAGATTTTTGCCATGACAACCAACATTAATCAAATAAAAATGTGTTGCTCCCAAGCCCACAACATTCAGAATGGAATGTCACCTGAAGCTTTCAACTCCCCTCAAGGTGAAAGGTGGAAAGGGGGGGCCACACCCACTTCTACTGAAGACTATTCCTCAAGGACCATAAGAGCCCTTAGTCCACTGCTAACTTCAGGGTCTTTCCTCTTCCTATTAATTGCACAGTGACACAGTCCACAACATGTTTGAAACGGACTATTTATTCCTGAAATAATTTTCTTCTTCTCTGAGGGTAACTAGGTTCATACTCCTATTCCATCATTGACTAGCTCTTGGATCTTGCACATATCACTTGAACTTTAGCCTTGATTTTCTCAAAAATAATTTACCATGCCTAATTCTTAGGTTTCTTTAAAGAATAAAGAAGATAGCATATGTAAATATGTAAACGTATTGCACAGTATCTGGTACATAACAGGCATTTAATAAATATTAACTGCATTCTGCAGTCATATATTTATATTTTTGACATTTTAGATAGTGATCCTGAAATCAAAAGTATACAGAGACGTTTGCAGGAAAAGAAACTGCTCCCGTTTCTAAGAGTTAATTAAGGGCATTATGATATTAAACATTTTAAATGGTATAGGTAACTTTCAAGAAAGCAAATTCTTCTATATCTTCTATATCTTCTATATCTCTGCTTTACTTTCTGCGCAGAGAAGGGCCTCACTCTTTAAATGTGAAAGCATGTCGTGTACAATCAATAGAACAAAGCTGAAGTGGGGAGGAAGACTCAATTTTTAAAATAAAGTTTATATTTGTAATGAGGTGGATGGACCTAGAGTATGTCATACGGAGTGAAGTAAGTCAGAAAGAGAAAAACAAATACTGGATGCTAATGCACATATATGGAATCTAAAAAAACCGGTACTGATGAACCTAGTGGCAGGGCAGGAATAAAGACACAGATGTACAGAATGGACCTGAGGACACGGTGGGGAAGGGGAAGCTGGGATGAAGTGAGGGAGTAGCACTGACATATATACACTACCAGACGTAAAATAGATAGCTAGTGGGAAGCAGCCGCATAGCAGAGGGAGATCAGCTTGGTGCTTTGTGATCACCTAGAGGGGTGGGATAGGGAGGGTCAAGAGGGAGGGGAAATGGGGATATATGTATACGTATAGCTGATCCACTTTGCTGTACAGCAGAAACTAACAACATTGTAAAGCAATTACACTCCAATAAAGATATAAAAAATAAAATAAAGTTTATACTAGGTCTTATTATTATACATAGCAATCTAAAAATTGTATTTGCCCCCAAATGATCTTTACGTGTTCCCTAAACAATCAAGAATTACAGAATACCACAGAACCCACATTTCCATGCTCTAAGGAACCTAAGAGGTCATGTATTCTGCCCAACCTCTTTGAACAGATGAGAAGTCAAAGCATCATCTGAAGTTCACTCCACAAACAGGTGTTGGGTACCTGCTCTGTTTCAGTCTGGGAGCCCATCTAGGTCTGAACTTAACAAGGTCACCAAGACCTTCTGATTTCCCGTCCCCTATTCTTCTAGAGTACCCATATGCTGAGAGCAAAACTTAAATTTATTCTCACCTAAGAATTAAAGGGTGCAAATTCAAACACCACCACATTAAGTCACCCTGTTTACTACAGTACTAGGATTAAGAGGTTCTGGGAAAATGGTTTTCTGGGTACCTAAGGATGTCCAGAAATAGTTTTGTTTTCATCCCTATTATAAAAAATTATCAGTAATTTACTAATCGATATTGTACTGCCTTGTATTTGTAAAAAGAAAGAGGAGGAGGACAAATAAGAGGAGGGGGCACAGGTCGGGGAGGAGGCAGAAGCACAGCTCTGAGGATTGAGGAGCTTATAGCACCCTCGACAACCTGACTGTAAATAGGGTATGTAAACTATTAGATTAGATTTCTGATGGATACAGGATTCAGTATAGAATTAGAGAGTGTTTTTAAGCTTATTCTCTTTTTCTTTTTTCTCATTTACCTTTTTTTGTCACTTCCTCAAGTTTGATACAAAGGAAAAACACTCTAGTAAATTCTGAATTTAGGATTTTCTTGTTGTTGATAAGCTGTGGTACGATATTTATTTAATCTTTTAAAAATAACAGCACAATTACCATTAAGCTGTGGCCACCTTTCCTTATTTTTGTCTACGAAAATGACTACTGTATACACTAGCGTTTCCCAAAGCATGGCCCTCAAGCATTAACTGTAAGACGCTGCAGGAAATAAAGATGCCAGTCACATAAACAGAGTTTATGATCATCTCTTGGAGACTGACGTGTTCATTGGGTTAGTAAAGGCTCTACGAAGTCCCGCAGAGGAGGAGCCTGGTTATGTTGCATACGCCAGCGCTTCCCAAACTAATGTAAAACATTACACGTTTTCAGCGGAGTATCTATTAACATCCTCTTAAGTGCCATTGTACAAAACAGACCGAGGAAGAAGGCTGTAGCCACGTAGAAACCTGTTGTATTCTTGAATGTAGAACTCAACAAAAAGAAGAGAAAGCAAGAAAAATTAAGCAACATCCCTTAAAGTCAACTGGATAACGGAATGGGTTTTGAAACAAACACTGCCTTGGGTTTGTGTATGGTTTTTGGTTTATCTTTTTCCTTCCTTCCCAGGGATATCCCCTGAAGGAAACTGTAGGCTTTCAGACAGCAGAGACTGTAAAAATCCTAGACATATGAATTAGCATAGATAAGGTATTCAAAATCCAATGGAAATAACTTAAAAATTAATTAAATCAAAACTATAACCTATAGCATTCACTACTGTACTATTTAGAAATACTGGGTGCATGACAGGACTGGGAGGGAACAGAAAACATGCATGTCAGCTGTTGCAAGAAGCCTACACCACTTGGCTTATCTTCCAAGAACAAAGGAATCAAAGATGAAAAAGGCATAGTGGCAAGAAGTCATCGTGTGTGCTTTTTTTAAAAAAAATAATATTTTTCCAGTATAGTTGATTTACAATGTTGTGTTAGTTTCTGCTGTACAGCAAAGTGAATCAGTTATACATATACATATGTCCACTGTTTTTTAGATTCTTTCCCCATATTACAGAGTATTGAGTAGTGTTCCCTGTGCTATTCAGTAGGTTCTTATTAGTTATCTATTTTATATACAGTCGTGTGTATATGTCAACCCCAATCTCCCAATTTAGTTTCCCCTCATTTCCCCCTTGGTAACTATAGGTTTGATGTTTTCTACATCATCTCTGACTCCTTTTCTGTTTCGTAGATAAGTTCATTTGTGTCATATTTTAGTTTCCACGTATAAGCTATATCACATGTATTTGTCTTTGTCTGACCTACTTCACTCACTATGACACTCTCTAGGTGTGCTCTTTGTCACTGTGTGTGTTGTTTGTCATTCTCTCTCTTCTCAGTCTACCCCAGGTCTGGAAAATAGTCATGATGGGGCTAAGTGAACTCTGATGGAAATAAACTGACTAAACACAATACTAAGGGCCCAAAATAAATGTAGCAATCATTCTGGCATTTTCATCCGGTGCTCCCACTATCAACTCCAGCTGTGTAAGCAGCTTCATCGTGTCCTTCCTAAAGCCCTGTGATAATAACCCACGCTCTGACTTTCAGTGTAAGACAGTCACACACACAGACTTTCAGAGGGAGTCTGGTATAGCTTATAGAAGTATTCATCGAATTTGGCTCCCAGGATTTAATCTGTGACTCTAAAATTCAAAGTATAATTGTGAATTACAAACATAATTTTGTTTCTAATAGCCATAATAATGTTAGCTAATCTTATTTGAATGCTACCATATGCCAGGCACTATACAAAGAGCTTTAGATAGGTTTTTCTCCTTTAATCGTCACGGCAACCCTGTAGACATAATCATCCCCATTGTACAGATGAGAAACCCAAAGCACAGAGAGTTCAGGTAGATATCCCAAGATTGCACAGCTATCAATAACTGTTTACAGATTCACGGAGATGATATTCCAATCTAGGCAGACTAACTCCAGATGGCTTCCTCTAAACCCTGATAACATGCTGCTTCCCATAAGTAAAGCAAAAGCTTCAGTTCTGATTGGCAAATGGAGCAAGTAAAAACGAAAGAATAATTCATAAAGGTGCTGATTTTTCTTGCTTGTGTGGTGGTTGAGTGTGTTCTCTGGAGCATGACTGCCTCAGTTCAAAGCCCTGCTCTGCCTCTACACAGCTATATGCCTGTGAGCAAGAAGTTAACCTTACTAAAGTCTCAGTCTCCTCATCTGTAACATAAGGATAATAATAACTAGCATTTATAGAGCACTTACTATATGCCATGCATTTCATATACTTTGCATATACTAAAATATTTAATTCTATGAAGTAGGAACTGTTATTATCCTTAATGATACTTAGGTAATGGTAGAATTAAATGTTTTAACACATGTAAAGAACTTTGAATGATGCCTGACATACCATAATCGATAAATGTTAGCCATCAAACATATCACCGCATACACTGAAACTTCATAACACATTATTACAATCATAATCATCATCATAACAGCATCAAAGGGATGCTGCACAAAACCAGTGGTATATTATTTTTTAAAAGGAGGGGGTAATCTAGGTCTCCAGCAATGCTTTACAATATAAATTTATATAATAACAACAATAAAAAATGAGAACTGATTATAAGAAGGCGGCTCTATGATAGTGGTTAAAGCAGCAGCTCTGCACCGGCTGCC
>NW_006789826.1:1406811-1464163 GCF_000442215.2 Lipotes vexillifer | reverse complement strand
TCGGAAGATCACCTTTGCTAGTTAACAGCTGTGTGACTTTGGGCAAGTGGCTTACCCTGTCTGTGCCTCAGTTTATTCACCTGTAAAATGAAGATAATAAAAATGCCTGCCCTTAGAGGGTTGCAAAATGAAGATAATAATAATATTTGCTTTCAAAGATTATGAGGTTTAAATGAGATAATATATGTAGCATATTTATAAAAAAGCTTGGCAGACACTCAAAAAACAGCTAGTAGTAGTAGTAGTAGTACTATACTATCATTACAACTACTGCTGTGCAGTTCTACTACATAACTCAGTATATCTTGTGACTGTTTTCCTCATAGGATTGTTGCCCCAAGAGAAACAATGGGGCACATATGACATAGGGATAGCATTCGATTTAAAATAAACCCAACACTCTGCATGAAGATCCAATATCTCCATTTCCTGAACTTTGCAAAATGACATCCAGTATGTTTTGGTTCTCTTTCAATCACATCTCAAAATCAGTGATCTAAAATGGAAAACCTCCTAGGGTATTATTCTTAATAAGCCATTACCAACCACCATGATATAGCACAGGGATATAAATGACACTTTAAAGAAAACTGAATTTGCTGATAAATTATGGTAATTGTTTTACTTGAACAAGGGAATAACTGTTCACAGATTCACAGTCTAATAGCCTGTTCATTTTCAATGTTGGAAAAGGAATTATACCTCAAAGCATATGGTCATTCTGGAGTTTAATTACTAAATCTGATGTACCTTGATTATATAAAAGTATGAGAAAATGAGAATGTACAGCAAGTATACATAAAGGTGTCCACGTGTACTGTTAACAATGGGACATCAAGGCCTTGTGGGGAACCAAGCATGCTTAGGGAAAATGTCTAAAAAGCACGGCCTTCCCTAAAATCTACTTCCTTCCCCAGCCTTCCCAGTTTTGGATCAGGGGAGGACTGTTGATCCAGACGGTAACTCTGACCTGTACTCAGCTGCTTTGAGAATTACCATAATTAATCTTAAACTGACATGGGGCAACTCTGAGGCTCACAATGGAATTTGAAGCCAGGAGCACGAATAAATCCCCTTGGCCCAAAGTGGAGGCACACATACTAAGCTGTTAAAAATCTGGATTATTCTTCAAACCAGCACTCTGATCCCAAGGGAAGCCCAGAAATCATGGGGATTTGCTGGTCTCTTCTAAGAACACCCCATTTCCAAACAGTCCGTTTGGGATGTGCCAAAAAAAATGCATTTTCCAAGAGAGAGCAGATAAGGTAGGTGCAAACTGACCCAGGTTTTTCTTACCCATTACAAGTCAAATGTCTGGCTCATTTAGGAACTAGATCTCTTCTAACAAAAGAGTTAACTACATTTTTTCTTATTTATTTATTTGTTTGTTTGTTTATTTATTATATGAATACTCCCCCTTACTCAAAAAACTTTATGTGAGATCACTAATAAAAACCACATTTTAAAAATCAGGGCCAAAACAACTAAGACCCCAGCTAAAATATCACAAGGTGAACATAATTTGGGCGACAGATTCAGTTTTAAGCTTCCTGATGTTCAATGCAAGAAGGACAAAAGGTCTCCAAGAATTAAGTTAAGGGCACTGAAGATAAACAGCCAGATTTAAATGATTATTCCAAAATTACAGGTCAGACTATTCCAGCAAATATGTGTATACTTAAGACTCACAGACCTATGCTACATTAATTGTTTCAGAGCAACATCCTGTTGCCCATTCCCCTAGAAAAACCTCTAGATTCTATAGAAGGATGGTCTCCACAGACAATATTTCAGTTCTTAAGATAGGTCGATGTTTTTATTTTAAACCAAAGACATAGATTATTACCAAGTAATGGCCACTATACTGCCAATAATGCACTCTTACTTTGCTAAAAATGAAACAAAAACAAAACAAATGAAACAAAAAACTCCCTGCTTTGTACTGTGGACTTATCAAGATTTCAGAAAGAGATCAGTTCTCATTAGTTAGTCCAATGTATTTGCATGGCAAAAGCTCAGTAAATGTGCTGAGTCAAATTAGGCCCAATTCTTCAAGTATCAGATATATTATTAGAAGCCACAGCTGTTCTTTTCATGTTATTTACTAAGGGTTTTAAGTGCAATTTTAGAAGTGTCCATATTTATGTAAAATAAAGTGTATGAAAGAATAAAATCATTGTAATACATATTTTACAAGGAAGAAGGAAAAGAATTTAACATGTAGTGAAAAACTGCCCTGTACCTCATTCTAGTCTCTAATATTTACATACATTATCTAATTTACTCCCCACAATACAGGCATAATTTGGAGATATTATGGGTTCAATTCCAGACCAGTACAATAAACTGAATACTGCAGTAAAGTGAGTTTCAACTTTTTCGGTTTCTCAATGCCCAAAAAATTATGTTTACACTATACTGTAGTCTATTCAGTGTGCAACAGCACTAGTACTTTTAAAATGTACATCCCTTGAGCCCTTGCAGCTGATGAGAGAGTCAGGAAGATGCTCATGGGCATGGACCTGCAGCGGGTCTTTAAAGGACTGGTAAGAAGGGTGATGGCCTGGCAGAAGACCGTCGTCCCCATGGTCCTATCTTGTGGCTTATATTAGGCACTTGGTTCCTTCATTGCCAGACACCCTGGGACTTCAGGGAGGCGAGTGGTCCCCTCCTGGAGCGCCACCTCAGCCGTGTGGATGCCAACGGCCAGAGAAGGCATATTTTCTTAGGTCACATACTAAAACATAAGCCATGTGGCTGACAGGGTCCTGGTGCTCCAGCTGGGTATCAGGCCCGAGCCTCTGAGGTAAGAGAGCCGAGTTCAGGACACTGGTCCACCACAGATGTCCTGGCCCCCTGTAATATCAATCGGGGAGAGCTCTCCCAGAGATCTCCATCTCAACACTAAGACCCAGCTCCACCCAAAGGCCAGCAAGCTCCAGTGCTGGACACCCTATGCCAAACAATTAGCAAGGCAGGAACACAACCACACCCATTAGCAGAGAGGCTGCCTAAAATCACAATAAGTTCACAGACACCCCAAAACGCACCACTGGATGCAGCCCTGCCCACCAGAAAGACAAGATCCAGCCACACCCACCAGAACACAGGCACCAGTCCCCTCCACCAGGAAGCTTACACAACCCACTGAACCAACTTCACCCACTGGGGGCAGCCACCAAAAACAACGGGAACTATTAACCTGCAGCCTGTGAAAAGGAGACCCCAAACACAGTAAGTTAAGAAAAATGAGAAGACAGAGAGACACACAGCAGATGAAGGAGCAAGGTAAAAAACCCACCAGACCAAACAAATGAAGAGGAAATAGGCAGTCTACCTGAAAAAGAATTCAGAGTAATGATAGTAAAGATGATTCAAAATCTTGGAAGTAGAATGGAGAAAATACAAGAAACGTTTAACAAGCACCTAGAAGAACTAAAGAGCGAACAAACAATGATGAACAACACAATAAATGAAATTAAAAATTCTCTAGAAGGAATCAATAGCAGAATAACTGAGGCAAAAGAACGGCTAAGTGACCAGGAAGATAAAATAGTGGCAATAACTACTGAAGAGCAAAATGAAGAAAAAAGAATGAAAAGAACTGAGGACAGTTTCAGAGACCTCTGGGACAACGTTAAACACACCAACTTTCGAATTATAGGGGTCCCAGAAGAAGAAGAGAAAAAGAAAGGGACTGAGAAAATATTTGAAGAAATTATATTTGAAAACTTCCATAGTATGGGAAAGGAAATAGTCAATCAAGTCCAGGAAGCACAGGGAGTCCCATACAGGATAAATCCAAGGAGAAAAACGCCAAGACACATATTAATCAAACTATCAGGACAGGAATAAAGACACAGATGTAGGGAATGGAGTTGAGGACACAGAGAGGGGGAAGGATGAGCTGGGATGAAGTGAGAGAGTAACACTGACATATATACACTACCAAATGTAAAATAGATAGCTAGTGGGAAGCAGCTGCACAGCACAGGGAGATCAGCTCTGTACTTTGTGACCACCTAGAGGGGTGGGATAGGGAGGGTGGGAGGGAGATGAAATAGGGAGGATATACGTATGCATATAGCTGATTCACTTTGTTATAAAGCAGAAACTAACACAACTCTGTAAAGCAATTATACTCCAATAAAGATGTTAAAAAAATTAAATACAAAGAAAAAATATTAAAAGCAGCAAGGGAGAAGCAACAAACAACATTCAGGGAATCCCCATAAGGTGAACAACTGATCTTTCAGCAGAAAATCTGCAAGCCATAAGGGAGTGGCAGGACATATTTAAAGTGATGAAAGGGAAAAATCTACAACTAAGATTACTCTACCCAGCAAGGATCTCATTCAGATTCGATGGAGAAATTAAAAGCTTTACAGACAAGCAAAAGCTAAGAGAATTCAGCACCACCAAACCAGCTTTACAACAAATGCTAAAGGAACTTCTCTAGGCAGGAAACACAAGAGAAGATAAAGACCTACAATAACAAACCCCCCAAAATTAAAAAAATGGTAATAGGAACATACATATTGATAATTACCTTAAATGTAAATGGATTAAATGCTCCCACCAAAAGACTGGCTGAATGGATACAAAAACAAGACCCATATATATGCTGCCTACAAGAGACCCACTTCAGACCTAGGGACACATACAGACTGAAAGTGAGGGGATGCAATATTCCATGCAAATGGAAATCAAAAGAAAGCTGGAGTAGCAATTCTCATATCAGACAAAATTGACTTTAAAAGAAAGACTATTACGAAATAAAGACTATTACAAAAGACAAAGAAGGACACTACATAATGATCAAGGGATCAATCCAAGAAAAAGTTATAACAATTGTAAATATTTATGCACCCAACATAGGAGCAACTCAGCACATAAGGCAAATGCTAACAGCCATAAATGGGGAAATTGACAGTAACACAATAATAGTAGGAGACTTTAACACCCTACTTTCACCAAAGGACAGATCATTCAAAATGAAAATAAGTAAGGAAACCCAAGCTTTAAATGATACATTAAACAAGATGGACTTAATTGATATCTATAGGACATTCTGTCCAAAAACAACAGAATACACTTTCTTCTTAAGTGCTCATGGAACATTCTCCAGGATAGATCATATCTTAGGTCACAAATCAAGCACTGGTAAATTTAAGAAAATGGAAATCGTATCAAGTATCTTTTCTGACCACAACGCTATGAAACTAGATATCAATTTCAGGAAAAAAACTGTGAAAAACAGAAACACATGGAGGCTAAACAATATGCCCATTTATGATAAAAACTCTCCAGAAAGTAGGCATAGAGGGAACTTACCTCAACATAATAAAGGCCATGTATGACAAGCCCACAGCCAACATTGTTCTCAATGGTGAAAAACTGAAACCATTTCCTCTGAAATCAGGAACAAGACAAGGATGCCCACTCTCACCACTATTATTCAACATAGTTTTGGAAGTTTTAGCCACAGCAATCAGAGAAGAAAACAAATAAAAGGAATCCAAATCAGAAAAGAAGAAGTTGTCACTGTTTGCAGATGACATGATGCTATACATAGAGAATCCTAAAGACGGTACCAGAAAACTACTAGAGCTAATCAATGACTTTGGTAAAGTAGCAGGACACAAAATTAATGCACAGAAATCTCTTGCATTCCTATACACTAATGATGAAAAATCTGAAAGAAAGATTAAGGAAACACTCCCATTTACCATTACAACTAAAAGAATAAAATACCTAGGAATAAAGCTACCTAAAGAGACAAAAAACCTGTATGCAAAAAACTATAAGATACAGATGAAAGAAATTAAAGATGATACAAACAGATGGAGAGATATACCATGTTCTTGGATTGGGGGAATCAACATTGTGAAAATGACTATACTACCCAAAGCAATCTACAGATTCAACACAATCCCTATCAAACTACCAGTGGCATTTTTCACAGAACTAGAACAAAAAATTTCACAATTTGTGTGGAAACACAAAAGACCCTGAAGAGCCAAAGCAATCTTTGGCTGAGAAAGCAAAATGGAGCTGGAGGAATCAGGCTCCCTAACTTCAGACTACACTACAAAGCTACAGTAATCAATACAGTATGGTACTGGCACAAAAGCAGAAATATAGATCAATGGAACAGGATAGAAAGCCCAGAGATAAACCCATGCACATATGGTCACCTTATTTTTGATAAAGGAGGCGAGAATATAAAATGGAGAGAAGACAGCCTCTTCAGTGAAAACTAGAAAGCTACATGTAGAAGAATGAAATTAGAATAATTCCTAACATCATACACAAAAATAAACTCAAAATGGATTAAAGACCTAAATATAAGGCCAGACACTATAAAACTCTTAGAGGAAAACATAGGAAGAACACTCTTTGACATAAATCACAGCATGATCCTTTTTGACCCACCTCCTAGAGAAATGGGAAAAAAAAAACAAAAATAAACAAATGGGACCTAATGAAACTTAGAAGATTTTGCAAAGCAAAGGAAACCATAAACAAGATGAAAAGACAACCCTCAGATTGGGAGAACATATTTGCAAACGAAGGACAAAGGATTAATCTCCAAACTATACAAGCAGTTCATGCAGCTCAATATCAAAAAAACAAACAACCCAATCCAAAAATGGGCAGAAGATCTAAATAGACATTTCTCCAAAAGAAGATATACAGATTGCCAACAAACACATGAAAGGATGCTCAGCATCACTAATCATTAGAGAAACGCAAATCAAAACTACAATGAGGTATCACCTCACACCAGTCAGAATGGCCATCATCAGAAAATCTACAAACAACAAATGCTCGAGAGGGTGTGGAGAAAAGGGAACCCTCTTGCACCGTTGGTGGGAATGTAAATTGATACAGCCACTATGGAGAACAGTATGGAGGTTTCTTAAAAAACTAAAAATAGAACTACCATATGACCCAGTAATCCCACTACTGGGCATATACCCATAATTCAAAAAGAGTCATGTACCACAATGTTCACTGCAGCATTATTTACAATAACCAGCACATGGAAGCAACTTAAGTGTCGTTCAAAAGATAAACGGATAAAGGAGATGTGGCACATATATACAACGGAATATTACTCAGCCATAAAAAGAAATGAAACTGAGTTATTTGTAATGAGGCGGATGGACCTAGAGTCTGTCATACAGAGTGAAGTAAGTCAGAAAGAGAAAAACAAATACCATATGCTAACACACATATATGGAATCTAAAAAAAAAAAAAGTGGTTCTGAAGAACCTAGGGGCAGGACAGGAATAGAGACGCAGACGTAGAGAATGGACTTGAGGACACAGGGAGTTGGAAGGGTAAGCTGGGATGAAGTGAGAGAGTGGCATGGACATATCTACACTACCAAATGTAAAACAGATAGCTAGCTAGTGGGAAGCAGCTGCATCGCATGGGGAGATCAGGTCGGTGCTTTGTCACCACCTAGAGCGGTGTGAGGGAGACGCAAGAGGGAGGGGATATGGGGATATATGTATATGTATAGCTGATTCACTTCGTTATACAGAAGAAACTAACACAACATTGTAAAGCAATTATCCTCCAATAAAGATGTGTAAAAAAAAATAAAATAAAACATACATACCTTAATTTTAAAATACTTTATTGTTAAAAAATGCTATCCATCATCTGAGCCTTCAGCAAGCCGTTATCTTTTTGCTGGTGGAGGGAGGGTCTTGCTTTGATGTTGATGATTGATCAAACTGGTGGGTGCTGAAGGTTGGTGTGGCTGTGGTCACTTTGGGTTTTTTAAATTAATTTTCTTATTTTATTTATTTTTGGCTGTGTTGGGTCTTCGTCGCTGTGTGCGGGTTTTCTCTAGTTGCGGTGAGCGGGGGCTACTCTCTGTTGTGCTGCACGGGCTTCTCATTGCAGTGGCTTGTATTGCTGTGGAGCACGGGCTCTAGGCACGTGGGCTTCAGTAGTTGTGGCACATGGGCTCAGGAGTTGTGGTACGCGGTCTCAGTAGCTCTGGCTCGCGGGCTCTAGAGTGCAGGCTCAGTAGCTGTGGTGCATGGGCTTAGTTGCTCTGCGACATGTGGGATCTTCTTGGACCAGGGATCGGACCCATGTACCCTGCATTAGCAGGAGGATTCTTAACCACTGCACCACCAGGGAAGCCCCTGCAACTTCTTAAAATAAGACAGCAGTGAAGTCTGCTGCATCAGTGACTCCTCCTTTCACGAATGATTTCTCTGGAGTAGGCAACACTGTCTGACAGCATTTTACTCACAGTAGTACTGCTTTCAAAATTAGAGTCAATCCTCTCAAACCCTGGCTCTGCTTTACAACTAAGTTTATATAATATTCTAAATCTTTGTCATTTCAACCACCTTCACAGCATCTTCATCAGGAACAGATTCCATCTCAAGAAACTGCTTTCTTTGCTCATCCATAAGAAGCAACTCCCCGTCCGTTGAAGTTTTATCCTGAGATTGCAGCAATTCATTCACATCTTCAGGCTCCACTTCTAGTTCTAGTTCTCTGGCTATTTCCACCACATCTGCAGTTAAGTCTTGAATCCCTCAAAGTCATCCATGAGGGTTGGAAGCAACTTCTTCCAAATTCCTGTTAATGTTGATATTTTGACCTCTTCCCATGAATCACAAATGCTCTTAACAGCATCTAGAATGGTGAATCCTTCCCAGCAGGTTTTCAACTGACTTTGCCTGGATCCATCAGAGGAATCATTATCTATGGCAGCTATAGCCTTATGAAATGTACTTCTTAAATAATACGACTTGAAAGGTGAAATTCCTCCTTGGTCCATGGGCTGCAGAATGGTTACTGTGTGCTAAGGCAGGCATGGAAACAACATTAATCTCATTGTTCATCTCCATCAGAGCTCTTGGGTGACCAGATGCACTGTCAACGAGCAGTAATATTTTGAAAGGAATCTTTTTTTTCCAAGCAATAGGTCTCAACAGTGGGCTTAAAATATTCAGCAAAGCATGTCATAAGCAGATGAGCTGTCATCCATGCTTTGCTGCTCCGTTTATAGATCAAGGAGTAGATTTAGCATAATTCTTAAGGACCTTAGAATTTTGGGAATGGTAAATGAGCACTGGCTTCAACTTAAAGTTGCATTAGCCCCCAACAGAAGAGTCAGCCTGTCCTTTGAAGCTCTGAAGCCAGGCACACTCTTCCTCTCTAGCCATGGAAGTCCTAGATGGCATCTTCTTCCAATAATAAGGCTGTTTTGTCTACATTGAAAATGTGTTGTTTCGTGTGGCCACCTTCATTGATTATCTTAGCAAGTTCTTCTGGATAACTTGCTGTAGCTTCTATATCAGGACTTGCTGCTTCACCTTGTACTTTACGTTATAGAGACAGCTTCTTTCCTTAAGCCTCATGAACCAGCCTCTGCTGCTTTTCTCCTGTAGCTTTCTCACCTCTTCCAGCCTTCACAGAGTTGAAGAGAGTTAGGGCCTTGCCCTGGATTAGGCTTTGGCTTAAGGGAATGTTGTGGCTGGTTTGATCTGCTACCTAAACCACTAAAATTTCTCCACATCAGCAATAATGCTGTTTTACTTTCTAATCATTTGTGTGTTCCATGGAGTAGACATTTTAAATTTCCTTCAAGAACTTTTCCTTTGAGTTCACAACTTGGCTCACTGTATGGGGCAAGAAGCCTAGCTTTCAGTCTATCTCAGCTTTCCATGTACCTTACTCACTAAGCTTTATCATTTCTAGCTGTTGATTTAAAGTGAGGGACGTTGAGACTCTTCCTTTCACTTGAAGACTCAGAGGTCGCTGTAGGGTCATTAATTGGCCCAATTTCAACATTCTTGGGGAATAGGGAGGCCAGAGAAGAGGGAGAGAGACGGGGGCTTGGCCAATTGGGGGAGCAGTCAGAACACACACAACATTTATCAATTAAGTTCACCGTCAGATACGGGCGCTGTTCCTGGCATCCAGAAACAGTTACTACAGTAACATCAAAGATTACTGATCAAGGACCACCACAAAAAATATAATAATAATGAAAAGGTTTGAAATATTGTGAGAATTACTGAAATGTGACACAGAGACACTAAGTGAACGTATGCTGTTGGAAAAATGGTGCCAGTAGACTTGTTCGATGTAGGGTTGCTGCAAACCTTCAATCTGTGAAAAACACAATATCTGGAAGCACAACAGAGCGTAGTGCAATGAAAGGAGTTATGCCTATGAGTCTACTGTGTAGACACTATCATTATCATTGTTTAACAAATGAGGAACCAATGCTCAGAGATTTGATAATTTAATCAAGATCACAGAGCCAGCAAGAGAAAATGACTCCATATATATGTCATTGTGAAGCTCGTGTTATTCCCAGCATTCTCAAAAGAACTCTCACATAGCAGGGCACACGATAGTAGGCCCATTTCCTAAGTGAGGAAACCAAAAATCAGAAAGTCAAACTGCCTTTCTAGTGTACGCTGGAGCCGGAACTAGAAGTTACAGTTTTTCTACCACATCACAGTTGGCATGATCTAAAGAGAATAATTTGTAATAGTGGTTTCACTGATAGAAAGTCTGCAACATTCTGAAGACAGAGCTTAAGTTAATAAATAAAAATAATGTGTTTTCTTTCTTTCCTTTCTTTTTTTTTCCTACCCTTGTTGGCTCATTGGTAAATAGACTTTGTAAATTTATTTTATTAGTGAATTCAGCTATTGTACTAAAAGTACAAAGGGATATAATTGAGATAAACTAAAAACATAATAAATGAACTAAAAATATACCATTTTCACAAGGGAAACCACAATTTTCTAGGCTACATTCCCTAGAGCTAGAGAATATACTTTTAATGAGCTTTGAGTAATCACATAAATTGAAAACCTAACCTTGTAATGCCTGATAGTGATCTAAACTACTTAGCTGTGTTTTGTATTATACCACAAAACATTGGTTTGTTCACGAAATGTAACAAAATATCATGTGTTATTCATACTTTGGCCTTAGGCTTACATGTGTTGAAACCATAATCCCCGATGTATTTCAGAGTATGTTTGGACAACCAAAGTTACTCTATGAAAATGACCCAAAAGGAAAACCCTATTCCATTAAAAACACAAATTGCTAAGAGTTAAATGTTTAAGTATTGCCTAGAGTGTATACAGAAGATTTAAAATATAGTGCTCATTTTTCCCACTTAAAAAAAACAAAAAAGGAACATTCAGGAACCATACAGGAAAGTTGTAAATTAGCTATATCCTGATCTACTTCATGTATGTTGCATTAGGTAACACGGAAGAAACGAGATACTACATCCCAACAAAGAACTGCTTGATAGCAAGAGCTTCAGATTCAGAGAGAAAGGGGTTACCCTGGCTGCTAATCTGGAAGACTTGTCAGGGTAATGTCAAGGGTTAACATTAAACATCACAGTTTGGAGCTTCTCAAGTCAAGATACCTGAAGCCCATCTTGGGGATGTTTGTGGACATTATTTAGGCTGCAAATTCTCCAAGGGCAGTGCTGTCATAGTTAAGAATGTGAACAATGGGATCAGAAACTACATTCGAATCCCAGTTCTGTAATTCACGAGGTCCATGACCTTCGGAAAATCACTTCACCTCTCTGAGCCTTAATTTCCTCATTTCTTATATACTCAATACTCAAATACTACTCACTTCCCTCACTGGGTTGGGAGGATTAAAAGAGGTGGCATATGTAAAATACTTACCAAATTTCCTAGCAGCTAGTAAGCACTCAAGTTTTAGCTACTATTATTATTATTAATAATATTTTATGAATAATCATTGTGTTCTTAGTACCTAACACAATGCCCACAAATATTAAGGAATAAATAATGTTTGCAAACTGAACTGAGCTTTGTGGCCAAGAGTTTGAAATCTTACAATACTCCACTGAATTACAAAGGAAACCTTTAAAGCACCATTATTCAAACTCTGGGAAATATTGGGTTGTTCATCAAATAAGACTGGGAAATCTAAATTAAACAGAATCAGTATTTTCTTTCCCGCAGAACTTCTCAGAGCCTTTAATGTGACGATGTGAGTTATGAATCCTCTAAAGAGGTATAAGATACAGCCTTCAGTGCTTCTTAAATTTACTGTACAGTTTCCTCAACTATAAAACGTAAGATTTTACAGTATGATTTCTAAATTCCTCCCTCCTTGTTGAGAGGTTAGAATTATAGGCATTTTTCAGAACTAGTTATGCGTATGAATATGGATAAAAAGTGAATGTTGATTCCTCCTTGAGATCAGAACAAATTGGATCTTTTGCCATTTTCCCATTCCAAAGCCCACCCCAAATGAACACGATCTTTGATACTTTATCACATATATAACTTAATACTGGCTTTAACCTGAATAGATCAAGTTCATGCAGAGTTTATTTTTAAGTCGTTTCTGATTTAATATGATTGTTTGAAAACATACATTGACATTAAATCCTAGATGTTAACACTAACAAACTCCATAATGAAGACTCAATCATGTAGGAGGACATTAAAAAACAAACAAGCTTTACTTCTGAATAGATTTCTCATTAAGATCAAATGTTACCCAAATCCACATCCTTGACATTTGACACTTAAAAACCAGGTAATGAAATTGTCACTTTACTGAGTAAAAGAGAAGCATGAGATGCTCCAATTTTGCCTCTGCCCCTCTCTCCACATGGAGACTCTTCCTGGCATTCTCACTGATTCCTCGGGCTCCACGAGGTGAGTCCCAAATCTCCCCCATTAGCCATTTTCTCTCTTTAAGCTCAAGACCCATACCCATATTTAGCGTGTATCCTTTCATGCAGTCACCTCAAATTCAAAGTGAAACACATTACTGCTACGAATCATTTTCTGCTCACCCTGGAATCACTGCCGGATCCACTACTCAAGTTTTCCTCCTTCTTCCATCTTCCTCATCCTCCATATCTAATCAGTTTCCACCTCCGCTTTCCAGTTAATCCTTTTCCCTGGATTCCCACTCTCATTCTTTTTTCTTTTCTACTCCAATAGTTTGTTAAGTAGCCTCCTATCTGTTGGTATTTGGACATTCCCTCACCCACTATCCCTCTTCTACCTTCCCGAGATATTTCAAATATGAAGAGCAGTCATTATACTCTCCTGGTTACAAAGCTTCCATGACTTCCCATCTCCAGTTGTATAAAATCCAGTCTGCTCAGCACGCTAGATAAGGCCCTTCAGAAGCTGGCTCTAAACAACCACTCTAGCCTCGCTCCACTCTCCTCTCCACTTCTTGGGCCCCAGACTCTCAAGAGACTCTGCCTTTCTCCTTTTTTTTCTTTTTTTTTCTTTTTTGCAGTTGTAATCGCTGAATGAATATAAATTTATTTTATGATTTAATGTAGCATTTCAAATCAGTTCCCATTATCTTTAGTTGTATAATCATTATAATTATACGTTTGTTGTATAATCATTATAATTATACATTTCCCCCTAGAACTATTTATTTATTTTTTGAATGAATTCAAATTTTTTTTCCTTTGTCTAACTTTTGATTTTATATTGAAGTATATACTTGATCAACAATGTTGTGATAGTTTCAGGTGTACAGCAAAGTGATTCAATTACACATATACATGTATCTATTCTTTTTCAAATTCTTTTCCCATTTAGGTTGTTACATAATACTGAGCAGTTTCCTGTGCTATACAGTAAGTCCTTGTTGGTTATCTAATTTAAATATAGCAGTGTGTATACATGTCAATCCCATGCCTTTCCTGAGTCACACACAGTACCATTCTTTCTCTACCACCTATTATCTGCTATGTCCCACTTTGTCCAACGGGCAAACACACAAACATCTCTCAGTATTTACCTCTCCCATCCTGCGAAGTATATCTTAACTTCTGCCCCTTCGAGGTGCTGTGATCCCAACCTTTGCGTTTCCCCAACAACTTGCACCTTTATTTATTTATTTATTTTATTTATTTATTTTTCGGTATGCGGGCCTCTCACTGTTGTGGCCTCTCCCTCTGCGGAGCACAGGCTCTGGACGCGCAGGCTCAGCGGCCGTGGCTCACAGGCCCAGCCGCTCCGCGGCACGTGGGATCCTCCCAGACCGGGTCACGAACCCATGTCCCCTGCACCGGCAGGCGGACCCTCAACCACTGCGCCACAGGGAAGCCCCCGCGCCTTTTCTTATTAATGTCTTTTTATGCTGAGAGTCTCAAAGTCCCGCTCTAGACTGAGCTTCTCAAGATTCTTGGCATCTCTTTCATCCCCCATCTCCTAGTGTCCTACACAACCCTGCACGGTGCCTGGTATAGATAATGTTTGCTGAATGACAAAATAAATAAATAAACACATGAAATTCAAATACAACTTTAAGCCCTGAAATTGGAATATTAAGGTTAAAAAGAACTATGTTAAACGTAAGGAAAAGTGTTCAAATATGTCGAAAATCTTGTACTCCCGCCACAACGTGACATTTGTTAAATAGAAGGTGTGAGTTAATAGGTGATTCTCCTTGTGATTCTAATTACTCTGAACACAAAGACATACACTTTGGTGTAACAGCGCCGTTGAACTGAATGCCATTAAAACAAGATTAAAGCCACATTGGGCACAGAAAGGAAACGGGTGCGTATGGAGTCGACCGGCGTAGAATATAAAATGAGTTTGTGTCTGTTTATTTGCTCATATTAGACTTGAAATTACACTAAACAACCCAAGCCTCTGTTTTCATGACCATCATCCTGCACCAGCAGAGCATCACGCCTGAGAAGAAAATCTGCCCCTGCGTTGGCAAAAGCTTGAACTCCATTAGGCCAGGTGCTGCGCGGCGGCCGCAGGTGTTGCTCTGCCCAGCAGAGGGCGCGCAGCCCCCAACACCGAGCAAGGCGGGTCAAGGAAGCCGGCGAAGCCCGGGTGAAGTTCAAGAAACCAAAGCCTCGGAATCCGGGTCAGCGCGCTGACCTCCTGTCCTCGCCTGCTCCCTGGCACTCTGTTCCGTTCTTCCCACTCACAATCAGGTGTTAGTGAACTTCCAGATCTCAGGCACACCAGTTCTGGAGCAAATGGGGAGAGGGCAAAGGGGAGGCTGTTCATGTAGGGGCGTGATGATTTCTTGGAAAAGGAAACTTTAACTCACTTCTACTGAGCATCACAGCTACAGAAAGCATCCCAAACTGGTTCTATCATACATTCGGGTTCCTCCCTCCTAAGTGTGAATAGGGGAGCACAGAAGTGGAGGCTTTCAAAATGCCCCTCCCCCCAACTCGAAGGAAAATGATTTTCTGCCCTTAATTAAGATTTAGTTCGACATTTTAGGCATCAGAAGGATAACATTAAGGTCGTCAGGCTATTAAAATGCTGAATGGGGGCAAACTCCTTCCCCTAAATATATATTTACATTTTATGAGGCGTAACTAGTATAAGAGGAGAAAAAACTACTACATCCTCTCACATTCTAAAGACAGATACTTCTGGTGTCCGGCTTAAGAGTAAGGGCCACTGATCTCGAAAGGCAAACTAAAAAATACAAAATAAAACAGATTCATGTGGCTCTCAAGGAATCCACAAGTGTCCTTTCTGTGCTTTATTTGAGGAGAACAAAGGAACATCACAGTCCTTACGGGGAGCTCATTTGTCTGCTCTGTTAACCCCCAAACGTGTTGAGAGGAAGCAGAGAGCAAGGGCTACTTGCTAACACTCAGAAAGGGCACACGGATTCACTTTGTTATACAGCAGAAACTCACACAGCACTGTAAAGCAATTATACTCCGATTAAGACGTTAAAAATAATAAAATAAAATAAAAAGAAAGGGCACACGGAGTATTGTCTTATCCCTTCAAAATACACCTCAGGCAGAAAGGAGAAGTCTTCGTAGAATCTTACCCCTGCATTGAGGAGCCTCCGTCCCCTCCTGGGCAAGGGTCTAGGAGCAGAATGGGAAGTGACTGTTGGAAGGCTGTGGGTGCTTCTGGCTGCCTGGAGGACAGAGTAGGGAGCTGGGGAGTGGTGAAGGTGAAGCCTGGCATAACTCACTGTAAATCATTCTAAGGGGTGTGATTATATCTTGATGCCGTTAGAAGCCATTGAAGAATTTTAAACAGGGAGTGACATGATTAGATTTGCATGGTGGGAAGATCACTCTAGAAATAGCAGATAGTAGGGCAAGCTTATACAGATCAAATATGAAATGCTCAATCCGATGTCATGCTTATTAATTAGGATAAGGCATAGCAAGATCATGGACTGGTTTTTGAAGAACAAAACATACCAAATAAGAGTGGGGACTTCCTTCCATTTCTAGTCCACTTGCCTTACCCTAGAATCAAGTCCCATGCTTTGCGCAAGCTTCAGGGCCACCATTTATACAGACCACAAGGCCTAGAACCACTTAAACTCAGAATAAAATCTCAAGCGAAGCGACTTGCAATCCTACTTTCCAATTATAAAAGTATCATTTGTTATACAGGAATTTAACTTAATCTCACAAATATTTTTGGAGCAGCTACTGTGTTGAAACCATCCTACAAGACTCTGCTGGGAACTCTGAGGTTAATAAAATGCAATCTCTTTCTTCTAGAAACTCACAGACTACCTCAAATCAAGTAAAAAGGAAAACACTTTTTTAAAATGTGTTATCTTGGGCAAATAAAAATACTAATGAAAGTACTTCTTGTTATTATGCATTTGTAAAATATATTCATATGTATCTAAGCTCTTTTAGTCTCTAACACCCAATTCTCCAAGCATAAACATACAGTTTGAATTTAGGAAAATCAAATTTAAATCAATATTTTTTCTGTATTCTTAGGTTGTATTTCTCCTACAAATAGAGGCTGGATATTCTAAAAGCACATCACACCAAGTTGGAGAATAACAAAATGAAAAATGTATCTAATTTCTCCTGGAATTTAAGAAACTCAGACTATAGTTCTTTTCTTTCGGCCCCACTTATGCTTAAAATGATGTCAGCCCACTTGCTCTGAAATCCCATCACTACTGCTGGTCTGAAAAGCAGCCACCTGGAGCATTAGGGAGACTCCTGTCATTTCTACCAAGCAAGTGGGCAAATCCTAAAGCCACTGTTCTGTTGTGAAGGATGCTGGGACTACTATAAATAATGTCTAGAATGGGATTGCTAATACTATAAGGGAGTGAGAGTGTACCTAGAAATAATTGAAGTGCATGACAAAAAGAATGAAATATCTCAGAAGGGAAGGAAATAGTTCTAAGTAGGTTCTCATGAGGCCACTCTGACTTCCTACTGCTTCAATGACTCAGGCTTTGGGTGTGTGTGTTGTTTGTTTGTTCATTTTTCCCCATGCCTGGAGTAAGTCTATACCCATAGCTTGAGGGCAGACCTACAATTTAATCCTGTATTATATAGCAGACAACATTGAGGGAGAGAGGAAATCTACTTCACTCAACAAAGTTGAGCTGAGACTATTTAAGGTGAAACCATGCTTAAAATCCTAAGTATTGTTATACGAAGAGGACTTCAAACTAATGACATAAATTAACATTTTTAGCTCCAGTACAAAATTGAAATAGTTTGTTTATAAAAGGCCAAAGGAACTATTTCTAATTAGATATGCTAGATGCTTTAAAATGAAAACTTTCAGGCAAAGGGCAATTCTGGATTTTTAAATACACTTTGAATTTGGCCATTTGAATGTTTGATCTTATTTTGTGTGATATTTTATAGGCCAGGGCTTTCTTCAGCAGGGCTGCTGTCACTCAATACTGGAAGGGAAAAGGGTGAGGTTACTGTGATATCATGGAATTTCGTAATAATGAACCACAATGTGAAGCCAGGGTTTTGTGTGGTTAACATTGTTATTTCCATAACAGACTCAAAACCTTCAGAAAAATGCTTCTAAGTAGTATTATTGTGTCACTAAGAAATCCACTGCACTAATAGCACACAGATTTGTGGCAAAGACATATGTGCTTCGCGGTTACACTCCACAAGGGAGCCTGGTGTCTGCAGGTCCACGACTTCTCCTGTGGCTCCTGATCAGATGAGCTAGGAGCTTCAGTCAGCACAACGAGACAGAAGATAAACTTGCGCAACAAGGAATTTTTAACGTGTACCTCCAGACGTCGAACACTACATATTCCCGATTTGTGTAATTACCCTGAAAGCTACATTCTTCCTTTTGTATCATCTGAGTGCAGGACCTTACACATGGCTTGAATGTGCTCATTTCCCTACTACCATGAGCCGTTTTGAATTTCATGTAAGTATGTGACCTAAAAAACATAGCCCCTTTCTCCTCTTCCTTTCTAGAACTGACATCAGATTCATAGAGTTCCATTTATGTCGCTATATTAGAATGACAGTGGTACATGTCATGTTTCAACCAAAAAATACTGGAACAAAGTATTGAACATAGGTACTGAAAAATGCACTTAAATACCACCTATATCAAAGTAAAAATGGGTTTCTTTGAACTGTCTTTGATTAGAGGACTTTGAGCACCATCCTCACCCCATGGACATACCTTGTGAATGCTACTCAATGGAACCTAATCCACAAGACTTATGAGGAAAAAAACATCTCTAATCTTGATTCTTTAGAAATTCTGAACGTGTACGTCCCCTTGACCAAGAAAAGAAAAGTGGTTTACTCTGACTTTAATGAATTCTATTTTTTCCCAAAATGTTTGAGGCTTGATTTTTCCAATCACATAGGAAGCCAAGTATTAAGTGTCCTGTGTCTCCGGCCAGAGAAAAAGGAACAGGGATTGTTACAACTTTATCTCCTAAACTGATGTGAAAGCCCTAGAGATTCAGCTGATGCACAGAGGTTCTCTTGTAAAACTTCTGACATTTACAAAATTAATACCTTGGATGACATTCTGCAAATACGTGGTAACATCAGGCTTGATAACCCATTCATCTAGCGACAAGGATGCACTGGATTCTGATGGAGGGATTTTCAGCATGTGCACTTCAGCCTGGTTAAAAAAAGACTTGAAATGAAGTAACTTTTTTTATATGTGCAGGGATCCAGCTTGAGCCTAAATTGGGGTTTACACACAACTGATGAATGGATGGATAAGAACTCTGGCATTTATACTTTTGTTGGAATTTTTTTGCTTTTGTTTGTTTGGAGGGCGGGTTCCTGAAAATGAATAATAAAATGATTTTGTGTACATGTCCAGCAAGGGACTGTAACAGGCAGAACAGTCTCTAGTCTCTTGCAAGTACAGCTCCCAATACCAGTCCTGCAGAAAGAAGGATTGCAGGTAAAGTTGATAGGGTGCTTTCCTTGGTGGGCACAAGGAATTTGCTCCAGGGCCCAACAGACAAAGTATAACTGCAGAGAGGAAGACAGACATTCTCCTCACTGTGTGCAGCCCAGTATAGCTTCCCCCACAAGGGGACATGCGGGGATCCCAACACCACAGTCACCTTGAAGAAAGAGCTTGAAGAGTGCGTGGTGCCAGCTCTTCTGATACAGACACCAGTATTCCTATAGCAGCCCTGGCACTGCCTCTAACTGACTTCCTGGGGTTTGGACCCCAACAAGGGGGCCTGGGCTAGAGTGGGAAAAATAAGAAAGGACTGTTTAAGCACTATTTACAACAGCCAAGACATGGAAGCAATTTAAATGTCCATCGAGAGATGAATGGATAGATGATGTGGTGTATACACACACACACACACCACACACACACACACACACACACACAGTGGAATATTACTCAGCTATAAAGAAGAATGACATAATGCCATCTGCAGCAACATGGATGGACCTAGAGATTATCAAGGTAAGTGAAGTAAGCCAGACAGAGAAAGACAAATATATGATATCACTTATATGTAGAATCAGAAATATGATACAAATGAACTTATTTACAAAACAGAAACAGACTCACTGACATAGAAAACAAACTTATGCTTAACCAAAAGGGAAGGTGTGGGGAGGGATAAATTAAGGAGTCTGGGATTAGCAGATACAAACTACTATATATAAAATAAACTGACATAGAAAACAAACTTATGCTTAACCAAAAGGGAAGGTGTGGGGAGGGATAAATTAAGGAGTCTGGGATTAGCAGATACAAACTTCTATATATAAAATAAATAAACAACAAGGTCCTACTGTATAGCACAGGGAACTAGATTCAATATCCTGTAATAAACCATACCACGACTTCTCCTGTGGCTCCTGATCAGATGAGCTAGGAGCTTCAGTCAGCACAACGAGACAGAAGATAAACTTGCGCAACAAGGAATTTTTAACGTGTACCTCCAGACGTCGAACACTACATATTCCCGATTTGTGTAATTACCCTGAAAGCTACATTCTTCCTTTTGTATCATCTGAGTGCAGGACCTTACACATGGCTTGAATGTGCTCATTTCCCTACTACCATGAGCCGTTTTGAATTTCATGTAAGTATGTGACCTAAAAAACATAGCCCCTTTCTCCTCTTCCTTTCTAGAACTGACATCAGATTCATAGAGTTCCATTTATGTCGCTATATTAGAATGACAGTGGTACATGTCATGTTTCAACCAAAAAATACTGGAACAAAGTATTGAACATAGGTACTGAAAAATGCACTTAAATACCACCTATATCAAAGTAAAAATGGGTTTCTTTGAACTGTCTTTGATTAGAGGACTTTGAGCACCATCCTCACCCCATGGACATACCTTGTGAATGCTACTCAATGGAACCTAATCCACAAGACTTATGAGGAAAAAAACATCTCTAATCTTGATTCTTTAGAAATTCTGAACGTGTACGTCCCCTTGACCAAGAAAAGAAAAGTGGTTTACTCTGACTTTAATGAATTCTATTTTTTCCCAAAATGTTTGAGGCTTGATTTTTCCAATCACATAGGAAGCCAAGTATTAAGTGTCCTGTGTCTCCGGCCAGAGAAAAAGGAACAGGGATTGTTACAACTTTATCTCCTAAACTGATGTGAAAGCCCTAGAGATTCAGCTGATGCACAGAGGTTCTCTTGTAAAACTTCTGACATTTACAAAATTAATACCTTGGATGACATTCTGCAAATACGTGGTAACATCAGGCTTGATAACCCATTCATCTAGCGACAAGGATGCACTGGATTCTGATGGAGGGATTTTCAGCATGTGCACTTCAGCCTGGTTAAAAAAAGACTTGAAATGAAGTAACTTTTTTTATATGTGCAGGGATCCAGCTTGAGCCTAAATTGGGGTTTACACACAACTGATGAATGGATGGATAAGAACTCTGGCATTTATACTTTTGTTGGAATTTTTTTGCTTTTGTTTGTTTGGAGGGCGGGTTCCTGAAAATGAATAATAAAATGATTTTGTGTACATGTCCAGCAAGGGACTGTAACAGGCAGAACAGTCTCTAGTCTCTTGCAAGTACAGCTCCCAATACCAGTCCTGCAGAAAGAAGGATTGCAGGTAAAGTTGATAGGGTGCTTTCCTTGGTGGGCACAAGGAATTTGCTCCAGGGCCCAACAGACAAAGTATAACTGCAGAGAGGAAGACAGACATTCTCCTCACTGTGTGCAGCCCAGTATAGCTTCCCCCACAAGGGGACATGCGGGGATCCCAACACCACAGTCACCTTGAAGAAAGAGCTTGAAGAGTGCGTGGTGCCAGCTCTTCTGATACAGACACCAGTATTCCTATAGCAGCCCTGGCACTGCCTCTAACTGACTTCCTGGGGTTTGGACCCCAACAAGGGGGCCTGGGCTAGAGTGGGAAAAATAAGAAAGGACTGTTTAAGCACTATTTACAACAGCCAAGACATGGAAGCAATTTAAATGTCCATCGAGAGATGAATGGATAGATGATGTGGTGTATACACACACACACACACCACACACACACACACACACACACACAGTGGAATATTACTCAGCTATAAAGAAGAATGACATAATGCCATCTGCAGCAACATGGATGGACCTAGAGATTATCAAGGTAAGTGAAGTAAGCCAGACAGAGAAAGACAAATATATGATATCACTTATATGTAGAATCAGAAATATGATACAAATGAACTTATTTACAAAACAGAAACAGACTCACTGACATAGAAAACAAACTTATGCTTAACCAAAAGGGAAGGTGTGGGGAGGGATAAATTAAGGAGTCTGGGATTAGCAGATACAAACTACTATATATAAAATAAATAAACAACAAGGTCCTACTGTATAGCACAGGGAACTAGATTCAATATCCTGTAATAAACCATAATGGAAAAGAATATGAAAAAGCACATATACCTATATTTATATATAAATGAATTACTTTGCTGTACACCAGAAACTAACACAACATTGTAAATCAACTATACTTCAATTTAAAAAAAAAAAAGAAAAACAAAAGAGAAAGGACTGCTTAAGGGTGGGCCTCTTAAGAAACCTGGAGTTATACTAGTGAGCAGCGATGATACTACAATTCATTAGTTTCATCCACACGCTGGTAAGCTTAGGGAAACGGTTCAGAAATCAAGAACAACTGGACTTTAAGTTTCTTTCTAGAAGGAACAAGAGAGTCTCGAAGAAGAAAATCAGATGGGCGCTTTGGGGGAAGAGAAAGAAGACTTGCAATCAATAAGATTACTTGTATTACTCAGAATCACGCTCATACAGGAAATCTTGTAAAACAAACCCTTCCGGCGGAGACTGAGCTGCCTTCTGAGGGACCGGCTTTGGTGCTGAAGTTAATATGACCCCCAAAGCAAAAGCAAGTAAACCGCTGCAATTTGGTGTAAACGGCATAGCTATCAACTAACCTCCCACGCTTCATTTCCTCAACATTAAATAAAGACATTCCTACCTCTCCAATTTATAGTCAACAATCTATTTTCCTAAGTAATGAGAATGCACAAGCTACCCACAAACTTCTCAGAACATTTCCCCAACCCCGTGGTATCCGGTGGTGAGGAGAACAACTGGTGGCAAGCCAATCTCAAGCACCAGCCTCTGAGGCTTCCCTTAAAGTGCTGGTTTCAACCTCCCTTTCTTGCGTCTGACTGCAAAGCAGGGCTGCTTCCTGTGGCAACTGAAGTGGGCAGCAGGAACCCGAGATGGCATTTTGTTCAGAAGGGAGTGAGGAGGAAGGTGAGCCACTTGGGTTTCTCTTACGATCCCATCTCGACAGCCACCATCATCTTTAGAATTGTGGGTGGAAAAGGATACAGTCCTGGAGATGGAGATGATTCTCTTTAGAAATCACTATTCCTTTATGAGTATTTGGAAAGTCCAACATGCTTCCTCCCTCCAACTCAGTTTAAAGAGACTCTCAGTTCTAGAAGTCATGTATCACATGTGAGAGGTTTGAAAGTTGGTACCCTATACACAGCAATGCTGGGTTTGGGATGATGGCTGTCATTTACTGGTCGAAGTTACCATCTTACATCACCTTCTTTACCATCTTGTTTGCCAAATAATATCCTACAGTTATTTCTTACTCCCTGCGTATCCCAATAAGCTCCTTTCCAAATGGATGTCTCATCAGAGCCCCACCTGCCCAGCCACTCTGGGTTCACTATTTCCCTAACACTTTCATGTCTACAAGAACAGTCCCAAAACACCGATCAGAGACTTCTTAGTGAGATTTATCATTCTTCCTCTATATGACAATTCTATTGAGCATTTTGTTTCTAACTTTTCAAAATTTTTGAATAGCTTTATACTAATATAGCCATAATTATGATATAATTTCATGAATGTAAGTAAAATTTTCCTTTAGTTAATTCACCATTTTATTTGTTTGGTGATATTTAATAATGATTTATTTTGGTTTTGCATGTTTATGAGATGAGGAAGAACTTTGCATATCACACCACTGGTGAGTTTTAACCAGAATTAGAATTTTTAAAACTGAGTGCTAAAATACCCTTTACAAATCATATCATTCAGTAAGTAAAGAACCAAAAGCCTAAAGCTGCACTGTGCAATATGATATTACCAGCTGTAGAGCACCTGAAATACAGCTACTCCAAACTGAGATGTATCTTAAGTTTAAAATACACACTGAGTTTTGAAAACTTAGTACGAACAAAAGAATATAAAACATCTCATTAATAAATTTTATACTAATTAGATGTTGAAGTGATAATATTTTGCTCATATTAAATAAAATATATTATCAATATTAAAAAAAAAAAAAACAGTCCCTCTTCCTGTAATGCCTTTCTCCAGTTTTCGACTAGGAAAAAAAAAATCACATACTTTGAGGCTCAAATCAATGATCACTTCTATGAAGTGGAAAAATAAGAAAAGTATTTCGTATATCAGTCAGGATAGGTTAGATTATGCTACAGTAACAACCCCCCCAAATCTCAGTGGCTTAAAACAACAAAGATTCCTTTCTTTCCCAGGCTAAATGACAACTTTAGGTCAGGAGTGGACTCTGTTCCATTTAATCACTCAGGGATCCAGGTTGACGGAGAAGCAGCAACTCCAGCATTTAACAGTCCACTGTGCCAAAGAGAATAAGAACTCTGTAGGGTCTCAGACCAGATATTAAATGCTTTGGCCCGAAAATGACAGCTTCTGTTCACACTTTGGTCAGATCTAGTCACACAGTCCCATCCCACTATAAGAAAGCCAGGAAGTACAATTCCACCAATGTCACCAGGAGGCAGAAAGCTTGGAATATTTGGTAAACAGCACAGATGACTACCACATGACCTTATTTGCACACCAAGCTTGTAAAGTAGTTAATACTTGTTACAATAAATTGAATTATATTTTACTGAAACAGGTTTTCCTATTGATTTAGTTTGAATTAATAAAATGCACATTGTTTACTGATGTTATAGGAGTCTCTGTATCCAGTCTGAAAGATTCTAGAAAAACCTATTTGAACCTGAAGGGACACACTGCACAATTACACCTCTAAGAGCTTCTGCTAAGGAAGCCAGGACAGACCAGTTCTCTGTTTGATAAATATGTTGGGAAAAATTAATTCAACTCTTAACAATCATATATTCATAAGTTAATAATTTTTTTCAAAGGAAGCAGAGTCTGATGAAAAATAAAGGTTGATTAGAATAACAAAAAGACATAAGATCTAATTCCTCACCTTCTACCTACCTGCTGTTTAACTTAAAAGAGTCTCATAAGCTCACATGCTTCAGTTTTTCTATCCAGAAATGGATAGCATTAATTCATCCAAGTAACAAATATTCATTTAACATCCACTGGATACAGGCACTTGGCTACACTGTTAATACAGCGATTAAGGGGCAAAACTGCATGATCCTTGACCTCATGAATTTTATAATCTGTTTACCACTAGTGATCAAACTTGGTTCTAAATAATGGAATGTGGTAATACAGGTGTGGATAAACATAACAGGAAAATTACTAAGACTTTCACTAATCTGTTCAATGCACTGGTATATGAGCCCCCATGAGGAGGTAATGGGAAATGTAAAAGATAGGTAGATGAACACTTTAATAGCTAAATAGAATAGCTGAGGGCTTCCCTGGTGGCGCAGTGGTTGAGAGTCCGCCTGCCGACGCAGGGGACACGGGTTCGTGCCCCGGTCCAGGAAGATCCCACATGCCGCGGAGCGGCTGGGCCCGTGAGCCATGGCCGCTGAGCCTGCGCGTCCGGAGCCTGTGCTCCGCAATGGGAGAGACAGTGAGAGGCCCGCGTAAAAAAAAAAAAAAAAAAAAAAAAAGAATAGCTGAGAGAAGATCTCAACCATCCCTGACTACTGGACCTCAAGCAGGCAATGAATCATATGTCCAAGTATTAAAAAATAGGTAAAGTTGAAGCTGTCAGTGGGGGGCCCCTTCATGGAGGTGAAGCCTTATGTTTCCTTGTCTAGCCCATAGGGCCTTAAAGAGTTCTCCTTTGACCTCCTAGGTATTTGACTCAGAATAATTTGTGCATATTTAAAGAATTCAATTTCCGAAACAACCTAGGAAAACTTAACACTGGCAGCCACAACATGTGACATTACCAAAATGCTCTTGATACGCTCACAAAAACCGTTGGAGAATTGTGCCTGTGCCTCTGTGGTCGTTTTACTCTCGGTAGTATACCAACGTGGCTTCCAAGGACGTGGTGTACTCACAATGCCTACTGTAGTTTTATTTTTTAGCTATTTTTATTGGAAAGAGTAAACTATTAAAATACAAAGGATCCTTTTAAAGCCACAAAGGAAATGTGCAAAAAGCCATGAAAAGGATAAGAGATGATTTCTAAATTGAACAGTTGGTTTTATTAACAATAACAAGAAAGTAAGTCACACAGTTCATAAGTCCTCCCAGATGAGACATGTGTGGGATTCTCTGGTCTGAAAACGAAGCTTAGCTTATAAACATGTCAGCCATGTTCTGAATAAAATGAAGATTTCACACTATGTGGGAATGTGACCATTTGCCCTTAAATGTGTCCAGGATTTAGTGTTATTTTAAGCTGCTTTTCCTTCCAATTATTTGTCCTATTTAGGACATTCTCCCATCAACTTTAGGCAGGGGAAAGGTACCAGTAACTGCTTTTGGTGAATATAAATTGTTTAAGCTACTAAGCTTAAGATCATAGGTTATCAACCATTGGTACAAATTCTAAATCCTACCCAGCTCACAAGTATAAATAGTCACAGGTATAAATAGGTATAAATATAAAAATGTTTTTAACATTTGTTGGCAAAGACCATCTCTATATTCTGGTTTCCACATTTCACGTTTAATGAGTTGTGGTAGCTGAGTGATTTGGAAGAAGAGAGTGGTGGGTGATATAGCTGTAGCTAGTTCCTAACATTATGTTGAAAATTTACTGTAGTCTTCTTTTTAAGGCAAAAAAAAAGAGAAAAAAGTAAAAGAAAAGAAAAAGTAGAGGGGGTATCTAGTAGCCCATTGAGATACAGAGCATGAAGGGAGTTGCTAAAAGTTCCCCAAGTTTCTCTTTTTCCAGGCCCCTGTCCAAGAAGTACTGTGAGGACTTGTCCTCTCTTTTTTTAAATTAATTTTTATTGGAGTATAGTTGATTTATGATGTTGTGTTAGTTTCTGCTGTACAGCAAAGTGAATCAGTTATGCATATACATATAGCCACTCTTTTTTAGATTTGTTCCCATATAGGCCATTACAGAGTATTGAGTAGAGTTCCCTGTATTAGTTATCTATTTTGTATGTAGTAGTGTGTATATGTCCTCTGCTTCTTAAATGTTTTCAGTCCTATCAATCTCAACTTGCCAATTAACTACTCCCCACTTTCTACAAAGTGCTTTTTTCCATAGGCTCTACTCCACTCACTTCTCTGCTCACGGCATTAATGGATCATAATAATATATTATAGCCGAAATTAAAGAAGCACAATACATTTCCTGAAGCCTCCACAGATGGAAAGGCAGAATGGAAAGAATGCAGCCTATAGCGTCATCCAGATCCATCACTTCATAGCATTATGACGTAGGCCAAATAACTTCACCTTTTTAGGCATTCATTTTCATCAACTATAATATGCAGGGTAACAGTTTCATCAGAGAATTGAGGTAGATAATATACATTTAAAAGCACCTGCCTAGCTCACTGTAAGCTTTAAAATTTTTGGTCTCATCCTTAGAATATTAAATACATGGAGAATAGGGGTTTTTTTCCTAATATCTGATAAAAATTCCTTCTTTATTTCATTATCAATGCCAATGGCTGCTCTAAAGCAAAAATGATTCAACGATGAGACAGAAAAAGGAGACTGTCGATAAATTACTCCTAGGGGAAAAGATGCTTTAAAGATGTAATCTTCTTTCTAAACCTAGCAGAGTGGCCTGAGGAGTTGTTGAGGTGGACTTGGGGAAGCCCAGGCCAACGAGACTTTGGGTTGCTGGCCTGACTTAAACCAACACAGCTGTACTTTGTTCTATATTATATTGACCACGTATAAACATTGGATTTAAGAAATGCACCAGGTAATTCCCTGGTGGCACAGTGGTTAAGAATCTGCCTTCCAATGCAGGGGACACAGGTTTGATCCCTGGACCGGGAAGATCCCACATGCCACGGAGCAACTAAGCCCGTGCGGAGCAACTACTGAGCCTGCACTCTAGAGCCCGCACATCACAACTACTGAAGCCTGCGCACTCTACGGCCTGCGTGCTGCAACTACTGAGCCTGCGTGCTGCAACTACTGAAGCCCGTGTGCCTAGAGCCCATGCTACGCAACAAGAGAAGCCACCGCAATGAGAAGCCCGCACGCCGCAACGAAGAGTAGTCCCCGCTCGCCACAACTAGAGAAAGCCTGCGCGCAGCAATGAAGACCCAATGTGGCCGAAAAATAAATAAACTTAAAAAAAAAAAAAGAAATGCACCAGTGATGGCCTACTTATGATTTTCTTGTTGGTGCCACACAGGTCCTGATTGTAATTCTGTGAACAGAGAAGGGGTTTCCCAGAAGGGGACAGCTGTTCTCACTATGAATAACCCTGGGAAAGTTTCATAGTAGGGCAGGTAAGTCTGGGGTCAATGTTAGACCCAGATTCCCAGCCTGGACGCCTGAGTGGTTTTGGCGGTGGAGGATTAGCTACCCCTGCCTTGTCGGGGAGGCTGAGAGAGGTCAGCAGCTGGCCTGGAAAGAGTCTGGGCTGGATCTGGATTTGTGCTGCTATTGAGAGTTATTTTCCTGTGTTGTATTCTCCCTCTGTTATCCCCAAATCTTTTACATGTCTCATACAAAGTGATAGGGTAGGCTCTGATGGACTGGGGTGATTTAGCTAAGGACCTGTGTCCACATGTGAGAAAAGCAATACAATGTCTTTCTTTGGAAACTAAAGTGTGGAGTGGTAGTCACTGTCACTGGGAAAAGACACCTAGCCTTGCACACTCTCCCAAGGCAACCATTTGGTGACTTGAAGAGTCTGAACTAGATAAACAGAAAACTAAAGGGTGTGAATAAAAAATGTTGCCTAGAATCACAGTTTTGAGGATACACACACACACACACACAAACACACACACATTTAAATAATTCTATGAGATTACTGAACAGAGTGACAAGTCACAATGATACCGATGACTGGTTTTGTATCAGTTCAAAAGCAATTTTATTTATATTATTTTAATTAGATCACTATGAAACTTTGTTATATGTAGATGTAGAAATTTAATTATATATTTATTTGTAGTGCAATAGAATTATTTCCTAGCTAGCAAAAACATCAGACTTCAGTTTTCTCTGCAAATGTATGCATTGTACTACTCAGGATTCTAGGAAAAAATGGCAGACAAATGACTGAAAGATAAAATCAAGGTAAAAAATAATAACATTTGTTCAGTGCTTTAAGGCCAGCAAAGCATCTTCATATTCATTATTTCAGATTCCACATTAGTAAATGCAGTCTATTCTTAGAAAACAAACTTATGATTACCAAAGGGGAAAGATGGGAGGGGGGATAAATTGGGAGTTTGGGATTAACATATACACACTACTGTATGTAAAGTAGATAACTAGCAAGGACCTATTGTATAGCACAGGGAACTCCACTCAATATTCTGAGATAATCTAAATGGGAAAAGAATTTGAAAAAGAATAGATACATATATATGTATAACTGAATCACTTTGCTGTACATCTGAAACTAATGCAACATTGTTAATCAACTATACTCCAATATAAAATATTTTTTAAATTATCTATCATATGTTAATAAAATAAAATAAGGTGTTCACCAAAAAAAGTAAATGCAGTCTATTCAAAGAATAATACATCCTGTAAGTTACACTTTCCCTAATATTTTAAGATTAATCAGGATTATTTAACTATTATTATATATGATGCTAATAAAGCTTTAACCTGGAGAAATCCTAACGGCAGAAAACCAAGAAAAATGCTTAAATCGCAACCATTAATTAATCTTGTTTATAGTTCTTTATTAAGATTAATCACTCTTTGAGCATGAAACCCCAAGCATTAGATATGTGACTATGGGAGAAGTTACTTAACTACTATGTATATCACCTCTTCAGTTATAAAACAGAGATAACCCCCTAATCTGCTCATAGACAACGGAGTGGGCTGTAAAATATTTTGACATCCCCTCTGCCTGAAAATTACACATATCTATGGTTTTATGAACACACAACAAAATGAGTGAAGACAGAGTCACGTAAGTCTTTTAGATGATTAATTCTGCATGACAGTTTTCTTGGAAATATTACAGGAGAAAATAAGTATATGCAAAAAGATATCCATTGTACTATTGTCTCATACAGTGGTTTTACTGTAAAAACAAGAATTACATTATGCATTGGGAAATTTTAAGGTAAGCTTTCAAAAGGGCTGATGACTTCATATGGTAGTTATTTCTCACTTAAATAAAAGTAAAATGGGATAAAGCATATAACATCCTGCCATTCAGGTCTAATTAAAATATCTCTTCCTCTTTCACCTCCACCCTCTTTCCCAGGCCGATGGCAAATAAACACCAAGGTGAATAAACATTTACTGTGTCAACTCATGTTAAATACAAATTTAACTGCTTTAGACAAACACACACACACACACACACACACACACACACACACACACACATTTCTTTTGAGTCTTCAATTCCTACATCATTTTTCTGTTATATGTGTGTATATACATATCATAAATATGAAGATATGTTTAGACACAAAAAAATTTAGAATTACTTATTTTTCAAAATAGCCTAAGTCAGAATAACCAACCATATTCCCACCTGCCTTTGTGAAAATAAACTTGGACCTACTTGTAAGCCTTTCTTTCCTTTTCAGTCAAGTTTATTGAAGTACAATTTACATATAGTAAAATTCACCCTTTATAGGTCACAGTTCTATGAGTTTTGACAAATCCATAATCATGTAACCACCACTACAATCAAAATATAGAATGTTTTCATCACCCCCGCCCAAATTCTCGTTTCACTGTAGTCAATCCCCCCTTTACCACCAGCTCATGGCAGCCACTGATCTGTCTTCTGTCCCTATAATTTTATCTTTTCTGGAATGTCATATAAATGGAGTCATACAGTATGTAGCCTTTTACATCTGGCTTCTTTCACTTAGCATTATGCATTAGAGATTCATCCATGCTGTTACATTTATTTCTAGTTCTACTACTTTTTATATTGCTTAGCAGTATTCCATTGATTGGATGTATTCTGTTGTTTACCCATTTACCAGACGAAGGACATTTGGGCTATTTTCCACTTTTAAGTCTTTCTTAACATGTCAGAGCATGAGACAATACAGTATGTCGGTATAAGAGCTCAGGTTTTTAAGCTAGACGGACTTTAGTTCAAATCCCAGGTCAGCCATATGTTAAATTGCACCCTTGGGCAAATTACTTATATTTTCTGAGTCATAATATTGTGAAGATTAAATTAGCATGTGACCTGTAGTATCAATAAGTAGCTGCTATTATTATTACTATGATCTCTAGTTCTCAAACTCTGCTTTACTTCAAGTCTTCAAACTGATCCTAAACATAACATCTTTAATTACCTCAGAGCTTCTGCTGTATCCTTTCACTTAAAATACATCCCCCCTTCTTTCTGTATCCCATCTTCAAGACCCAAGTGCATCTTCCTCCACGAGAACTTTTCCAACTCATAGTCCACACCTAGCTTTCCATTCTCCACATTCCTATAGGAGGCATTATGCCATCTGGTAGCCACTACCCATACATGGCTTCTTAAATTTTAAATTAATTACAGTTAAATAAATTTAATCCAACTCCTCAGTCACGGTAGGCACATTTTCAATGGCCAGGAAAATGTGGCTAATGGCTACTGTGCAATGAAGACAAAGAGTATTTCAATCCTCACAGAAAGTTCTACTGGACAGCACTACTCAACATTCAAAACTGTATAATTCCATTTAGAACTAGGCTATAGGAAATGGAAGATGGTGGAGGAGTGAGACGTGGAGATTGCCTTCCTTCCCACAAATACATCAGAAATACATCTACATGTGGAACAACTCCTACAGAACACCTACTGAACCCTGGCAGAAGACCAAAGATCTCCAAAAAGGCAAGAAACTCCCCACGTTCCTGGGTAGGGCAAAAGAAAAAAGATAAAACAGAGACAAAAGAATAGGGACGGGACCTGCACCAGTGGGAGGGAGCTGTGAAGGAGGAAAGGTTTCCACACACTAGGAAGCCCCTTCATGGGTGGAGACTGTGGGTGGCGGAGGGTGGAAGCTTCGGAGCCACGGAGGAAAGCGCAGCAACAGGGGTGCAGAGGGAAAAGCGAAGAGATTCCCGCACAGAGAATCTGTGCCGACCAGCACTCACCAGCCCAAGAGGCTTGTCTGCTCACCCGCCAGGGTGCGGGGGTGAGGGGCTGGGAGCTGAGGCTCGGGCTTCAGAGGTCAGATCCCAGGGAGAGGACTGGGGTTGGCAGCGTGAACACAGCCTGAAGGGGGCTAGTGTGCCACGGCTAGCCGGGAGGGAGTCCTGGAAAAAGTCTGGAGCTGCCAAAGAGGCAACAGACCATTGTTTCGGGGTGCATGAGGAGAGGGGACTCAGAGCGATGCTAAACGAGCTCCATAGACGGGCACGAGACGTGGCTATCAGCGCAGGCCCCAGAGACGGGCATGGGACGCTAAGGCTGCTGCTGCCGCCATCAAGAAGCCTGTGTGCAAGCACAGGTCACTATTTACACCTCCCCTCCCGGAGCCTGTGCAGCCTGCCACTGCCAGAGTCCCATGATCCAGGGACAACTTCCCTGGGAGAACGCACGGCGCGCCTCAGGCTGTTGCAACAACATGCCGGCCTCTGCCGCCGCAGGCGTGCCCCGCATCCATACCCCTCCTTCCCCACCCCCACCCCCGGCCTGAGTGAGCCAGAGCCACCGAAGCACCTGCTCCTTTAACCCCATCCTGTCCAGGCAGGGAACAGACATCCTCAGGCGACCTACATGCAGAGGCGGGTCCAAATACAAAGCTGAACCCCAGGAGCTGTGCGAACAAAGAAGAGAAAGGGAAATCTCTCCCAGCAGCCTCAGGAGGAGCAGATTATATCTCCACAATCAACTTGATGTACCCTGCCTCTGTGGAATACCTGAATAGACAACGAACCATCCCAAAACTGAGGCAGTAGACTTTGGGAGCAATGATATATTTTTTTTTTCCTTTTTCTCTTTTTGTGAGTATGTATGTGTATGCTCCTTTGTGTGATTTTGTCTGTATAGATTTGTTTTTACCATTTGTCCTAGGGTTCTGTCTGTCCGATTTTTGTTTGTTTGTTTTTTTAAGTATAGTCTTTAGCACTTGTTATCATTGGTGGATTTGTTTTTTGGTATGGTTGCTATATTCTTTCTTTCTTTCTTTTTTCTAATAACTTTAATTTTTTTACTTTTAAATAATTATTTTTTATTTTAATAACTTATTTTATTTTTTCTTTCTTTCTTTTTTTCTCTTTTCTTCTGAGCCGTGTGGCTGACACGGATTTGGTGCTCTGGCCGGGTATCAGGCCTGTGCCCCTGAGGTTAGGGAGCTGAGTTCAGGACACTAGTCCACCTGAGACCTCCCAGCACCACATAATATCAAACAGCAAAAGCTCTCCCAGAGATCTCCATCTCAATGCTAAGACCCAGCTCCACTCAATAGCCAGAAAGCTCCAGTGCTGGACACCCTATGCCAAACAACTAGCAACACAGGAACACAACCCCACCCATTAGAAGAGAGGCTGCCTAAAATCATAATAAGGTCACAGACGCCCCAAAACACACAACCAGACGCGGTCCTGCCCACCAGAAAGACAAGATCCGGCTTCATCCACCAGAACACAAGCACTAGTCCCCTCCAGCAGGAAGCCTACAAAACCCACCGAACCGACCTTAGCCACTGGCGGCAGACACCAAAAACAATGGGAACTACGAACATGCAGCCTGCGAAAAGGAGACCCCAAACACAGTGAGTTAAGCAATATGAGAGGAGAGAAAAATATGCAGCAGATGAAGGAGCAAGGTAAAAACCCACCAGAACAAACAAATAAAGAGGAAATAGGAAGCCTACCTGAAAAAGAATTCAGAGTAATGATAGTAAAGATGATCCAAAATCTTGGAAATAGAAGGGAGAAAATACAAGAAATGTTTAACAAGGACCCAGAAGACCTAAACAGCAAACAATGATGAACAACACAATAAATGAAATTAAAAATTCTCTAGAAGGCATCAATAGCAGAATAACTGAAGCAGAAAAACGGATAAGTGACCTGGAAGATAAAATAGTGGAAATAACTACTGCAGAGCAAAATAAAGAAAAAAGAATGCAAAGAATTGAGGCCAGCCTCAGTGACCTCTGGGAAAACATTAAATGCACCAACATTCGAATTATAGGGGTCCCAGAACAAGAAGAGAAAAAGAAAGGGACTGAGAAAATACTTGAAGAGACTGTAGTTGAAAACTTCCCTAATATGGGAAAGGAAATACTTAATCAAGGCCAGGAAGCACAGAGAGACCCATACAGGATAAATCGAAGGAGAAACACGCCAACACACATATTAATCAAACTATCAAAAATTAAATAGAAAGAAAAAAATATTAAAAGCAGCATGGGAAAAACAACAAATAACATACAAGGGAATTCCCATAAGGTTAACAGCTGATCTTTCAGCAGAAACTCTGCAAGCCAGAAGGGATTGGAAGGACATATTTAAAGTGATGAAAGGGAAAAAAACCACAACCAAGATTACTCTACCCAGCAAGGATCTCATTCATATTCAATGGACAAATTAAAACCTTTACAGACAAGCAAAAGTTAAAAGACTACAGCACCACCAAAGGAGCTTTAAAACAAATGCTAAAGGAACTTCTCTAGGCAGGAAACACAAGAGAAAGAAAAGACTTACAATAACAAACCCAAAACAATTAAGAAAATGGTAATAGGAACATACATGTTGATAATTAGTTTAAATGTAAATGGATTAAATGCTCCAACCAAAAAACACAGACTGGCTGAATGGATACAAAAACAAGACCCTATATATGCTGTCTACAAGAGACCCACTTCAGACCCAGGGACACACACAGACTCAAAGTAAAGGGGGGCTTCCCTGGTGGTGCAGTGGTTGAGAGTCCACCTGCTGATGCAGGGGACACGGGTTCGTGCCCCAGTCCGGGAAGATCCCATATGCCGTGGAGTGGCTGGGCCTGTGAGCCATGGCCGCTGAGCCTGTGCGTCCAGAGCCTGTGCTCTGCAATGGGAGAGGCCACAACAGTGAGAGGCCCGCATACCGCAAAAAAAAAAAAAAAAATAGTAAAGGGAAGGAAAATGATATCCCATGCAAATGGCAATCAAAAGAAAGCTGGAGTAGCAATCCTCATATCAGACAAAATTGACTTTAAAAGAAAGACTATTACAAGAGGCAAAGAAGGACACTACATAACGCTCAAGGGATCAATCCAGAAGAAGATATAACAATGGTAAATATTTATGCACCCAACACAGGAGCACCTCAATACATAAGGCAAATGCTAACAGCCATAAAAGGGGAAATCGACAGTAACACAATCATAGTAGGGAACTTTTAACACCCCACTTTCACCAATGGACAGATCATCCAAAATGAAAATAAATAAGGAAACACAAACTTTATATGATACATTACACAAGATGGAGTTAATTGATATTTACAGGACATTCCATCCAAAAACAATGGAATACACTTTCTTCTCAAGTGCTCATGGAACATTCTCCAGGACGGATCACATCTTGGGTCACAAATCAAGCCTTGGTAAATTTTAAAAAATTGATATCATACCAAGTATCTTTTCCGACCACAATGCTATGAGACTAGATATCAATTACAGGAAAAAAATCTGTAAAAGATACAAATACATGGAGGCTAAACAATACACTACTAAAGAACCAAGAGATCAATGAAGAAATCAAAGAGGAAATCAAAACATGCCTACAAACAAACGACAATGAAAACACGACGACCCAAAACCGATGGGATGCAGAAAAAGCAGCATTAAGAGTGAAGTTTATAGCAATATAATCCTACCACAAGAAACAAGAAAAATCTCAAATAAACAACCTAACCTTACACCTAAAGCAATTACCCAAAGTTAGCAGAAGAAAGAAATCATAAAGATCAGGTCAGAAATAAATGAAAAAGAAATGGAGGAAACAATGGCAAAGATCATTAACACTAAAAGCTGGTTCTTTGAGAAGATAATAAAAATTAATAAACCATAAGCCAGACTCATCAAGAAAAAAAGGGAGAAGACTCAAATCAATAGAATTACAAATGAAAAAGGAGAGGTAACAACTGACACTGCAGAAACACAAAGGATCATGAGAGATCACTACAAGCAACTCTATGACAATAAGATGGACAACCTGGAAGAAATGGACAAATTCTTAGAAAAGCACAACCTTCCGAGACTGAACCAGGAATAAATAGAAAATATGGACAGACCAATCACAGGCACTGAAATTGAAACTGTGATTTAAAATCTTCCAACAAACAAAAGCCCAGGACCTGATGGCTTCACCGGCAAATTCTATCAAACATTTAGAGAAGAGCTAACACCTATCCTTCTAAAACTCTTCCAAAATATAGCAGAGGGAAGAACACTCACAAACTCATTCTACGAGGCCACCATCACTCTGACACCAAAACCAGACAAAGATGTCCCAAAGAAAGAAAACTATAGGCCAATACCACTGATGAACATCAATGTAAAAATCCTCAACAAAACACCAGCAAACGGAATCCAACAGCACATTAAAAGGATCAAGTGTGGTTTATCCCAGGAATGGAAGGATTCCTCAACATATGCAAATCAATCAAGGTGATACACCATATTAACAAACTGAACGATAAAAACCATACGATCATCTCAACAGATGCAGAAAAAGCTTTTGACAAATTCAACACCCATTAATGATAAAAACCCTCCAGAAAGTAGCCATAGAGGGAACTTACCTCAACATAATAAAGGCCATATATGACAAACCCACAGCCAAGATCGTGCTCAATGGTGAACAACTGAAACCATTCCCACTAAGATCAGGACCAAGACAAGGTTGCCCACTCTCACCACTATTATTCAACATAGTTTTGGAAGTTTTAGCCACAACGATCATAGAAGAAAAAGAAATAAAAGGAATCTAAATTGGAAAAGAAGAAGTAAAGCTGTCACTGTTTGCAGATGACATGATACTATACATAGAGAATCCTAAAGATGCTACCAGAAAACTGCTAGAGCTAATCAATGAATTTGGTAAAGTAGCAGGATACAAAATTAATGCACAGAAATCTCTTGCATTCCTATACACTAATGATGAAAAATCTGAAAGAAAAATTAAGGAAACAATCCCATTTACCATTACAACAAAAAGAATAAAGTATCTAGGAATAAACCTATCTAAGGAGACAAAAGACCTGTATGCAAAAAACTATAAGATACTGATGAAAGAAATTAAAGATGATACAAATAGATGGAGAGATATACAATGTTCTTGGATTGGGGGAATCAACATTGTGAAAATGACTATACTGCCCAAAGCAATCTACAGATTCAATGCAATCCCTATCAAACTACCAATGGCATTTTTCACAGGACTAGAACAAAAAATTTCACAATTTGTATGGAAACACAAAAGACCCAGAAAAGCCAAAGCAATCCTGAGAAAGGAAAACAGAGCTGGAGGAATCAGGCTCCCTGAATTCAGACTATACTACACATCTACAGGAATCAAGACAGTACGGTACTGGCACAAAAACAGAAATATATATATCAATGGAACAGGACAGAAAGCCCAGACATAAACCCACGCATATATGGTCACCTTATCTTTGATAAAGGAGGCAGGAATGTACAGTGGAGAAAGGAGAGCCTCTTCAATAAGTGGTGCTGGAAACACTGGACAGCTACATGTAAAAGAATGAAATTAGAACACTCCCTAACACCATACACAAAAATAAACTCTAAATGGATTAAAGACCTAAATGTAAGGCCACAAACTATCAAACTCTTAGAGGAAAACATAGGCAGAACACTCTATGACGTAAATCACAGCAAGATCCTTTCTGACCCACCCCCTAGAGAAATGGAAATAAAAACAAAAATAAACAAATGGGACCTAATGAAACTTAAAAGCTTTTGCACAGCAAAGGAAACTATAAACAAGGTGAAAAGACAACCCTCAGAATGGGAGAAAATATTTGCAAACGGAGCAACCGACAAAGGATTAATCTCCAAAATACACAAGCAGCTCATGCAGCTCAATATCAAAAAAACAAACAACCCAATCCAAAAATGGGCAGAAGACCTCAATAGACATTTCTCCAGAGAAGATATACAGATTGCCAACAAACACATGAAAGGATGCTCAGCATCACTAATCATTAGAGAAACGCAAATCAAAACTACAATGAGTGGCTTCCCTGGTGGCACAGTGGTTGAGAGTCCGCCTGCCGATGTAGGGGACACGGGTTCGTGCCCCGGGCCGGGAAGATCCCACATGCCGTGGAGCGGCTGGGCCCGTGAGCCATGGCCGCTGAGCCTGTGCGTCCAGAGCCTGTGCTCCACAACAGGAGGGGCCACAACAGTGAGAGGCCCACATATGGCAGAAAAAAAACAAAAAAACAAAAAAAAACTACAATGAGGTATTACCTCACACCGGTCAGAATGGCCATCATCAAAATGTCTACAAACAATAAATGCTGGAGAGGGTGTGGAGAAAAGGGAACCCTCTTGCACTGTTGGTCGGAATGTAAATTGATACAGCCACTATGGAGAACAGTATGGAGGTTCCTTAAAAAACTAAAATTAGAACTACCATATGACTCGGCAGTCCCACTACTGGGCATATACCCTGAGAAAACCATAATTCAAAAAGAGTTATGTACCACAATGTTCATTGCAGCTCTATTTACAATAGCCAGGACATGGAAGCAACTTAAATGTCCTTCAACCGATGAATGGATAAAGAAGATGTGGCACATATATACAATGGAATATTACTCAACCATAAAAAGAAATGAAATTGAGTTATTTGTAGTCAGGTGGATGGACCTAGAGTCTGTCATACAGAGTGAAGTAAGTCAGGAAGAGAAAAACAAATACCGTATGCTAATAAACATATATGGAATCTAAAAAAAAAAAAAAAAGTGGTTCTGAAGAACCTAGGGGCAGGACAGGAATAAAGATGCAGATGTAGAGAATGGACCTGAGGACACGGGGAGGGGGAAGCGTAAGCTGGGATGAAGTGAGAGAGTGGCATGGACATATATACACTACCAGATGTAAAACAGATAGCTAGTGGGAAGCAGCCGCATAGCAGAGGGAGATTAGCTTGATGCTTCGTGACCACCTACAGGGGTGGGATAGGCAGGGTGGGAGGGAGACACAAGAGGGAGGAGATATGGGGATATATGTATATGTATAGTGATTCACTTTTTTATAAAGCAGAAACTAACACACCACTGTAAAGCAATTATACTCCAATAAAGATGTAAAAAAAAAAACAAAACAGGTTATATAATATCGTTATAGTCTCAGTTTTTCTGTGCACACAGTCTTATAGTCCATCCAAAGCTAATTAGCAGACATGGAGCAGCTCTTCTGTGCCAGACACTCTGCCAAGAACTGAGGATCTTTAGACCTGCCTTCTAAGAGCTTATCATCATATGAACATTAAGCAATGATGCATCATCTTTCAGGTGATCTTTAGCCACCTGGACAACAAATGCTGAAGGAATTTAAAAGAAGAAATGATTACCAAGGTCTGGCTGGTAGAGAAGTGGATCATTGAACGTTTAGGATATATATGAGAAGGAATATTCCACGTAGGTGGAAGAGTGGGCAGCACCCTATCTGATACTTTTAGTATGCTGCTTTAGATGCTTTCCAGAGCATCAAGTTCAGTGCTAGACACAGAGGGGCATAACTAACACACTGAAAGTGGACGAACCAAATGACAAGGAACAGGAATAAATGCAGGTAGTCAAGTTGCAGAGGGTGACACATGACAGACAGTCATGTGATGAGGATCCAAACAACAGACACTCAAAGCAGATCCAACTAAGGGCAGATTGGCAAAGGTAGGTACAGAGCAAATCCAGAGAGGGGCTAAGAAGCAAACTCAAGTCGAGTTGAAAGAAATGAAATAGATGAATAGAGAATAGGCAATCAAAGTGATACTGAGATAAACACAGGCTCAAGAAGGACGGCAGTGCCCAAAGGTTAGCACAATGCAGCCAGAAATAACTCATCACCAGAGAGACTGAAGGATGAGAGAGTGAGTGCCCATACAGGAGGCCAGACTGGGGAATGCAGCCAGTTTGGAAACACTGTTCCAGCTATCCTTTATTCCTGATGGCTCCACGTGGGACGGTTTATCTTCCTGTCTCAAATGCTCAAGTGACATATGGAAGTCATATAAATCTTTTGGATAGGCTGTGTTTATCGGCTAAAGGCAAGACAGCTGAACTCTTCATATGAATATTTTTAAGTTAAGCATAAAGGTAAAAATCTGCAAAAAGTATACTGAAATGTGAGGTAAAAAGTAACATGCTTAGGTTTACTGGCTTTCTGCAAGGCCCTAACTGCCCTAATGGTGTCCCTCCATTTTTCCATTGCCTTAGTTGGGCTTATATTTGGCTTGAGTGATCTGCTCAAGAAGCTGGTTACAGAGACATGGTTTCAATTGCTCGTTGCTGGATTCCACCACATGTGTTTTGCCAAAAGATTGAAAGAGTCACAGAACAGTGTTCTTCCTGGCTTTTTGTCTAAAGTTAAAGGAATATCAAAGAAAGTATGAACTTTTTAAAGACTAAACCTTTGATGAGAAATCAAATGTGTTTTTAGAGGAAAAGGCAATAAAACAACAACAACAAAACTCAGCAGCTGTAGCACAGTCAATTCTGAATGATCTGAACACTGTATGTTTCAAGAATCAATCCACATACTATATCACTTACCCCTCAGGCACAAGGCCATGACTCACTGTCTGAAACCACAATGCTTGTAGAATCGTCAGAGCTTCTAGAATAACCACACTTGGTCCAAGTCAGCAAAGGACAGGAAACCCATTAAGAATTCCCCATTTTCCCCACTACAGTCTACAACCAGGAGAAGCTACCTACGCCACTGGCAACTGGTGCCTGGATCATTCCAATCACATCTGCTCAGGGAGGATTCTGGGAACTGCTGGAGGGTGACTTGAAAGACAAACCATCAAAGTCAATTTAAATATTATGAAAGGATTAAGCCATTATATCATCTGCAATGTACTTGCATTAGAAGACCCTGGTTTTCGAATTTCGCAGTTAGACAAGGACGTCAGCAGTCCCTCCCGAGAGGGAGCAGAATGCCATGTTATCCTGGGAAGCCAGAGTCACTGCTGTTACATCAGAGACAGATCTACAATGGTAGGAGAAAAGTAACCAGCATAAAGATTCTGCCACAGACGCATGGTACTGTAAATAGAACACCAGATTTAGATCAAGATCCATATTCAAATCCTAGCTTAGTATAATCCCTTAATTTCTCCTGTCATCAGCTTATTCATCTGTAAAATGGGATAACACATCCCTTAACGACTTTGGTGGGGTTTTGTTACAATCAAATGAAGTAATGGCTGGGAAAACGCTTTGTAATCTGCAGATCACTACGTGCACACGGGAGCCATTATCTGGTCTTTTTCCCTAAAATGCTGTTCCTTGGAACTCACTTAGCCTGGGGTTTTCCAACTGCACTTCTAAAAGAGCATTTTTGGAGCTACTCAAATGAAGACTTACACAAAATATGAGTATCTGTTTTCTGCTTCTTTTTCTCTGATCCAAGGAACTTGCTTCCTTTCACAGATTTAGCTCTTTATGTCATTAACTAAATTTAAATCATGCCTAAAGACTTACTTGTTTGGCATCACAGTTTCATATCCTGTTTGGTTTAATTTTTTAAATTCTTTTGTAAAGCACTCCAAGATGTTTGCATGAAGATCATTCAACAAACGGAAGCCTCTCTTGAATACACACACAAGGACACACCCACATCGAGGGGAAGAAACATAATACAGATTTTTGTTAACACGGTAAAACAAGTCTACAGAAAACAGTTCCTAAAATTACATTTGCTGCAACACTGTATGGCCATTTCTTGGCTGAGAGATCCTTAACTCCCTCAAAACCAACTGGGAAGGATAATGTGATCTTCTAGAACCCAAGTCCACCAAGGCATACAGACAGAAGATTTCAGGGTACAGTTCAACATAGACACAGTATTTTCCATGAAGCAGGCATCCTGGCAAGAGAATATTCCCTAGTGTTTCACCATTTATCAAGAGACTAACCATCAGGTCCTGAACTGTGTTACATAAGCACAATACCCTTATTGTTAGCAGCTGTTCATTGGTCAGCATTGCACAACTGACCAGGTGCATGGCAGGATGGAGTTTTGTCTTTATCCAAAGATTCAGGGTAGCTGGGCTCAGGACTTGTTCAATGATGGTGAAACATTGGTTCCAAGCCATCAGGATTATTATAGCCTTTAAGGTACTTTGCCAATGTACACATATGGGGTAGAAATTAAAGCATGCTGCAGATACAAAAAGAGCCATTGGTTTAATTTGGAAACATTCTTTTTGATTTTGTATGTTTAAGACTTGATTTTAAGCTTAATTGTCTGGATGTTTAGGAAAAATCATTGACTCAGTGTCACTAAAGGTCATCAGACAATTCTAGGGAAGGTATATTTTGAATTATCAATGGCAAGGATGTTTGATTTTTAAATGATCACTTTAAGATAAATATGTAATACTAAAATGTGTTTATGAGAAGAATCAAGGAAAGATCTATCCATGTAGAACTGTTTTAGAGCACAAGAAAAATCCATCTCCTTCTATAGTCAAGAAAAAAAATTATTTCACTTTAAATTAACCATGAGAGTTCAGGTTTTTATATTAAGACAGGAATTTCCAGGCTATTTTTTCACCTTTTCTCTTTACTTGGTTTTGAGTTTTTCAAAATATATCTTTCTTTACTGGTATACCTCTTTATTTAATGAATCTGTTTTCGAAAGTTTCAGATAACCAGTTAACTGTTATTTAAGAGTAATATGTTGTAAAGTAAGTTATAGAGCTGCCAATTTTTGTGTTCAATAAATTGTATTTTCCTAGTAAGTTTTTTGTTTTTGTGTTGGTTTAGTTTTCTAGTATGTTATATCTATCTATAAAATAGAGCTGTAAGTTGATGCAGGCTCTATGGAAAACAGTATGGGGGTTCCTCAGAAAACTAAAAATAGAATTACTATATGATCCAGCAATCCTGCTCCTGGGCATATATCCGGACAAAACCATAATTCAAAAAGATACATGCACCCCTATGTTCACAGTGGCACTATTCACAATAGACAAGTCTTGGAAACAACCTAAATGTCCACTGACAGATGAATGGATAAAGAAGATGTGGTATGTATACACACACACACACACACACACACACACACACACACACACACACATCAATGGAATACTACTCAGCCATAAAAGAATGACATTAATGCCATTTGCAGCAACATGGATGCAACTAGAGATTATCATACTAAGTGAAATAAGTCAGAAAGAGAAAGATGAATATCATATGATATCACTTATATGTGGAATCTAAAATATGGCACAAATGAACCTATCTACGTAACAGAAACAGACTCACAGACACAGAGAACAGACTTGTGGTCGCCAAGAGGGAGAGGGGGTGGGGGAGGAATGAACTGGGAGTTTGGGGCTAGTAGCTGTAGACTATTACATATAGAATGGATAAACAACAAGGTCGTCCTACTGTATAGCACAGGGAACTAGATTCAGTATCCTGGGATAAACCATAATGGAAAAGAATATAAAAAAGAATGTATGTATGTGTATAACTGAGTCAAATCTGCTGTACAGCAGAAATTAACACAACATTATAAATCAACTGTACTTCAATAAAAAAATAAATTAAATTAAATAGAGCTAACCTAAGGCTCTTTGAGGGAAAAAAATGACACTATCTAGGAAAGATTAATAATATCAGATTTATTATAGAAAATGCCATATACTGACATCATTAAGTCACTGTTCTCCTAACCCTTTTGGATAGAGAGCTAATATATACTAAGCATGTGCTCTGTGACAGGCATGGAACTGAGACATGTGCCCAATGCAAGAGCTACCATCAGTCTCCCCAACGTAGAGATGAAGGAACTGAGGCAAAGGGTTTAGAGAAAGCTGGAGACACCTGACTGCAGACACTTGCTCTTACCCAGCAACCTAATTTTGTCTTTGCAGCAATAACTGGCGGGAGAGGAACAGGCCTTCAATAAAAGTCCTTTGCTGCAGCAGTATAAACAGATTCTATCTCAACATTTGGGCCACAGTGGATCTTCAGGACAGATCAAAAACTAGTATCCACAAAAAGAGGACTACCAAATATTCAAATTATGAATTATGTTTGCAGCACTTTTATTAATGAAAAACACTCTTAAGACCCTGTGCCTTGATTATACTGTTTAGTGGCAAATAGTGACTAAATTTTGGTTCTGGTTGTGAACTGTAATAATGGCATTCAAATACATCATTGTTGAGAGACACTAAAACCATTACACAATTTGTTAATAAGCCCTCAATTAGGAAGTGATATTTAGATTCTATCAGTGAAGCGTACACTTCACAATCCTGCCAGTGTGGCCATTTTGAAGGGGATGGCTCCATTTTCAAACCAGACTGTACGTGTAGGTTTATAGCCTGTGATGATCTATTTTCCACGTAAGGAAAATAAGCATGTTTTTATGTTTGCTTATTGTTTCCTGAAGGAATCTCTTCTAGTGACTTTTCCCTCTTTATGCTTATAAAGAATGGTGTATGCTTGTTCAGGACTGGAATTTACAGTAGGTTCTGTGAGAGATTGCGTGTGCGTCCCTGTTCAGTACTTTCAGTACCAAAGTGTAAAGAAGAAAGATTATGTTTCCTGAAGTTTTGTTACCCTAAATTAGACATGCAGGAGGAGGAACATTCACTTCTGTGCCCGATGGTTTCTTGTCTTGACTAGTTTCATGGACTAGTCTTTACAAACATGGAGGCGATTTGGGAAGCTTCAAGATTCTCTCGGCTTACTTTCCAGGTGGACTTCTCCTTCCCCTACTGTAAATGGCAGGCTGAGCAGAACCTCCCTAAATTAGGTCCTATTTGTACTACATCTTGCAGAAATTATTCAAATATTCTAGCCTGTGGGTTTTCCTATTTCTTATTTTCTGTGCACATACAGTATTTTACTCGATATGTATCAGGAAAAAGATTATACACACACATCATTTGGGAGGCAGGGTATTAAATGTGTGGGATAAAATCACAATTTTGAAACAAAAATAAAGTAGTCCCCTTTTAGGCTTCCTCCACAATTACCATATTTTAGGAGAAAAATTAATTTCTATATCTTTCTCCAAGAATACAATAAAACTGAAACAAGTTACTGTCCATCTTCTTCCTTTAGTTTTGAGAGTAAAACATAAAGTATGAGAGGTTTACAGACTTTCTGGAAACTCTGAAATGTAAAGTATCTTTGGCTGGCTAACTCCCTCTAGGCTTAAATGTCGTTTAGCTGCCCTGCCCCATCCCCCATTTAAATTATATGCCCACATCAGTCTCTCCTTGCACCCTTTTCAATCAAGTAAGAGCATTCCTGTAATTATAAAGTGTAAAATGCCCTGCCTCCTCTACTTAATTGTAAACTTTAAAAAAAAAGTGTAACCATTATATACCCAGTGCCCATCACAGTACCTGGAACATAATAAATATGGATTAAATTAATGATTAAATAAACAGGAAAATAAACAACAGGTTTTTTTTTTAACAAGGCTGTTTAAAGAAATAGTCTTAATTGCATTATCCTTTGCTAGTGCAAGTACGATTTCATACAAATCCACAATTACAAATTCATCAAGAAATATCATGTGCCTCCCTCCTGACCCATCACATTTGAATGCCTTTGCTTTGTGGAGTCACAGTGGGCTGATTTCTTAATTCAGCTCTAAACAAAGCACAGAGCAGGACTAGATACACCTCCTAGGATGTTTTGGGATTCTGGCTGGGCCTTTAGCAGAGTGGCTTGGGTATCTGGCCTACACAGCAATTTAAAAGACAATGTAATGAGGTAGATGTTATACCTGGACAAACTACAAGTCTTCTAGCATTTTCACTGAACTTTTTTCACTAAAACATCAATATTTTAAATGCTTATAGGGCATCTTTTCAAGTAGAATAGTCACTACCTTTTGGCAAACCAAGAGTCTGTCATCTCATTTAGACAGAAAACCAACAGACTGATATACGATATACACCATACATGGAAAACTATGACTTGTTCGCACTTAGGTTTCAATTAACTAATGGATTTCTCTTTATAAGCTTGTATTACAGAAACAAAGCTCTAGACTAGCTTTTCTAATGGCTTAATAATTAAAGATGTAATAAATCTAGATAAGCTAGTCAAAGCTGAGGTTTGTCCCCTTATGGTGTCGACCATGACTATAAGTTTGCTTCAAATGGCTGAATAAGTGACCACATATAAGTTATGTATAAAAGTATCCCTTTTGTCTTGACCCAGAGAGGTGAATTCTCTCAGAAGGAAAGATAGAATGAAGAAATGCTAACTCCACCTAATCCCTAAGCCACTCTGCTCCAGTCCAGGCAGAACTAAGATTAGCAAAAAGCACCTACTTGCTTTGGCCTTGTGTTAGCTAAAGTCCATTAGACTTTGCACACGGATCATCATTTGGCCTGCAACGCTCTAGTCCTGATCTCCAAACTGAGTTCCCCCTTCACTGCACTTTCTGCTGTTGAGATTTAGTCACTGTCTTCTGACTAAACCCTCTAGAATCTAGACACTCCATGTGCTAAGGCATTCCCACACCATTTATGTCTGTTTCCATAAAAATGGATGAGTGTACACTTGTTTATGTGTTTTCTCTGTGTGTGTTCTTGGGCCCTTTCATGTGTCTGTCTGGCTGAACTGAGGGACTGCAGAGTACTTCCTGCAGCCCAACCACAGCAGGAAGGCTCGGCTCTGTTCTTGGACCTCCAGGAGGATGCCACCGAGGACCTGCTGCGCGGGGGAGGAAGCTGCACAGTCTCACGGCTCCTTGGTAGCACTCTGCAGCAAGGGAAGGCTAAAGGAATTGCAGAGCCCTGAAACCACAGCTCAGGTTGTTATGAGGCAGGGTTAAAAATGTCATTTCAGTTTCTACAAATCACTGAGTCTCTTAAACCATGTAAATGTGTTGCTGATACTACAATGAAAAGAAGAGATGCTAGTGGCAGTCATTTTATGGTGAAATGTTTCCCCTTTATTTGTTTAACCATTTGCCTCTCTGAGGTTCTAACAGAATAATACAAAATGTTAACAAAAAAATGTAGTCCACTAGGTTGTGAGCTCTATGAAGGCAGAGAACACTACATTTTGGGGGCAGGGGTCGTTGTTGTTACTGTATTTGTTGTTCATTACTGTACTATCCCTGGGCCCTCACACAGTGCTTGGTACATTGCAGGCCTAAATTGATATTTATCAAGTGCTTACATGTTCTAGGATCCACTCTGAGATCTGAGGATATAGTGAAAAACAAGACAGAGCTCTTGCTTTCATGAAGCTTATATTCTATTTGGGGGTAGGAAATAGAAAATTAACAAATAGAGAATTCAATAAAGAAGAAAATATCAAAAAGTAGTACGTGCTATTAGAAGTTGTTAGAGAGAGGGGCTGAGGACTGAATTTAGATGGAGTGGGTAGGATGGGTCCTTTTCCCTGAATGACAGCCAGGAGACGATCACAGTACCTCTCAATCTGTCTGCCCATGAGAATGACTTGGAGAGTTAAGGAATCAGAGACTCTGATTCCACTGGGCTTAGGTGGTGGGCCTGGGCATCGGTATTGTTTAAATGTCCCCAAGCCAACTCTGAATGGTCAGTCAGGAATGAGAGCCACTGAAGAGGAAGTACCTTCCAGGCAAAGAAAGAGCTAATACCAAAGCCTTCCCATGGGACTCAGCAATGATTAATAAACCTCTGATGAGAATCACCTAGAGAGCTTTTAAACATCCAGATGCTGTTACCACACCCTAAACCCATTAAATAAAGACTCTAGGGCAGGGAGGGCCAAGCATCAGTGTCTTGGAAAATTTCTCAGGAGATTCCAATGTACAACTAAGTGTGTCTGACTTAGGGTGACCAGTCATGCTGGTTTGCCCAGGACTGAGGGATCTCCAGGGATGTGAGACTTTCAGTGCTTAAAATGGAGCTGTCCCTGGTAAACCAGAATGGTTGATCACTCTAGGTAGACAAGTGGTTCTCAAAGAATGGTCCTAGTGAGTCAGAAACGCTGGGGGTGAGGATGTGCAGGCAACAATCTGTGTTTTAAGAGACCTTCCACATCATGGAGGCTAAAGTTTAAGAACCACTACATTAGGGCAAAAGAAAACTCTGTGTCTACAATACAGATACAGTTAAAGAAGCAGACACTGGTAAGAAGAGTGAATGAAGGAAGGGAGAGATGAATGAATGAATGAACTCACCAGGATATCTTCTAATAATGCCCCTACTATGGGACGAATATTAAAGTCTCTTTGGATTTTATCAACACGTAAGCCAGTTGAAAGGCATATTGTGCTCAAGCAATAAAACAAATGTTCATAGTTTTTAAACAATCAGAAGCAAAAAGAAAAAAAATCAACATAAGGCTCAAACTGCTGTGAAACTCCTAAGAATACAGTACCTTGTTAATAGAATGCCGAAAGAAAACTACTCACGGTCCGAAAATGCATACTCGTTACAATCTCCTGAAAGAAATCAGAAATGAGAAGCGCTCTGTCTTGCCATCAAGTCTGCCTTAGTACTAGAAATGCAGTGGCTTAATCCATCGCTCTCCACTCCCAACTCAAGCGTTTGACTTCTGCCAAGCAGGTGGTGAGGCCAGCAGGAGGCAAGCAGGACCTGGGGGGGGAGGGTGTCACACTATAGATACATAAAAGGGATTGCTCCTCTTTGGACCCTCTTGCTTCCCTGGAGATCAAACAAGGAGAGTCTCTGGACTTGATTCTGAAAAGCTGGGCCTACTGGGATCCTTGGAACCCAAGATACTGAGGAGTACTGAACAGGTAGGTGGAAGTGGTCTCCCACTGAGGCTGACAGACAGTGTGGAAACCAGGGAACAGAGAGGCTTTCTGGTGTCTGGACATGAAACTCACCATCTGCTTGTTGCTGCACTGAGATCAGAGGCAACCTGCCCTCTACAGTTCCCATGCCCACAACTACCTGTGTTACCCTAACCAGAGGATTTAAAAAACAAAACCAAAAAGCACCATAATCTCTAAATTTAAAAATTTATAATGTAAATTGAAGGAAAGGTTGGGCTCTGTTGAGAGTCAAATTAGTAGCCTAGAAAATCAAAGAGAAAACACATGAAGAGATAGAAATTATGAGAGAAGGATAAATCAACTAAAGATAAATCCAGGGACGCTTAGCATCTGAATAATGGGATTGGGGGTCAGGGGAGGGACAGGAGGAGCAGGAACTAACAGAGGAAAAACAGTTACTAAACAACAACAAAAAAATCCTCCAAGAGGAAGAAAGCCTTGAAAGAGTCCACTGAGTTTTAAATAAAATTGATGATAAAATACATTTAGACATATACTATTAAAAATTCTTTAAATCCAAGACTTAAAAACAAAATTTTATATTCTTCCAGATTGAAACAAGTTTCTTTAAAAAAAAAGAATCAGCCATGTATCAGACATCAGACTTCTTAAAGTTGGAAGACAATAAAATAATATCTATAGATTATCTAAAGTAATGAATTGCAAGCCAAAGAACCTCCACTTATTATTAGGCTGGAAATAAATTCATATCTTTAGATATGTAAATATTCAGGTAACAAATGACCTATACATCCAACTAAAGAAAATACTCAAAAAAACAAATCCACTGAAACAATAAATATGAACAGAAGCCTCAAGAGAAGATTAAGAAAGGAGGAAACATTAATGAGAAATAAATATACACACACAAATATATATATTTATGCACATATGTTATACACATATAATTAAATCTGTGGATAATGATACATTGACAGACTGTCTAAAAATGTATAAAACACATGCTAAATAAGGACTACTGACTAGGAATGTAATGTACAGTATGATAAACATAATGAGCACTGCTGTATGTCATACATGAAAGCTGTTAAAAGAGTAAATCCTAAGAATTCTCATCACTAGGGGAAAAAATGCTCTTTTTCTTTTATTTTGTATCTATTTGAGATGATGGATGTTCACTAAACTAACTGTGATGATCATTTCATGGGGTACATAAGTTAAATCATTATGCTGTACACCTTAAACTTAGTGCTGTATGTCAATTATGTCTCAATAAAACTGGAAGGGAAAAAATAATAAACAAACAAAAAATAAGTAAATAAATAAATACTCCTGAGATAAGAGATCTACCATGAGAGAAATTTTAATAAATTCCAGAACTTAAAATATTACATTAGCTCAGTACAACCTAGAGTTCAGGATAAGGATATATGGAAAAGAGGAATAGATAGTAAAGGTTTTCTATAGGCTTTATTCATCTACCTGGAAGAATAGAGTATATTGGTAAAAGAAATTTTGGTATCTTGATTTCACGTGGTAATCGAGGAATACATATAAGATTATGAGTACTGGAAAGTGAAGACAACCATTAGTGGAATAGGAAACAAAGAAAGGGTATTAAAGTAAACAAATTATGACAAAATTAGCATAAATTTTTCAAAATGAGAAAAGGAAATAAATATTAAATGTAAAGTAAAATAGGGGGAAACACTACTAAATATATCAGTGGTAAAATAAATATGAATGGCCATGATTCTCCCAATTAAAAAGAGACTGACAGATTCGATTTTTTTTTAACATCTTTATTGGAGTATGATTGCTTTACAATGGTGTGTCAGTTTCTGCTTTATAGTGAATCAGTAAATATTAAATGTAAAGTAAAATAGGGGGAAACACTACTAAATATATCAGTGGTAAAATAAATATGAATGGCCATGATTCTCCCAATTAAAAAGAGACTGACAGATTCGATTTTTTTTTAACATCTTTATTGGAGTATGATTGCTTTACAATGGTGTGTCAGTTTCTGCTTTATAACAAAGTGAATCAGCTATACATATACATATATCCCCATATCTCTTCCCTCTTGCATCTCTCTCCCTCCCACCCTCGCTATTTCACCCCACTAGGTGGTCACAAAGCACCGAGCTGATCTCCCTGTGCTACGCGGCTGCTTCCCACTAGCTATCGATTTTACATTTGTTAGTGTATATATGTCCATGCCACTCTCTCACTTTGTCCAGCTTACCCTTCCCCCTCCCCGTGTCCTCAAGTCCATTCTCTAGTAGGTCTGTGACTTTATTCCCATCCTGCCCCTAGGTTCTTCATAACCATTTTTTTTTTAGATTCCATATATATGTGTTAGCATATGGTATTTGTTTTTCTCTTTCTGACTTACTTCCCTCTGTATAACAGACTCTAGGTCCATCCACCTCACTACAAATAACTCAATTTTGTTTCTGTTTATGGCTGAGTTCGATTTTTTTAAATTAAAACAAAGTAATAAAGATTTAGTATAAATAAATGAACAAAAAGATAGGCAAATGCAAATAAAAAGAAGGAAGAAGTACCAATATTAATACAAAAATATGGTGAACATAATGACAGGAAAATTTAGTTTTAAAAAATATATGAATACCAATCATGAATCTGGATATATGAAACCACAACAAAACTAAATATTTAAAGCAAAGGAACAGAAACAAATAAAAAATGGTCAGATCCATGAGAGGAGGATAAAACTCTCATAGAAAACTTACAGTCTCAGTCTTACTGGCCTGAAGAGCCAGAGGACAGAACACAGGGAAACTACAGCTACTGGAAAGTGAAGGGAGATCCGAGAAAGGAGACAGCCAGAAAGCGGGAGCCCATAAACCTGATCTCATGGGTGACAACCCTGAACTATGCATAGAGCACTGACAGCTGAGGCTAAGAAGAACTGAACCAAGATTTGAGATGCAAAGGAGACAGGGTTTGCAGTTTGAATCCAGCAAAATTCAGCACCTGTTTTTAAGAATCAGCACTCTTAAAAAAAAAAAAAAAAATCAGCACTCTTCAGGGGAGTATACCAAAATAGAGTCTCTACTACAGATCATTCACAATGACCAGAAAACAATCCAAATTTACTCAATATACACCTTCTCCCACCCCCAAAAAAAATTTTTTAAGGAAATACAACATTTTTAAGAGAATGAAACAAACAATGGAAATGACTCAGCTATTAGAACTAACATTCTGAGAGGTTCCTGCTCGATCTTCCTTCCTCTCTCCTTCGCTTAGGGTAGACGTGCACGAGTCTGAACAGCTCTCCCAGCCTTGCCCAGCTCCTGCTGCATTCTCTCTCACAGGTGCTTTGTCTGCTAGAAGCCTTGTAAATTCAATCTCACCTTGGTGTCTGCTTCTCTGAGGACCCAGTTACACAACTGATCTGAGAAATCTAAACCTCTGAACCGATGCCCTGGTGATGATTCTCAGACTTTGGTGCTCTTGACACTTGCAGGTCTTATGAGAACACAGACTGCTAGGCCCTACCTGAGACATTCTGACACTGAATTTGCATGTCTAATAACTTCCCAGGTGATCCTGATGTCACTGGGGCCACACTTTGAGAACCACTAGACTACGTTTCACTCCCCTTGGCCCCAGGGCAACAGGATGATCAGGGAGCTCACCAACGATATTTCCAAATGTGATTGTATGGTTTCCAAACCATGTCCTGAAGAAATCTGATGCTTGGGGGTCTGCTATAGAAGGAAAGGTGACTCTTAGGAGGCCGGTGTCCACCCCTCTCCCCTACCTCAACCAAAACAACTCTTAAAACCTGTTTTATATATTGATCCTTCATTTGATAAAAGAGTTCAAATGATGAGAAATATATTTGAAAACAATGGCTCTAACAGAACTCAGCCAAGCCTTTGCCTTTAAAATGAGGACACTACTGACAACTCCTTCCTTCTGGTCTGGCTGACTACCTGTACTACACTGCCCAGCAGCTATTCTGAACAGCCTTCCCCTATGACCTCATTCTAACTTTCACATTCTAGGTCTGCAATAACACTCAGGTCTCCAAGAGGCTTCTGGTTTCCCTGATTCACATATTCTCTGCTCTCAATGGACTGGAAGTAGCTTTCTTAGAGGCTTTTAAATCCTATCTGAGAAGCATTTTCCTCTGGTGAGGACAGACCTCTTTATCTTCTTTCTCCCTTGCCTTTTCAAAACCTGCCACTCTCATTTGACAGCTGCAAGGCAGAAGACAAAATAAAGTTAATAACCAAAAGCTGCAAAGCTGCTAACATTCAACCTTCAAGCTGCTGCTCTACCAAAGATCAACACTTTTCATTAGTTTTAATCTTTTTAAACACATTCCTGCCCTGCCACTAGAGTTGAGTTGCTCAAAAAGCTAAATGAAATTTATGATCCTTATTTTTTATCTTTATGTAAATAAAAGGGCCCATCTTTTACCAATCAGTACTAATTGACAAATGCTCAACACGAGCAAACAGTGAATTATAAAAGACCGATTGTTCAGCAATATTGTCTAGTTTTCACAACCCAGGACAAGCATTACACATGACATAACTATTCGGGTACAGGTGATTCAACTTGAGGAAACCTAAGAGATTTTTAAGTTCTCTTCCTCTTTACTATTCTATATATGGCCACTTAAAGAACCGATAGGACTTCTGAGATTAAAAGAAGGAAAGAAAACAAATTGATGTTTATGTTTGATACTGATTAGAAGTTCTGACAAAGAATTTAGTGGGAAGAAGCAACAGGACAACTTCTATGTTTTGGACCAACTATCAACTCAAATGTCATCTCCTCTTCTCTGTGATCCTTAGATAATTAAGAGCTATCTTCCAGGGGTTAGAATACTGAACTCATTCCTATTAAAAAAAAATACCGATGGTAAGAAGTTAACTCAGACAAGTTGTACGTGGAAATAAAGGCAGCAATAACAAAGAAGACTGAGGGAGACTTAGTCCCCTTCTTTCAAAAGTACAATAGTTTAGACATTTTTCAGATGGATGGCGGTGACTTTTGAACCAATGTATGTGAGGCAGACAATCCAAAGAATTACCCACAAACTTCCAAAATTTCTCCCAACTCCCCCTCAACTACCGACCATTCTTCTACCTTGTTGAAGTATCAGACATACTGAGAAAAAGGGCTAAATGAGATAAGGATGGATGTAATGAGGGGAGAAAAAAATCTTGAACATTAATTCCAATGACTGGGTTTGAATTTCAGATTCAACCACTCAGTAAACTCCAGATGTGCACTCATTGCATTTCAGTTTCTATATCTATACATAGAGTAGGACAACTTAACTTCCCAGGACTGCTGTGAGGAATTAATGGGATGATATCTATAGGAGCAACTCCTACGGTTATTTGTAATACTAGGTGCTCAATCAATGTCAGTTAATTGAAAGTAAAAACCGATTCACCCATAATCTGTGAGAAGAGTGAATACGACCTCCTTCAAGATGACATACATGTTCAGAAATGTAATTAGGAATAAAAGTTAAAGGGGTTTAAAGTTATTTCGAAGTTTGTCCTATAAAGAATTCCATTTTTCTATACTACGGAAATGGGGATAAAGAGATATAAATGAATGAATAAATAAATATAACACAATGTAAAGAGTGCTCATAGCCACACACACACGAACAGTTGCTAGGGTACACAGAAAGGACAAGCTGCCGGGGGTGAGGGGAGATGACTGTCCGGGGAAGGCTTTACTCGGCACAGAGACGTGCAGAGGACTTGAGCCTTGGTTATAAGTGTGAGTTCATCAGACAGATGTGGTGAGAGGAGGGGGCTGGGGGGAGAGCAGTGAGCATACCACAAAGAAATCGTGTGTTCATATAACATATGATTCCAGAATTATATAATTTCATAAATTCACCATGAAAAACAAGAAGAAGGAAACATCATAGGTGGATAAGACAAGCCCATTTATTACGTATAATTTTAAGCGGGAGAAAACAGGTGAAGACATAGGAATAAAGCTCTCAGATCACGTGGTCCAGGGTAAAGAGCACCAGGAGTTCAATGGTCTGGTTCAAGTCGAGCCCTACCACCCACCACCTGTGTGATGTGATCTGGGGTAAATCGCTTCAAATGCTGAGCCTCAGTGTTCTCATCTCTGAAAACTGAAAGCTGGCTTAGCAGGTCATTAAAGTACCTGTCATCTCTATAAACCCTAGAACACAATAAAAATTGAAGCCCCATTTTTACATACCTATTAATCAAAACAGATCAGTAAAGCATTTAGCTCTTATTAAAAAAAAAAAAACTGCTGTTTTGAAAACTCACTTCACAGTACACAAAAAAATTACATACACATAAAGTTTATGTGTGTATGTGTGTGTCACGGCTTACTACGTAAGGGAAAAATAGACTGGATTAAGTCACACCTGGTTAAGGTGAAAGGGGTGGGAGAGAAGGGAAGGAAAAGGAATTTGAAATGTCTGCAGACCTCATTAGTGCCCTGATACCAAATGATTTAAGGACATCTTTGGCTTTGATTCAAACAGTTATTCTGTTCCGAGTAACATGACGACAATCTAAAGATCCACAGCTGGATCTGGAAAATCTTGTGTGATTTTTTCCGTAATAAAAGTAACAAATTTGCTGTATAGGTTGTAGGACACAAGACCACTTCAGAAAGAATCCTGTCAAAGCACAGGGCTCAGAGGACCTGCTTTACGCAATTTTGGTAAAAGATGTGATTTGTTTTTAAGTTGCTCTGGTATTAAGAAAGGCTGAGCAAGCAGTTTGGAGAGGTCACAGCTCAAGTTAAAACAAAAAGTGAACATTTGTGCTCACACATTGTGATGGGACGCATTTTTGTTACTCTAATCTTCCTCAGTCCCGGGGTTTCTCAGACCACTCTCCAAACAACACAGAGGACAGATCTCTTCATCAAGATGAATCACTTACCCACATGGCTCATATCCTGTCTCCTCTTGTTTCACAGAGGTTTGATGCCACAATGGATGCTACCAATGACACCACTTGATTTCGAAATAAGGGGACATGCCAGATCTTTCTCACACACAACCTTTATTCTTCATTAATCACAGCATCACTGAAATCTAAAGCCAGCAGGGACCTCACACATCATCAATTTAGCCATTTATTCTTAAGGAAGAGTTAATAATTTAAACACCACAGTAATATGATGAGATTAAAATCATACATTTCTTCCAGAAGCGTTAAGGGTTTTTCCCAGATGCCTTTTTCCCGCGCTGCTCTTTAAACTAAAGATAATCCCCATTAAGTTTGGGCACAGATTAATTCAGTAAATAATGCCACTACTTCCTCACGATCTGCAGGGATTGTTGTAACACAAATGTACCTGCAATCCTTACAAGGCCTTCTACTCCAGCTCCCCAACTTTCCTTACTTGATCCCCACGAAGCTCTCCAGAATCGTCTGACCACTGATGAATCAACCCCAACACATTTGAGAGCCAGTGATCCCCCAATATTTCTAGGAATAAATTTACTTTTCAAGGCTTCCGGGAAGATGGCGGAAGAGTAAGACACGGAGATCACCTTCCTCCCCACAGATACACCAGAAATACACCTACACATGGAACAACTCCTACAGAACACCTACTGAACGCTGGCAGAAGACCTCAGACCTCCCAAAAGGCAAGAAACTCCCCCACGTACCTGGGTAGAGCAAAAGAAAAAAGAATAAACAGAGACAAAAGGATAGGGACGGGACCGCACCAGTGGGAGGGAGCCGTGAAGGAGGAAAGGTCTCCACACACTAGGAGCCCCTTCGCGGGCGGAGACTGCGGGAGGCGGAGGGGGGAGCTTCGGGGCCGCGGAGGACAGCACAGCAACAGGGGCGCGGAGGGCAGAGCGGAGAGATTCCCGCACAGAGGATCGGGGCCGACCGGCGCTCACCAGCCCGAGAGGCTTGTCTGCTCACCCGCCGGGGCGGGCGGGGCTGCGAGCTGAGGCTCGGGTTTCGGTCGAAATACCGGGAGAGGACTGGGGTTGGCGGCGTGAACACAGCCTGCAGGGGTTAGTGCGCCACGGTTAGCTGGGAGGGAGTCCGGGGAAAAGTTTGGAGCTGCCGAAGAAGCAAGAGACTTTTTCTTACCTCTTTGTTTCCAGGTGCGTGAGGAGAGGGGATTCAGAGCGCTGCTTAAAGGAGCTCCAGAGACGGGCGCGAGCCGCGGCTAAAAGCGCGGACCCCAGAGACGGGCGGGAGACGCTAAGGCTGCTGCTGCCGCCGCCAAGAAGACTGTGTGCGAGCACAGGTCACTATCCAC